>NC_088247.1:37242391-37559177 GCF_036013445.1 Caloenas nicobarica
GGATCAGAGCACAGCCTGCCCAAGCTCCAGTCCCACGAACACCAACCATCCCCGATTCGGGATGTTCACAGCCAGATTGGCAAGACATCTGACCAATACTCAGAAATGCTGCTGCGCACCAGCTGGGAGCTGGTTAAACTAATTTATTCGATTCTACAGCTGCAAGTATTCAAAAGAATTATTAAGCTTGGATTATCTATTTCTCCACTTAGACTAAGTAATAAAAATCAGGCACACTTATAAGGTTTTGTTGAAATCAACTGCTCAGATCCCATGAAAAACATCTTAAAACCAGAACCCTCTAGATTTCTGATATTGCTTAAAAATGCTTGTTTTCTACTGCATTTGGGGCAAAAAGTTTGTAGTTCTCTACTGGCCATAAAGTATTTTCCCAGTTCTCAACTGACAAGTCAGCATATTTTTACAATTTATAATGGTTACATGGAATCGTGGAAAAACTTTGCCTAAACTACATGTATGAAATACCTTTAAAAAGTGCAATACATGTTTGCCCTTCACACCTAAATTGCACTCACTTTTTGGATAGCAAGATAACTGTTTTCAACAGAAAAGTAGCATCCATTAAACAATTTTCTTTCTGAAACTGGTTAGAACACAGTTCTGTGTGGTATACCTGTTGGTAACCTTGAATAATGACCTCTTGATCTTCAATTTCTTTTCGTATTTGTGCCAGTTTTTCTTCAGTGACAGGAACTGTTGCTGTATGATGGGTCCATCTCTTTTCTTGAGTCAGTTCTTCCATACTTCTCAACTTTCAGAAAGAAAAAGACACACAATTAATAAGAACATTTTGTTAGCAATATGGAACTCTCTACAAGACTACACTTTTATAATAGAAATAGGCCAGGCTTTTCATTAAATATGAAAGCACACCAATGAGCCAATCTTATTTTTGGAGTTTTACAGAAGCATTACAAACCAGGTGCAAAGTATAAAAAGTTTGGGAAAAGTTAACAAAGTTTTAGCCTCTTCTATTCTTGTGTATCTAGACAGGAGGGTATAGTGGAATAACCGTGGGAATATGCCATATAGACAAAACACAACATTGAAAAATGCATCCAAAAAATAAACAATATCTCATCACATAGTACTTATTATCTACATAACAACTGGCATCTGCTAATATCTTTTTTTTTTTTTTTTTACATAAAAGTGAGTCAAATCTTTGCAAAAAACCTGCTGCAGAACTTTCAAAATAGAAAACTAAAGGAACTTGGGATAACATAGTTTATCTCTGTAGAAAAAAAAAAAATAATGTCTTATGGGCAATAAATGTAATAGTGGGTACGCATTTACAAACTAGCAGCACGTGTGTAAATCTGAGTTTTCTGCTCATTAACAATTTATGTAAAATAACATTAATTCAAGTTTCAGAAGCAATGTTTCTCATGGTCTATAGTAGTGGGATACAAGATGATGAAGTACCTTACTCTGAAGAACGTAATTTTCCTGACCCAATCGAGAAAGCTCTTTTTCATGCTGTGTTTTCAGTTCTACTATCTTTGTCTCTATTTCTTTCTCTTTTTCTGAAACTGTGCTGGTCAGCTGTTGAATCAATTCACGAGCTGTGTTCAGGTCTTCCTCTGCAACTTGCACTCGTTTCAGCAAATATAGCTCTCTACCACAATTTTTCATAGGAGAAAATGATAAATCCTAATGAAGAGAAAAATTCAGCGAAACATTACACCAAGCTGATTGTTTACCAAAAATTCCACTCATCGATTTTATTTAACTGGCTTGTCTGGCTCTTGGCAACCACATAACGCCCTTGAAAAGAAAAGAAACAAACAAAAAAAAACCCAAACAACATTCTAATAGCAAAACATCCTGCATTTACTTTAATGAGCTACTTTATAATTTCCAAAATATGTCTGAGGAAAACAAGCCAAAAAAACAATGAGAAACAAACACCTCTCATACGAGAGCCACTACCTGGCTACTAGAATTATTCTATTATGCATCTGAGTTTTTGAAAAGCAGTAATGACTTAGGTATTCAATTTTTTTTTATACACAGTTTATAAGGAAGAAGGAAAATCTGTCATGGTTCTGCAAATCAAGTCATCTTGGAGAAGTCAGAAGATACTATTAAATATTCAATGCAATGCAAACAGAAAAAAACCTCCAAACAGTTGTACTATTTAACAATCCTAACAGAATACTTCTATGGAAATGTTTTATTTAGAATAAATAATTTCTACCAGAAAATAGCAATTTTTAGAAATTAATAAGTGTTCCAACTTTTAAGTATATAGAACCACCCAAGTAATAGAATTATCCACACAACTGAAAAGCCGTATGATTATACTTGCATATTTTAAAAGCAAAAACTATTATTTGACTTAAGGGAAGTCTTTATTCAAGATTTCAGCATTTGCCAATCTTGTGATAATTATTAAAAGTCTTGGCAAAATAGGTTTGCAAGCCAAGTGATACATACTATAATTGGGAGCATCACTGATTATTACTTACATGTTGGTATTGCCTGCAATAATCCACAGCTTGGTGTCCAAGATTGTTAACAACTGATTGGCCAGACATAATTCCGTTAATGCTCCCCTTTGAAGTTTGTTCATTTGTTGCAGATCTTATTATCCTAGTAGCAAACAAGGCTTCTTCATTTAGGCAGAAAGTAAAATAGAACAAAATTAAATTCAGAATTTACTATGTCCTTCCAAAAAAATCTATTCATGTGATCTACCCCTTAGGCATATAAATTAAGTATTCTACAACCTGAATTGTGAATTAAATGTAGAAGCTTAAGAGCAATGGGACATTATGCAAAATGTTGTAGTTTTTCTTTTAGGAAGGAACTCATGGCAAGATAAAACAAAATCCAGGGGAACAACTGAAACAAGTAGCTGAATAATAAATCCTTCGTGAAACAAGGTTAGCCTCAGTTCTCTGCTCAAGAAGTGGCCAGTTACCTAAGCATACAACATATTTCAAGCTATGGTGAAGACACAGCAATTTGCAAAATGGACTTGACTGCAGACAGCATACAAAGACAGGCAACATCTATCGGTTGCACCAGATAGCAACTTGACTGGAAATTAAAAATCAGGGAAGTTCCCCCTAAAGAGTAACTAACATACATGAAATTATTCACACCTTAGTCTTCTGAAATACAGATGGTAACTACAACTGCCTTTCCAAGTCTGCCTATAGCAACGTAAGCTAAGAGCTCCTGCTTAGGAATGCTATACTTGAAAACAAACTGACAATGTTCATTTTCCAGATTTAATACTTTCTACATTTCTCACACTATCCCCTCACAAAGGTGCTCCCTTGGCACTGATGATTAGGGGATTGCTTGATTCAATGCCATTCTCTCATCCCTGTGAGATTAACTTCTGAAGTCACCTGAAAATGCTGCAGAGAATGGTTATAGCTAGAGAGGGAAGAAGAGGTTTGAACAAGGCCAGTGGCTTCATTTTCTCAGGACTCATCACTCACTTCACCACCTCCACCTGGCTGTACACTCCCTGCTTCCCCAGGGAGCAGCACAGCAATGCACTGAGGAACTAAGGTCCGTTAGTTTGACAGTTGCCACTGAAGCATCTCCCTAAAACGGGCAACATAATCGTAAACTGCTTTTCCTAACACTACTTGCAGGGTTTTTAAAGGCATTACATGTTAGAAGTGTGCTAAAACCTGGGCATCTATATTTTCTCATGTCTCAGAGACAGCAAACATTAGTGCAAAGACACTAAGCTGAATTATCTCAAGAAACTCTTCAGGCTTCACGACAAAAATAAAGAAGTTCAGTCCTTTACTTGCGACTCAGCTTTCACACGACTACACTGGTATTCTCCTTTCCTTAGTGTTACAAGAGACACGAACAGAAAATAGGACTTTCTTGTTAGTGCTTTCTTTGTACTCCAGGAAAGCAAAGATAAATAAAAGCAGCTAAGAATAGAAATTCACATCACACACAGAAGTTAGTGTATCAGCAAATCTTTGCATTTACTGTAATGGAAAATGTAACTTGTAGATACTTATTGCTGAACGCCAGCTTTTTCTTGTTTTGTTCCTACTGATGAACAATAGGTAAGTCTCAAACATAGTGGTGGTATATGTTAGTGGAAATGAAACAAGACTATAGTGCAAAGCTTTATTTAAAAGTCTCCCAGTAACTTCATGCTGATACAGAAAAAACTCAGTACTTAATTGTGTTTGGGTTTAAATTTCGTCTATAACATTTGGAATTTTTTTTCCTCTCCTTAAATATGAGCATGAACAGCAAAGCTCTCTGGCTCTTAAAATACAGATTTCTTATGATAGAATTACCTTTACATCTTGCTCTATCTGCAGGACTTTTGGATTTCACACTGGTCTTTTTGAAAGTTTCTTTTGGTGCTTTCTTTTCATTAGCTGGAAAAGACTGTTTTGAGAGTGAAGCGGGTTTCCCATATCCAGAACTTCTAACCACCCCAGGAGGACCATATGAAGATTTCTTTTTATGTAAAGATGCTGGACTTCTGATGTTCTTGTACGACACTGGTTTAGTTGTCACTGATTCTGATCTCTCATTCTTCAAGGAACAAGACTGAAGAGCCTGTGATAGGGCACATTTGCTTAAAATAAGTTTTAGGCTCTAGTGTGATCTGAAGGTAGCTTTCACTACTAAAAGAACATAGAATCAGTTACCAGAATTACACAGCTGTAGGACTCGGGGCAGAAGGAAAAATTATTTTTAACCAAATTAATAGTATGTAATTTTACACAATGTTTCTGCTCCACAAATATACATAGTTCAAGTATTTTTTACTGGCTCCATTTAGTTGTTCTGGGAAGTTGTATTAAAATGAGAAGATCTGGGATTGTATAAATCTTGTTATGAAATGTTTGAGAGGATTGTGAGAACGTGCAAAACTTGGAGGATGTTAAGAAAAAGGATAAAAACTAGGTGAAGGGAGAGATTACAGTGGATCAGATAGGAACAAGCGTGGGAAACAGGGAAAACAAGATTAAAGAAGCTGGCGACATGACCGGTTTGCTGGTCAGTACCATTGTCTAAGCCCTACATTGATCATTATAGTCTCTCCTATACTCTTATTGAACTATTTCTAGCTGTTCTCTTCTGTAGATACAGTTTGCTCTCTGTTCTGAGCCCCTGTGTGTTTATACAGGCTCCCCTAAAGGGAACACGTGCTCAGACTCGCTACTGGCTTGAGCTGGGGACATGGAACCACAGGAACCTTGTGCCTGTGGGGCTGGGACATGAAGAATCCTGCTGGTCCCAAAATCCACTGAATTTGGCTACCTCTAACAATAGCAATGGTAACATGAAACTTTCAAGATAAACAGCAACAGTCTCTCAATTTCTAAACATCAGAGCATAATCAAATGACAGGCAGTCTAAAAATATATACATTTTAAATGTGTTTCCATATAATAAAAATCTGGTTGATATTACTCACTTGTTTCGTTTTGTTGCCTTTTGGTGAAAGCAGAGAGTCTTGTGCTATTTTTTCTCTTAGTACATCAGGCTGCACTTCACTGGTCTGAATTTCTTTCTCAGTCACCCTCTCAAAGTTATCATCATTCACAGCTGTCTGCAGCAATATGCTCTCTTCTCTGTTAAATTTTTCAAATAAGTTTGTCTCCCAAGCTGTGTTATTCTGGTGCTCTTTAAAGGGTGAGTGGCTGAAGAGGTCATTTGCTGTGCTGCCTACTAGTTTCATAGGACTACAAGAGAAAGGAATAACATCATATATAGTAAGACTTTTGCTTTTTGCTTTTCTATCACTCTGGAAAGAGTGGGCCATTTTTCCTTTAGGTACCAGCTGTAAGGACTGCTTGAATTTGAAAGAGCCACTAGGCTCCTTTTAAGAACAACTTTGCAGATTTAATTATACAGATTAACTCCCACTCTGTGGGAAAAGAGCCATTTCCCAGCGGTGACTGTTTTGAGGAGGTACCAAACTTGGCTACAAAATGAACACCCGCAAGCATGCAATTAATGCTATTAAAACAATGAATGGTAATTTCTGCTGGGTGCAGCTACACAGTGAGTTCCCAAAAGTCATTTGCTAAGCATAACCTATTTCTGACAGGTCCAGGGCCTGTGCTTTCTCTGTTAGACACAACAGTTGGAGCAAACTAGAAGGAGGTATGGAGCACAGGTTAGTAAGAATCACAAGATTAAGCAGAATAAGAGGATTTGATCTCAGATTACGGAGGCTGAGTTGAAATCTGAGTTGGGGGACAGGAAAGAGTAGAAGACTGGGAAGGCAGAGATCTAGCTGTGGCAGCTGTGAGAGTGAGGAACACTCCTCCAAATGATTTGGCAAACATTGCTGCTTATCACTCAGACAAAGTTTGGGAATCCCTAGTCTAAACCAATTAACCCTGTATATTCATTTTACAATTCACCGCAGATGCCATAATGCCAGTGCAAGTCATAATGAAATTTCAGAATTAGGGAAAAGACAGATGAGTTATTTACCAAGTTGTTTTTCACAAATAGTTAAGGTACTTCAGTTATTGCAATTCTTAAAATGCATTCTGAAATAAGTACCTTTCAGGCTCCACATCAAAACTTCTGACATTACATGAATGCCCTTTAATTGGTTTCATCAATTCTTCCACAGTAGGTAAGTCTAATTAGTGCAAAATAGTAAAAAAAAAAATGAAGAAACAACATTAAAAAACTTAGAAAAAATATTTGTAAAAAGGACAACATTTAAAAATGTTTCATAAAGTATTAAAGATATTACTAGTTCACTCATTTTACATGCTTGTACAGTACGTGCCTTCCTTTGAGGTATTTACCTGATTCAATAGTTGACATGTTTTTTGGATAGATGTCATTATTTTGTGAAGCACCTTGCACTAAGCATTCTGAGACTGCCATTGCAGAATCCTGCAATTTTTGTTCATCAGTGTCTCCCAAAGACTGATCGATATGGTGGTACGCTTGGTGTAGCGCTTCGATATCACTGGTGGTTTGTCCATAGGAAGTACCTGTGAAAAATGCAGGCTCATAAGAGATAATACAGGATTTTCTGTTCTGGGAAACATCCCACTGGAGCCTGTGTTTCAGTTACTAGCTTGGTCTGTTATGTGGTGAGAACAGTGATTTCAATTACGAAAAAAAAAAAATCTCATTTTTACTATAAACAGTTGCCAAGTTAATTAGTACATACTAAATAGTCTCATCTGCAGTTTGCATGCCTCTCCACCCCCCTCCCTTGCCTCAATATCAATACTGAAACTAACAGCATATGTAATATAACCATTTTAACAGATGCCATCAGAGCCGTACTTTGGATATAAGTGGCATACACTGTGATACAAAATTTGATAAGAAAATGTATAATTGTGTTCAATGCTGTCAAAGAATTTTAGCTATGATGAACAACAAAAGAAGAGGGTATTTAAAATCAAACTGCAATGTCAAAAGCGGCTTTACAGTTACCAAGTGTAAAAAGGTGTCTTTAGCAGAAACATTACTTTTTCCCTGAGATATTTCCTCCTCCTTTCAAGATTTGTTACTAATAGCCATGTTCAGTGATAACCTAAGAACAAATGAAGACATCAGAGGCACCTGTTCTACTAAAGAAAGATTTGGGTGTTTGGGTTTTGTTGTGTGTTTTGTTTTGTTTTACAGCAACCCTTACCTGCTTCATTAATTTCAATTCCAGTAACTTCTTCAGGTAGATCATGTTCACCTAGAGCTACATTTGATGTTTCAACAGCCTTTTGAATTTCTGTAGTTGAGTCTTGTGAATCAAGTAATACAACTAAAACCAAGAAGGTAAATGTTAAAGAAAACATAACTCTCTTATTTATACTCTGTTTACACTGAAATTAGAAGTATACTGAAGCTTACTTTGATGTACTAAACATGCAAAAAATGCTATATAGATTATTCTAATGACATTAATGGTAAACTGATTAACTCTGGTTGCAAGCACCAAAATCTGAGAGCTGACTAGATGTAGTAAAATAAAATATGACATTGAAAATCACTTTGTAGTGCTAACAGGTATATTAATTTTTAACCATTTCCATCCAGACTTTCAGTAGAACACAGTAAAATCAGATGAAAAACATCGAAGTAGTAAAAATCGGGTAAAAAAGTTTCAGAAAGTTACATTTAGTATTATCCTACTGAGCAAAGCTTATATTTTACCTTTAGCTAGCATGCCAGCATTTGCTTCTTCCTAACAAAAATAAAGAAAAAACAATATTACTTTTTGAATTTCAGGGAAAAAACCCCACCACATCTGGATGAACTTTAAAAGTTGGTTCAAAACCTAAGAACAGTTCTTAGAACTATGAACTAAGCACTTCTTGGTGCTTCAAGAATGTGCATTTCTCTAAAACTCTCCTTAGGATGCCAAAAGGTCCTCAACATCCTGTACTCTATGAACTCTCTCACAAGTGATTGAGAACTAAGTGCTACTCTGCATAAATGGAACCTCCCTGGTTCTCTTATAATTTGACAAAAGAAAATAATGTAGCAGCAAGTACATTACACTTCAGTTCTATTTGTTCTTTTTTCAGACATTTATTTTAAATATTATCCTAATAAACTTATTTTAAAAGAATTTTTTAAAAACATTTATCTATTATAGATTGACACGTGGTGCTCTATGGACTCCTTTCGTAAAAAAGCAAATCGGAAGGTGTGGTCCAGGAATGCATCTGCTGTGTTCCAGCCACATGTGCTCCACATCCAAATCCCTGACTAAGCTACATGACAGTAACATCCCCAACACTCATGCAGAGTAGATTTTTGGTCCTCTGTCCAAAGTGCTCCTCTGTACAGAACTACCCCACTCAGTCGGTGTCATCTGCTACTGTAGACATCACCTTAATAGCTCCAAGTGAGAGATTAATCACTACCCGTTCTGTGGCTGAGGCTCCAACCAGAGCTCATCATTTGTACACTCCACAGCTTTTAATTCAAAGGAGTAAGCAGGAAACTGTGTAGAGAACTTAATCCTTTCAGTTGATTTATCACAGGAAAGCGTATACCCTTAATCGAACAATATAGTTCCAAGACCACTATATTATTTTCTTTCAGACAGTACATATCATATAAAGGTTTACTATATTTACAGTTACCCATTGCAGAGCTTTTAGAATTCATGCAAGTCAGATAAATGTTTAGTAAGTCATACCTGTTCTTGAGGACCTAAATCAACTCCTGACATGATGTTTTGATTCACCTGACTTCCCTCAGTTTTCAAGACAGGATTATCATCTGTTTCTTCTTCAAAATCTTCACTGTAGCTGCCTGAAAAGTAAAATAAATATCAAATAGAATGAATATTCAAGGAAAATCAAACAGTAAGAGAAAGCTATTTCCTCTTCCCCAATCTCCTAAGAACAGCTACTGCCACTATTACTCCTCTCACAAAAGCAACAGAAAGGTTGAGAGACTGGGTGAGGTACTAGAACTACAGTAAAAGTCACACGTAATCTCTTTAAATTCAAATGAAGTTTGTCTTATTATCAGATATACCTTACCTCTGTCTCCTTAAGGTGTACTTGAATTGACCCCTTTTATTCAATCACTTTCTCTCACTTAGGGGTGAAATGATGCAATTTTCCCCAGTAGACAAAGTACTCTGTACATCCACCTTGACAACTCCAGCAGTTTTTGGGCTCAGAATCTGTAATTCTGCTTCCTCTAACCTGCTTTGGTGGCTCAACAGCCAGCCTCAAGAGTAAGCATCATTGTGTGTCAGAGAACGAATTTTACAAGCCAAATGCTTTTCCATCAGCTACCCGGATCCTTCCACAAGTTCTCAGTCCCTGTTGCTGTATCTCCCCTACTCAGCCCCTGTGGCTCCAGGATTCAGTGGCTGCATCATCCGTATCCCTTAAATCAGGGATGTCAAACTCATTTTCACCGGGGGCCATAACAGTCTCGCGGTTGCCCTCCAAGGGCCAAACGTAATTTTAGAACTGTATAAATGTAACTACTCCTACATTCATAGTCCTAAAATTACATTCGGCCCTTGGAGGGCAACCGTGAGGCTGATGTGGCCCCCAGTGAAAATGAGTTTGACACCCCTGCCTTAAATGTAGCAGCATTGCAAACCCCTGGTTTATAATGTGTTCTTTCTAACTCATATGTAAAAGACACTCTGTGGAAAGTAACTATATGAGCATTCTCTTTGTTTTTGGACCATGAAAAATCTCATGAGCTGAAAACAGCTCTCTCATACTGACTTAAGGCATACAGGATGCTTACAGCATCCCTGTACATGTGTTATCCACAATTTATTTTGTTATTTCATGGCAAAGACTAAATCGAACCATGCAAAACACAGAGATTGTTCATTCCAGGTATTCCATAGAAACGGTTTTCCTAAAAAAAAGAGGTATCAATTTCATAAAACTGACCATAATAATCAAGTAATTTCAACTTTCCCATCCACAAAAAGGCTACCAAATTGTTGTAGCATTTCTGCTGCAACTATCATGGTCTCTTGCAATCTACAGACTAATCAACCTTGCAAGGAGAAAAGATTGCCTGTGATTAAGGTTTACAAATACAGCCTTTTTATATTTGGGAAGTTCAAGCCTGACAACAGTACTTCTCAACAGTTCAGCTAAATATATAAATTTGAACACACAATCTTTGATTAAATTACAGGAATACACTCTATTACATGTTAGCAATGAAGAGTGAAACAAAAGAGATGACAAGTGAAAGACAAATGCCATGGAAATTCAGGAAAGTGATCAGGTAAGAGTAATACTGCTGATTACAGAGATCAAACTCAGGTATGAAAAGATATACAGATGACAGTTGAGATGTCAGAGTAACTCGAACATTAAGATGTATTTCAGTATCAGGGTCATCTTTTTCTTCAGTTTTTGATTGACAGTTGCTTGGGGTTTTTTTTGCTGTTCTTCTTTTAGGTATCGGTGACAATAGATTAAAAATCCACTTCAAAACAAAAAAGCACAAACTAAAAGCAAACCCCTGAAACCCTCTGTCTGAACAACAGCTGCAGCATTGTAATGCAAAGGCAGATGTAAAGGCCAATGTGAGAACTACAGATAACTGCAAATCATTCATATGAAAATTACATTGGCTTTCAGATAAATAAAAGCTTTACCTACAATGGTCAGGGTGATACGGGAACAGAAGTTAATTGGTTTCCATGTTCCTCAGAACAAAAAAGTTCAGTGAGGATGCTGGGCTGTCTTCTGAATCTGAAACCTAGAAAGAGTCAAATTTCCTGACAAGCTCCGAAGGCAACACGGAGAATAGAACAAGCCACGAGACTGTATTACAACTTTCTCTTTCTAGATCTTGAACTTACATCCCACTACTAACAGGAAGATCCTGCACTACCCTCTGACACCCTGCTGTGACATTTTCTGAAGACTTTGCATTTGAACTGGAGCACTAATCCACAGCTCTCATTTCTGTTATTCTGTTTAATGAGGTTCTTACAATTCTTAGGGTACACACAGAAAAAAACCAAAAAACAAAACCCAAGAATTTTTAAGTTAACAATTTAGAAAGAAGGTATTACCAGATTTCTCTTCATGTGTGGATTCTTCTTTGCCTTTTTCAGTTTTTTCATTTCTGAGAAACAAAATGAAAATTTTACTCTCTTCTTAGACAGCAGAAATAGAGGTTTTTTTCTCTAATTCCAAACTTTGATACTTCTTGCAATTTGCAATAAAATTAAGAATGTGGATTTGTCCATCATATCAAATCATAGGTAAGAAAGGTGGATAAATATTTATTTTAGTAATTGCTGACATTTAAGTTTTTACAACTCTCCATGGTTAAAATTCTCAATCTAACTCTTAAATCACTCCCTTTCTGCATTTCCTCTGCATTTCCTCCCTCCTGCATTTGCTTCTAAAAGAAATTTTTATCATCAGGTTTGCTTCCTGTTCTGACCTTCCCATTCTGCAATAAAAAACCCCAACCAAACAAAACCCCAATATCTCTCCTTTGTTTCCCTTTTTCCTGTAAAGTTAATGTTTTGTCCTTACCTAAAACTTTCCAGAATTCTGACCCTCCAACTGTTTTCATATTGGAAGTTTCCTTTGCACTCAGCATTTTTAGCAACAGCAGCCTGAATTGCCCCATTTTTCTCACATATATTTGAGCTTATTTTCACACAACTGATCATACATGGATTGCCTTAGTCTCTGGAGATTTTGTATCTTTCCTCTCGAATCCTTTGAAACATCATGTCCAAGGAGACACAGAATCTTTCCTGATCTACTTCCGTGTCATCATCCACTGTTAACTTTTCATTTAGTTACACTTTACAATTAAGAACGTTAAATCAACTTGTAACTATTGGGTTATGCACAAGAGTGTGTAGCTATGTCCACTCATTACCAAGTCATGCTCTCACATTATTCCTTTATTTATTAAACTCACTTGAGTCCCAAAACCCAAACCAATCAATCAAACCACAACAAACAAACAAAAAACTGACTGAAATCATCCAGGAACTTGTCCAACAAAATTTCAGTGGCCATGGTGTTCAGATACCCACGTCACATGTGACCAGTAATATAGTCCATAACTTTTCTTCCCTCTAAATTACCGTACAAATGGCGCTAGTAATACAGAATCATGGGAATCCAGGTCTTTATTTAGTCTTGAATAATCAATAGTAGAGGAAGCTTCTTGTTCAAGTTTGGCAAAGAAAATTTCTTTTTCTTCTTGCTCTTCCAAGGTATCCAATCCAACTCCCACAACACTTTGATTAGGCCCAGAAGCTAAAACCGAATCTAAATTTCAAAACAAAGAATAAACTAATTGTGTCTGTGCTGTATGTCCACATATGATAGTCATAATAGTTAACAACAACTATGGACAGATGCACAAAATATTAACAGTATCAAATAATCATAAGCTAGTACCAAGATCCTTCAGCTCATGAGATGCAGCTGACAGAAGCGAAGAATCCTGACTTGCAATGAATTAGTTTGTAATTATAGTTTATATAGATCTAGCTAACTTCATTAAATGGCTGCACTCTCAGTTCTCACCATTTATCTCCAGGCTGTCTCTACTTAAGGAGACAACAATCTCATTACTTTTCTGAAGCTGCATCTTCTCATCAGTTTCCCCTGTAGGCTGTGAAGTGTTCTGTATCTTGACAAAGTTTCCAGTGGCTCCAAGCATTCCTAGGAAAAAAGAGTTGCAATATTCTTGACTATCATCTAAAAGCTATTCGTATGACACTTCAGTCTTTTAATCATCTTCCAGAACCACCAATTATAACCCCATATTGCAACGGTAAAGACACCGTCTCACAAATCACATCTATTTAAATGGTTTCTATTATGAGATCTGTAAATCTTGTTTAACTACAATTAATTAGTCTATTACATACATTTTATTACCATCCTTCATATTTGAACACAAACTTATAGTTCAGCGCAGGGCAAATACAACAACTATAAAAACTGACTCCTTATGAAGGACAATGACACACACAAACCCTGTACATTTCTTTGCTAAAAGGCTATTAATTTTGTTTCATCTACTATGTACAGACTTTTCAAAATTGTAGCCATTGGCCCAGGAGTTCCTTTTCATTTGTTGCAAATTAAATGCTTTAAGGAAAAAAATGTGATGAACACCCAGTTCTTCCATTCTGTATGTTTATGCAACCACAACATGCAGTTGCTCTCCTTACTGTAATTTCATTTTTGTGAGGGTTCAACATAACCTTACCAACTTTGTGCGTGAATTCTACTCTCAGACAGAATGCTGCCTTATCTACTTCCTTATGGAAAGCCAAAAGCCAAATATTGCAGTACATTACTAGTTAAAAAGCAATACCTGCCCCTAACACACATACATTTATACTTAGATTCTTTAGAGGTTCTCTTAGGAGAAAGGCTAGGAGAAAAGCTGTTTGTGCATTTTATCCAATGACATATTAAATGATGTAACAGTTCTCACGGAAGGGAACAGTAACCACGTCCATCTTTTCTAACACACATCTCCAGTTGGTAAAACAAACTCAGAATTTTGTGTTCTGTCTGACCAAATGATTTAGACTGTAGCTGTATCCTTGTACTGAACATACTAGGAGGGGTGAAGCTCAAATCCTGCTGGTAGGAGACTGCAGGAGATCTGTACTTTAATAACCCTTCCAATCAAGAAGACTAAACCCGTCTTCCACACGCTGATCAAGTGCTTCAACTCTTGGCTGTCATTTTGTCCTCTATACAGGTCCAGCCAAGTCTGTTTTAAGAAATGCCACACTTGCCTCTGTCATAACAAAGGAGAATCCTCTCCCCAGCACGGGGAAGGAAGAGTCCCAACACCTTTTCCTTCCCTACCGGGCAGCCCTCATAATGTGCATTCAGATTGTAAGAGCCTCCCTTTTCAGAAGTAGAATAGGGTTTTTTTATTGATTTCAATGACAAAGTCCTCTTGCACACTTTATTAGGAGGCTAAGAGCATAAGATCCTACATTTTGGAAATGACTTCAACATTCCCATATCTAACTTCAGCTCCATCCTCAATACAGAGCTGACTTGCCTCCCATGCAACAAATTAATAGCAGAGACATTGACTAAAGGTCAAGCTCCACATGTATACAAACTTTATGCCTAAATAAATAATTTTTTGCTACTACATTGAAAAGTATAAAACAGAAAGCTCAAAATGCTGAACAGAAGTGAAAAAGTACAAACAGTCCATTTCTCTGGTAGCTAAAGTGAGTAATTTAAAGTTATTTACCCGGATGGTGCTCTATTCTAGTTATCAAGACAGCAAAGAGGAGTCTGTTTGCAGCTGGGTCACAAGATTTTTGCAGATCTTTAGATTAACTATAATCTTACCAGACCTTCAACACTGTATTTTTTTTCAATGGGAATATGTTAGCAGAATCAAAGATTAACTGTCACAGTCCTCCTATATAAGATTTACAAGAAAGGAGATTGAAACATACTTCAGTAAAATGACAGAGTGTTTAACAGAAGAAAATTTTAGAGAAAACAATTTTCCTGAGTTGTTTTATTTAAATAATCTCAAACTCAATGAACTTTCTGAACAGACTTACATTGATCTTGAAGGCTTATGCGATTTATGTAAGCTATCTAATAGTTTAAGTATTTTGCCAGTTCAAACCAGACCAGAGCTTTCTTAAAAAAGCACTTCCCATGATAATCTGAAAATCAAATACTGGTTTGCAGCCATTGAGTTTTGCAACTCAGCCACTCACAATTCCCAGACGCACATCCCCAATTACAGGGATACCACTGTTGCTAATGAAGGCAAGAATGTTTTTTTTACTCACCCTACACAATCTGAACTCTGAGAAACATCAAACTTGGAAAAAAAAATCAACTTGGATGTTTCAAGGCCTCTTTTCACTGTGTTGTTTTGGCTGTTTGAACAGTCCTACTGATTTCTGTGGGGCTTGCAAGAGTGATTTATTTTTGGGGGGCATATTTGTTACTTTTCATAAAAAGTTCTTGAAGCAGCTGTTTTCTTGAAGTTCAAAGATTTCACTACCCATATTTTCATGTGCAATATTTTGTAAGGCTAATGATATACAGTATTCTTTTTAAAAGTCCTGCCACTTGAAATCAATTAAAATAAGAACCTGAGTTTCACTTAGAAAAATATTTCTAACCACAACACTTGCACAGAAAAGTTTAAAAACATAAATGAAAAGGACTCAAACTTACAGACAATGACAAAATCTATTTAAAAAGTAACTTCTCCTTGATCTGACCAGGACCGTCAGAATTGAGCCACTTTACCTTTTTAATATCATGTAATATACAGTAAATTTGTTACCCTCAGAATCGTCTGGACTGTCAGAAGTAAGGTTTCCTTCTTCTTTGTTTAAGTACGAATCTTTCTTGTCCTTATGAAATTTTTCCAGCATTTTGAATTTAGACAAAGCCTTGCTGCGAGATGCACTAGAAGAAGGTTTAGGGGGAACTACTTTTAAGTGTACACAAACATTTATAAATTTTTACACATAATGGACAGGGAATAAAGAGAAAGATAAGATGTGAGAATTCAAATTGACACTTCCGAAAAAGTAATGCAGTTTAGTTTCTTGTAGATTGAATTATCTATAATTTTCTAGCTATAACTAAAAATTAAGGTTAACAGTTGTAACTTCTGAGAACAAAATTATTTTTCCTCTCTTTTTTTTTATTTTTTAAGAAGACAAATTCCTTCTTGCTCCATGTATACTTTGCATTCAAATACACTGTTCTAAGAGCTCAATATATCACCTGAGAACAAAGAAAACTAGTAAAACTACTTCAACAGCAGAAGTAGTTTTGTACTACAAGTTTTGAAAGAAAGCATCTGGATCGGTTCAAAGAAAAGTGAAAAAACATAGGTACATAAACGTGGATTATTACTGTCTTGATCACTGTCAGGTGCAAGAACTGCATGTTGTTTGCTCAAAGCCTTGTGAGGACTTGTTTAGCAGCAAATACAACCAAGAGCCTTTCATTCACATTAGCAGAATTCGGTTTTAGATAAGAGTACCTATGCTGGAAACTGTGCTCTCTCATGATAGTTAGATGACAGTCACATTACACACATTATTATACCTCAGGCTAGCCAGGTGCACTGTATTAAACTCTTCCTTGTTCAAATTCTCAGGGTGGAGGGGACTTCTAAATTGGATAATTCACATAAAACTCTTACGTACAGGTCTTTTCAATTTACCTTGATGCAAGAGAGAGCAAGAGTAGCCCAGGGGACCAGGCCAAATACTTCTGCTCTCTAGAAACAGGGCCATGGGGATGTGTGGCCAGAAGCCAACACAACTCGGAAACCCATGATGACTAAAGGAAGCTGGCGAGCATATGGCAGGTACAGTATGGAAAGAGAAATGGTATAAAATCCATTCTGATGCAATGCCTGAGTCTTTTCTTCTCTAAAGTGATGTCCAAGTCCACTAGTGAGGCGTCACTTCTCTAGATTTATATTCTCCAACATTCACTGGAAAACTAAGTGCTTACAGCATGCCTTCTGCTGTAAATAATGCAAACACCTGATACCTTCTAAAACAATAATTTGAAATAACTACCGGAGTCCTCCTATTGCTCACATTCCAAATATTAAGCCTAATTTGAGAAATAGATTCAGTTTGAGTGTTTCTCTCCCAGACCGAGATGCTTTATAGCTATTCTATGCAAATGAGGCTTACGAAAACAGGGCAGCGCGCACGCTCTAGTAAGCTGACACAGGGAAAGGTTCTATAGCCTACATAGCAGATCTCCAACATGATCCAAAGACCAAGTGCCAAATGTTTATTTGTCATGGCTCTCTGAAATTTTATTAATCTGCTTGAATTTAACACCAAAGTCATATTTGAACTAGTACATACAAGTGAATCCCTATTGTCATTTACGCAAAAGTATATAACTCTTAATAATTCTTTGGAGTTTCTCTGCAGATAGCATAAAAAGTGATTTCACATAAAAGGCTGAATCTGAAGTGACATTGACTAAAATAATCCTGCAGATTAAACAATTTAGTTTGTCATTATTACACTAACTGTACTGTTTCCATTCCAGGGGCAGCATGAACTGAGGAGCCTACTGGTCAGCAGAGGGAAAAGAATCACATCAATAGAAAATAAGTAGAATACTTATCTGACTGCAGTGTTTGAAACTAAACAAGTAGAGCAGTGAGCATTAATACTTCTTGAGTATGAAATACAGAAAGCATAAAAGATTTTCTGTTTAATAAACATACTGATTTTTGTTTAGATTTTCAAAGTGATTCCTCCCCCCGCAACAGGCTCACATTCAGTACTGTCTGTCCTAATACATCACTATAGGTAGTGATGTATGATGTAACGACAATTGAGCAAAAATTCACACAGTTATTAGTTTCTTCTGGAAATGACAAATGAAGTAAGTGGCAACTTGCTTTCAGTGAGAACACTATGGTCAAATGGATGATTTGCAAAGGATTTTCTATAGGAAATGCACTAGTAATACAAGGCTGATATTGAATAAATATAACAAAACGTATTTAAACAAATACCAGACTGGGAATCTGAATGAGGACTCTTTTGTTCACTATTTTCCAGTATTTCAGCATGACTTTCCATCAGTTTCTTCTCTTTCCTCAGTTTAACAAATCTTGTTTGAAAATCTTGAAAAGTAAGACAAACAGCAAGGACAGGCAAGCAAGACAGGACTTCTTATTATCCAATTTCTTTTTTACCATTTAAATGACCAAAGCAAGTAGAAAGGACATTAGTTAGAGGTAGGTCTTTAACCTGTCAAATATGTAAGACAGTATCTGAATCATAATTTGCACATTTCAGTTTAAAGCTGAAGAACAAAGAGTTCAAACATGCCTAAAATAATAAGCTGAGTTATTTTAAAATGTACTTTATACTTCTCAACCAAATGACTAGTAATAGTCTATGGTGTTTACCATTAATCTACAAAACCAAGTGCAACCAGGCTATTAGTTTAAATCTCTATTTCCTGGCACTTCTGTTAGAAGATGCCTTGGAAAAAACAATCGGACAACAAATAGATGTATAGCATATATTTAGTCTTCCAGTAATCTCTCTTTCTGTCTTTCAAGAAAGCATGCTATAGATACCGAAGTAACTCAAAATGAAAACCTCAAACTGGAAACAACTTATCAGCTTGGTGCATTACCCAAGCTCATTAGCCAGACTTTGTTAATATAGCGATCTCTCTATACAGTGCCACTCAAACACATCAACTCATACATATGGAGCATGTATTTGTAACGTAGTGCCATACTGTGGGTGGAGGTAAGGGTTATTTACGTAAGTTTAGTTCATGATGACAATAATAATTCTATTAGCTGACAGCCGGTTAATAGAGTCCTATCTGCAACCAATGTGGAGGTTCAAGCCTGGAAAAATACAAAGGAACTCCATAAAATTTCAAAGCATGCCAACATTATACTTCTCAGAAATTAAATTCAGCTTATTTCCATATTTGTTATTATCACGGCTTTATTTTTTTCTCCAGGACAATTATTTTGCTGTTTAAAGCACATTTAATAATCTTACAAAAAGCTACAAATTTAAATCATCATCTTCTCAGCCATCCCGTGCAGTAACTTATATTGCAGTGCTGCTGTGCCTTCATCCATTGTTAATACATCTGAGCAACATACTGTGTAACATACACCTGCTGAAGAATATTTGATCTGGCAAAATTCTATTTGACAAGCATGCAAGACAAACAAAGAGACACGCAGAGGGAAAAAGGAGCAGTTTTAGAAGACTGCCCACGCTGAATTCCTTACAGTCACCTGACCTGTCATTTTAAAACACTGCAAGTAGATCTACATGAACTAAAAACACAGCATAGTTTGTAGTGCGCACACACACTTATAAATCCTCCTTTATGTGTGAGATTCATCATTCTCAGTTACAGACACATAAAAGTTATCTGCTTTTGCAAGTGCAGAGGAAATCTCAGTTTATACTGAAAGTGGCCAAGCTGGCCTCTGCAAACGGGTCTCTTTTGGCTCCGAGTTAACTGCCCTACAACTAGACTCCAGTTAGCAGAATGGCATTCATCATAGCACAGATTGCTTCTGTACGCAGTTCCTAATCTATCAAAGTATATGTTAATACAAGTGCTACCATTTGCAAGCGCCCAGTGCGACAAATATAGCCCTTTCCTCATGGGATGATAAAACCAGGAGCTCTGCTTCGTGCCATAGAGCTGTCCTCTTCTGGCCAAGACAGAACCTGGAAAGCTGTCCACTAAAACTTAAAGGCCTCTCTGCTTGGCAATAATAAAGTACTAGGTGGGATATGGCTTACTGCATATGTCCCACAAGCATGGAATTCTATGCAGAGAGTGGTGACAGAGGTGTAGATGAAATAAAACATAATCTGGCTGACAAAAATGGTGCTTGGGGAAGAATTCAGTGCACGGATCTAGCATATTTGCCCCACATTCTTGTATTCTCAGTTTTACTATTTCCAACTGCCAACACATGTTGGACCTTTGATTCAAAAAGCATTACACACAGATTACTTTCAACTTTCTCCGAAAAAAATCCAGCCCCTCATCAAGAGCATGAATATGAACAGGCTAGCTTCTTCTGCAAGTAAAGAAGATTCCCTTGTTAAAGGAGAAGCTTTTTTTGAAAAAGCTTAAGAAAATCCAACTAACCAAACATAAAAAGTTTACCAGAAATCTCTTTTTCTTTTGTATATCAACCAACCGCAGATCAAGCATGTTTCAGTTCTAATTATTTCTTCTGATTCTGCTTTGCATTGTAGTTAACCCATACAAGCACTGTTCTCTAAAACTTGTAATCGCCCTGCCTTTTAAGTACATATTCCAGTGTTTTTTGGCTTAAGTAGCATGAGAAGCACCAAAGTGCTTTATGGGTTGCCTCAAGCAGCTCTGAAAAACCATGGAAAAATGCTGAACTTCTGAAGCCACCTGAAAATTTTCTTTGATAGTAGTAGAGGTCATGCTAACCGCTTGGTTCTCACACTCTGACCAGCAAGAACACTCCGTCTTTCCATTTTTTTAAAACCTGTAAGGAAATCACAGTATCTCATAACTACCTGAGAAGAACTCTCTCATATCCAAGTTTTCCAGCAACATCTTAAAAGGCCGGGGTAGATATGCAGTCCAAACAACATCTGTAGGGTTATGCCTAAATGGCACAGCTGCTGACTCAAATTTGACTCATAACTATGACAACACTGACAGGACAGGGCTATGCTCAAAATTGGAGACTACCAGCAGTATCTTAACTGTGTCACATTAAAAAAATTATTTCTGGATCTTTCTGTTGAGCTCCAGTTTCAAGGCATACAAATCATGACAACAAGAAGCCACCAACTACTACAAGAAACAAGAGGCAATCACCCCATAGAAACTAACTACTCATAGGCTTTACTACGCAATAAGAAAACAATGAAGATATGGAAAACTAGAGGTGGAAAGCTTGCAAACAATAATATATTTTCTTCCACAACTATGTGACCAGGTCAATACTGAACTAGCAAACACCATTACAGCCCTTCTCCTCTTGAGCCGTGGTTCTCAGCAAGGGCAACACTGAGAACACTGACAGACATACATCTTTGAATCAGCTGCTGTTGAAAAGTTTTTCTGTGTTTCCCCAACCTATTACAAATGTTGCCATTTGCATAAGATTATACACATTGGTCTTTTTCCTCTTAGTTTTGAAAAGAGAAATGTATTAAAAGTCAGTATAAGGAACAGGTTGGTTAAAAACCACACCTATGAACATCTCAGCAGAATTCCTAAGTTACATTTTCTAATTATCTTATTCTTTATTATGCGCTTACTATTTACAAGTTTTAATAACTTGAAATCTACAGAAAAACAGCAGAAATCTTGCTTACAGCTTGAATACGATCCAATTAAAAATAATAGAATTACATTTGCATTTTATACTTTATGAACTTGCATTGTAATGTTCTAAAGCATTTGAGTGGCATCTACTTAATCTGAAACCAGGCCTATATGAAGTATGAGAAAGAACTAGCCTGACCTCCTGTGGCCAAAAAAATGCAAAACTACATTATTTACCACCATCATCCAAATCTTCCTCAGATATCCACCATGGCACAGAATCCTTTTTCTTCGTTTCTTTTTTCCTGGGTTGTCCCAATGTCTCAAGAATGCTGGGTTTTTTCTTTGGATTTCCAAGTGAATCATCTGAAAGAGACTGAGACAATGGCATACAGGATTAATGACAGTTTTTACATTTTCACACTGTTTAACTGTCTTTTATGCCGCACAATTCTGGACTTCTGAGTTCAGATGTCTCTCTTTACTCCCCACAGTCTGCCTTTTTCGTATATGAGTGACAAAGTTGAGTAATGAACAATAACTATATTAATGTGGCATAATACTGCATACTATAATAATCCTGCTGCCAGAATCTGGATATGTTCAAAGTTAACTGCTTAGTAGAGTATATGTTCAAATGAACGGTATAATCAGCTCTTTTTCAATTAGTTACAACATATAAGAACCAAAATCCTGAATACATCCCTGAAGATAATGAAGTAGGGCAGAAACAGTTTTGTCTTGGCCTTGTTTTGTGCATGAACAACATTGTTAATATTCTAAAAATAAACCTTCACAAGCAATATTCTAGCTCCCAGCAAATCAGATTTCAGGTTTATACTTTTTTTTCATGGAAATTAATAGAAATGCCAGAGCCATTCCTACCCAACTCTGTGTATCAAGATTTCATCTGTGTTAGTCATCCAGAACATTTTTGACTGGTGGCTTAAATCAATGGAGAAAAACAGTCTATGAGTATGAACATCCTATGAATTCAAGTTACTGAAGAGTAACAGGAAGGAAAAGACCTACAGATACTTCAAAAGACAATAGCACTTTTTTAAAGTGATGCAGCTTTTTTGTTTGTTTGTTTTTTAAAAAAACCTAATCTCTGCTCTTTTCCTTTACTAAAGCTCTTTGTGGCTTACAGCAGGCTCAGAGCCACAATTAGCTGTCCAGACGTTGAACAAGAAGCAAATGGAGAGACATACAAGAAGATGCATGTGTATAAAGTAACAGAGAAGATAATGTCATTGTTATTTGGGTTTGTATCAAGCTGGCAAAACATAAAACAATGCATATTTTTACTGCACTAAGCTAGTGCACTGCAATCTTATGTGTTACGTATTCTTTGTGCTTAAACACAGTAAACATGGGGTTAAGGAGAGCAGCATACTTTTTATTTTTATCTGTTTTTTTAGCCATAATTGTTGAAACCAATTGTCCTAAAGTGTCTTAGAGAACACAGTGAATAGAGTTAGCAGAAGTCATAAAGCATAAGAAACAAAGAATTCACATATGAAAAGCATCATACGAGAAAATTTCAAAAGCTTCACTTTTCTAATAGTCACAAATAAGAAACTGGAATAGTATAAACAGAATACTAGAGGCAACAGGATTGTGGGTACTTAATATGTAAAACACAAGAGGATGTTTTATTAAAACAAGCCTCTTCAGTCCGCTGCCTGACTCCTATTGCATAAAAAGCACAACCACAAAAGCCTACCTTTACTATATATCTAATGCTTCAATTTATATGGCCCTAACAAGAACATGCATAAATCGAATGCAAATTATCCAAAACTACCTTTAAAGAAAAAATAATTACAAGTAAATAGTATTCTTATTAATATCTCTGAGCAGTAACATCTTTAGAGATTGCAGTTTCACTTGAGAAAACTAAATGCCTGTCATACATTCTCAGAAAGAAAATTTGAGTGCTCTGAGCCTTGCACTTTATTAAAACACAATTTTAATAAATTATGAAACTGCTAGACAACAGGACGTATGGCAATTTCTTTAAGTTGGCTCAGTGACACTGAACAAACCAGCTTTACATTCTTAATAAATGTCCTATAAATAACTTCCTTACACTGGTCACAGTGCAAGTCCTAGTGCCATTGTCCCCAAAGGTCAGGCTGCCTCCTGCCAGCGAGAAGTACTGACAGGTACTTGACGCAAGCTCTGTTATCACTAGCCTTTTCATTTATGACTCACAGTATCCTCTATGCTTCAAGCAGAACTTCAATGATGCTCATACTCCTCAGAGTACTGTAACTAAAGAAACTGAAGCTCCCACAGGTTGTTCTCAAGTTCTGGAAACTTTCAATGTCCAGCCATCTTGTCAACGGCAGACAGTAAAGTTGCAGCAGCTGGGAAAGAAATGCCGACACAAAAATACCAGTGCAGTTTTCCCAACGTGTCGGTTGTCTCAACAGTGAAACTTACAGATTTTTTTCTTGTTCTGAAAAAATAAATAAACCAACAAACTTTTTGGACCAGTAATGGCTTTTCAGCACCAGTAAGTGGCACTGATTTCTTCCTTCTCCTCCTCTATAAAACAGCCAGTCATCCTTTCAGGATCACAGATTTAAAAAAAAAAAAAAAAACAACAAAAAACAACAAACAAACACCAACAAAACCAAAACCAAACCAAACCAACAAACCAAACAAACAAAAACCCAAAACCAACCAAACAAAAAACCCCAAACAAACAGTACCAGTTGTTTAATCTCAATGTAAATAAAAGCCAAAAGAGCCAGTTTTAAGAACTGGGACAACTACATGGCACATAATCAGCTTACCACTTCCTATACACATGAATGAACTTAAGAAAGTAGTACATAATACAGGACTGGATGTAAAATACTCAGACTTTCATGACCAGTTGTCCCAATTATTTCACAAAACAAGCCTTTTTCAATAAAACAAGTCTAAGCCAAATTATACTTTTAGTACAAAATAATATTTCATATATTTGTTCTCTTAGTAAAAAATTAAAAATGTTTTTCAAACATCATTTAATATGCAGTGTCACTTTTCCAGATACTATTCTACAGATTTTCTAATAAAGATGGTAGTCTCTCCTTTTGAAAGTCTTCCTCTCAGCTGCCCATGAATATCAAGTAGAACAAAAGTCAACATAGAAGACTAGAAGCAGACAATGGCTTTTTGATAATTTTGCTTTGCTTGAAGTGTCATCAAAAAAGCAATTAATTGAAGCACTGTGTATTAGAAAGAGCTCCTCATGTTGCATGTCTCAAGGGAACTTCACAGCCAACACTCTGAAAACCTAAGAGCTGTATCAATATGATAGATGATGCTTAAGGGAAATTAAAATGACACTAGAGGAAGGACACTACAGCAAGATACCGGTGGTGGGGAGTGGAAGGGTCACAGGGACGTAGACAATGGTGGAGGAAGAGAAGAATCATGGATGACAACAGGCCACTCTGGAAAAGGGTTGGGAATATGCGTGACTGGGCGGAGGGATCATTAAAAGACCTGCCCTACATGCAGTAATCGTTATTACACATTTGTGTTTTCTTCTGTATAATAATAAAAGCCTAGAAAATCCTCTTCACTGATAGCTGCATAAGCCAAAGGACCTTAGTTTAATCCTTATATTAGACCCGCAACATCCAACTATATACACAGCCTTCCTTTGAAATTTGTATGTTTTAATCACAAATATACACACAACCCCCCACCCCAAGGCAGTTTCACTATGAGTTATGTAAAAGGAAAACAACATCCTGCTCCATTTCTTTTCAGAAAGATTTGCTTAAACAATATTAAACCTTCGTCAAACTACTAAGAAACAGTTTTTGCTATTCCCCACACTGTTGTTATACTTTCAACACAAACCACCTACACAGCAATTTCAAACAAAGGAGTACACAAGTTTCTCATCTTTCTAACATTAAAAGGCTGCAGAGTTTTTATAAAAAACAAAAGCAAAGGGAGGGACATAACAGAAGATGCATGCATATAAAGTAACAGTGTCATTGTTATTTGGGTTTGTACCAAGCTGGCCAAACATAAAACAATGCATATTTTTAATGACTAGATTGGCAGTATATGTGTTTAAGCAAGTTTATAAACACTTTTAGTTTGAAACGATAAAAAACAACTAAGACATGAGTTGTTAAAAGTTACATTCTCTGTAACATGCCAAATACCACTTAGGAAAAAAAAAAAATCAAAATCGCTGTTTTGAATTATTCTAACTCAAGCATTCTCAATGTGGGCAATAGTCGAGGAGCAAGAAGAGCATGTCAAAAGCAGAACGAAATGCTAGAAGCAATCATATGCAGAGTTTTGTCAGGTGCACAAAACAAATGAAAGAATAAATTTCCTTTCTCCTCCCAGAGCAACTCCCTTCATAACAACAGTAAGGAAAGAATTTTTGACAGAAATGTAGAGCCTAATTTTCTATTTTTACTAAAATTAATAATTTCAGTTAATTAAATAATATTAACTCGATTACATCACTAAATTAAACACCAAAATCTACCTTTAAGTTATTGGTGAATCTTAATTTTCAGATGGCATTTTAGTTTTCTGTTCTCTCAATTTAGTATTGCTCAGTGAAGTTACATTTATTCTGTATCTGTAAAAACACCTCACAAGCTGCATGGTCGAGGCAGAGTTGCGGACCTACCTGGGAAAGCTAAAATCTTCTTGAAAAAGAAGCCTCTGGTTACTACAGACCTTTACTACACAGTACAAAGTGCAAATTTTATACAATCTAGCATGAGTGAAAATTGTAGCACAGCCTCTACATCCAAAAATCTTCAAGTATATATTACCTATAACAGAGACCACAAGAATATTCTCTGCCATCATTAGCTACGCTGGTACACAGTAAGAGAATCTAGAAAAGGCCTTATGTATGCAGTATTTCTATCTTATGGTTACCACACTGTGTGTCTTGATAATCCAGAGCACAAATTCTGAAATTACAGGCTTATACACAGTGAAAAAACTATAACAAGTTAGGGCCTTTTGACCACATCTGATAATTGTTAGCTGAAGTCATAATCCACAGACTTGCATGGTTTTGTCTGTATTCAGAATCACCAAGCACCATGAGGAATAAAAGGAATCAAATTAAAATTTTCTAATCACTACAACATACTTCATTTTGTTAGGATTAATACAATAATTTTAAAATAGAATACAGTGAAATTAGGTATTGCACAGAAAAATAAGGAAACGGTTAAAATGTTGCTTCTGCCTACATACAGGAAAAGGTTTTTATCTCATTTTCAAGTATACATCAATTTGAAGCTTCTGCTACTAAATAACATACACAATTAAGTTGAAACAAAAATCAAGCAGCAAGTGCTCTTTCTGAAGATACAACCTAGCAGTCGACAAAATATTTACTCACAAAACTGTTCTCCTGATTTCAATACAGCAAAATGGTACGAATTAGTTTTAGCAATGAAGTTAAGACCTTGCGAAGGCACACATAAGACAGCTAAGTGAATTATGTGATAAAAGCACAGCTGCATCTTCCATTTCATATTCTTCCACACACAATTTCCTCCCGCATTTTAATAGAGAAAAGGGACGTGACCTTGCTCTGAAGCATACCTCTTTCAGAAACTCTTCAAACTGCTCATCTAATTCTTCTTTTGAAAATCGATGAGCCATGATTTGCAACTGGAGACCACCTTCCAAACAGCTGAGTTTAAAAACTAAGATTTAAAATAAAAATACAGTTAATTAAAAGCATTCTGAAATCAGAGGTAGCCTAGTGATCTGCTGCTTTCATAGAGATGTATAAGCAAAAAAAACCAAACAAACCTCGAGATGCCCAATTTCATTCTTTCCACCCCTAATCCAAATTATTTACTGAATGAGACAATCAATGCAAACACATCTGGATTACCCACATTCCTCATAATCACAATACTCATTTCCAAACCAACAGTTTCAGTATTTAAACTTTGAGGGATAAACAAAATATGATTCTCTTCACCATCTTTACATTTTTCTTCAAAAGACAGCTCTCTTTGCTACCCACATTTAAGCATTTTGTCAACTATCAAACAAGAATCCACTGCAGTAATACCTCCCATCCATTTTAGGGGCTTTTAATTCTTCTCTATGCTTCTCCAAAACTGGAGACATCTAGCACTATGAGCTTTATCCCATTGCCTCTCTTGTGCTCAGGACTCAGTAAACAATAAATGCATGAAAGTCTCTAAGATTAGAAGATGACATTTGGGTTGATCTGCCCTGACACAGAAAGCAAATGTCACTTGCCCTCCTCCCATTCCCAAAAGTCTGTGTTGACTTCTCAGGTATAAAATACGCCCCACACTGCAAATGCCACAAAGCTTTTGTATATCAGACTGCTCAACGCATATGGCTACCTTCAAAACTGCATATGTACAGCAGTATTAAACTACCGTAGCACCTTCCAGGCTGAAAAGTGCTATGTAAACATAAAAGGGCTAAACATTTGGAGAAATGCTTTTACCATTAAGTAAAACCTCCCAATATGGAGCCCTCTCAGTACACCGGACTGTTACCTACCTAGTAAATTGATTTTGACAGGCGAGTTGTGACAACTGCTTCCTGCTTTCACTCCTTATTCATCCATAGACCACCCGACACTTGGCTTTGGCAGTTAAAAAAAAATGATAGGAGACTGCCCAGACTTTGAATTGAATAAGGTATTCTTATGTAAGCACTTGGACAGTATCTCTGAAAACATGGTAAGAAGATTAAGAACGTTACCTCTCACGACACACATAATCCAGTATCCTTTTATACTTTTACATCAAAGAACACTACATGCTGACCACTAGATGCTTTAACAGTTTGCCAGCTGTGCCAACTACTTAAGCAAGTGGAGAATAGTTTAATTCCAGCCTTGCCAGAAAAACAAATCGATTCTTCTGACATTATCCATACTTCTGTCCACCTTATAATTACAGCTTTTATAAAAGCTAATGATATAAAACTTTATTTTCAAGAAGACAAAAAAATACGTCAGAGACTTTCCATAACCGTAGATTATAGACAAACATTATCCTTCGGAAATATACTTTACAGCCACAGCTTTAGAACTGGAGGCTCACGAATGACTCAGCAAGCTGTAAAGCAAAGAAGCCACTTGCTGGGATATTTGCCATAGCACAGCGTGGAAAGCAGAAGTTTTGGGAAGGTCTGGCTGAACCTGAGGGATGAAGTGAAGCTTGTACGGCCTAACACGTTGTATGTGACCTTCTGATCATCCGAGCTCCAGGACCAGCCGGGAGCTGACCCTCCTCCGGCTTCCCCGGCAGCACACGCAGGGCCGGGCAGCAGCGCTGGGGCCGACAGCCCTTCTCCTCCCGCCCCGGCCTGGGCCCAGCGGGGTCTGCCGCGGGGGGCGGCCCTGGCAGCGCGGGGGCTCTGGGCCTGGCGGGAGAAGCGCAGCCCCAGCGGGCGGGCGGGGCCCGAAGGGAACGCTCCGGCGTGCGGCGGGGGACAGGACATGAAGCGGCCGGGAGCCGAGCGCTGCCCCGCCTCGGGGCGCCGGGAGCGTACCTGGGTCGCGTCGGGCCTCTCCCGGCCAGGGCCGCCTCCCTGGCTGGCGGCGCGGTTGCCTGGGAAACCCTCCCGGCCACCGTACTGCCCGCCAAAACTGACCGCGGGGGGGGGGGGGGAGAGGGGTAGGTGCGTCACGTGATTGCGCCCAACCCACCGGCTTTCCTCTCCCGCCGCCCGCGCGCGTGGGAGGCACGTGACGGGAGATAACGGCCTCCGGCCGCCATTACTCCCGTGGCAAAGGCCGCCCCGCCTGGGCCCGGCCCGCGCCGCTGGAGGCGGGAGTCGCCGCGCGGTCACGTGAGGCGGCGGCGCGCGCGCCCGGCCGTGCGAGAGCGGCGCCGCCTGGTGGCCGGCGGGTGGGCAGCGCCGGCGGAGCCCGTCCCGGGAAGAGCGGCCCGGGAGGGGGGCCCGGCAGCGCCGCCGCTCCCTCCGTGACGGGTCCCGCCGGGTAACGCGGCCGCCGCCGCCCGCCGAGGCCTGCCCGCGCACCTGCCTCCTCAGCCGGGGGGGCCGGTGCCGGCTTAAGGCGCTGCTGCACCCCCCCGTGCAGGGGCGGGCTCGGGGCTGCGGCGGGGCGGGACGCGGTTCCCCCGCTGCCCGTTCGGAGCTCGCTGCCCGCCCCGTGCCGGCGCTCTGCGGGCGGAGCGGGGCGGTAGCACGGAGTTGTGCTTCCCCGTTGGGCGGCGGTGCCGGGCCCGGGCAGAGCGGCCGGGTTCTGTCCGCCGGGCCCGCGGGGATAACGCTGGTACCACCTGCAGCCACAGCTGCTCTGTCGGCGCTGTGGAGGGTGCGCTGCTGCTGCCGCCCTTCGCCTCGTCTTTTGCAAAAGCAAGATGGAAAGAGTTAAATGTACGTTACTTTCCCTAATGCCAAGGTCACAGAATCACAGAATGTCAGAGATTGGAAGGGACCTCGAAAGATCATCTAGTCCAATCCCCCCGCCAGAGCAGGAACGCCCAGATGAGGTTACACAGGAAGGCGTCCAGGCGGGTTTTGAATGTCTCCAGAGAAGGAGACTCCACAACCTCCCTGGGCAGCCTGTTCCAGTGTTCCGTCACCCTCACTGAGAAGAAGTTTCTTCTCAAATTTAAATGGAACCTCCCGTGTTCCAGTTTATACCCATTGCCCCTTGTCTTATCACTTCTTGTCACCGAGAAGAGCCTGGCTCCATCCTCGTGACACTCACCCTTTATATATTTATAAACATTAATGAGGTCACCCCTCAGTCTCCTCTTCTCCAAGCTAAAGAGCCCCAGCTCCCTCAGCCTTTCCTCTTAAGGGAGATGCTCCACTCCCTTCATCATCTTCGTTGCCCTGCGCTGGACTCTCTCCAGCAGTTCCCTGTCCTTCTGGAACTGAGGTCAAACCCAAACTGTCCCTTCTCGCTCCTACGCAGAAATCCTCCCCTAAAGCTTTCCTAATGCTTCTGCCTCAGATGTCGGTTGTTGTGCTTTTAATACATTTTAGCACATCCCTGGAAATGTTTAAAATATGCAGAGAAATTAATGACCCCTGTTTCCCTGGCTGCTGTCTCTCAAATAACCACAGAACAATTGCAGTCTGTGCTTGCATGTGCTCTCCAGCCAGGGTCTGTCAGTCGTGTTTGTTGTGAGAGTCACGTTGCTCTAGGAATTTTTACGCCGGCATTTAGTAAATGGCAAAATAAAACAAGCTCACTTAAGAACACAAATGAACATTGTTCGCACACGCATGCACTTTGATGCTCCATTGAGCAGACTTGGGATGAAAATATTATGAAAGGAAGGTTTCTTCGACGAGTGTTGGATACTCATCATAAGTGAAAAACTGGTTAAAATCCTATCGCTGTCTCTCATTTCCTGTCAGAGAGATAAAGACTGTGCTTCCAATATGGCCTTTATGTATCCCAGATTTTTTTAATCTAAGTATAAATTATAGTTTAAATTGAAAGAAGCAAAGAAATACGGGCTCTGTATTTTCCACCCAACTCTGTAGGAATTTGCTGAAGGTGCTGCAACACTTATTTCAGTCTGGCCTTTTGTCCGCAGATGGGGTATTATATTTCCATTTGCAAAGTATGGGTTATTTATTCTGCCTTTGTGTGCAACTTCTGCTGCTGTCTATGGGAAATGTGGGAGCTGATCAAGGACAGGACGCCCACATAAACTAATATACTAGAACAATTTGTTAAGCGTGACAGCCTACTGCTGATGAAAACATAAATTTCCAGCTTTTGCTCTTTGCTCTCCTCTCATGAAATAGCATGGAACGAGGCATGAGAATTTGAAGAGAAATATGGAAACTAATTAAGAGTTGTCACTCTGATGCTGCATGCCTTGATCCTGCTCAGATTTAAGCCAATGCAAATTTTGCTGTTAACTTCAAAGCAATAGCCGTGACATCATTCATTGATCATGAGACTTACTTCATATATAATAAAATAATCACATCAATGGCTCAGTCCTGCAAGCTGCTAAAAAACTGTAGCACATTGAAGCCTTTCTGTTTGCAGAAATATGTTCAAAGAAAGAGGCTTTTACAAAGTATAGAAAAATGTGCAGAGGGATCAATGCTGTTGGAAACCTCCATGCTCATATGGGAAGAAAAAAAACCCAAACCACTCTTGATGACTGTGGTGGAGAGGAGGCATTGCCTGGTGTTGAAATGTCATCCAGTGCATTCAAATGACATGCACAATAGCCACTTGAAAGGTTTTCATTTCCTTCTAATGCCAACCAGTCAGAGCATTTTTCTCAAGAGCTCTTAACAGCGGAGCTTAAAAAACAGCAGGACTAGCCATGAATTTCAGCCAGGAATGTGGCAATTTGGATGATGATGCTAATAAAGCAGAAGGGTAGTCACAAATTCTGAAATAGGTCCTGCTGGACAGAGCCCCAAATTATAAAGTAGAATGCTGGCTCTGCTGAGTTGAGTGGGAAGCCTTTGACTTTTATGAAACCAGATTTTGCTGCTGTAGTCATTGGCTTCTCATTTAAATGTGTGGCATCTGTACACAACACAGTTTTTTTCTTCAGCTTGCTAAAATATAAGGCTTCATGGATGGGTAAAATAATTCCAAAGAATTAATGGTAAAATTAAAAGGTATAAAATATCTATACCTTTGTTTTTGCATGTGTAATTTCAGATTCGTATCATCCATAAATGTCAATAGGGAAAAAGACATCAAATAAAAAAGAAACAAAACGTCTGCCACATCCACTTTGGCTGAGGCATTGCATTAGATAGTGTTTCAGTACTGAACTTGCAAATATGTGAAACATGAGATTATGATAATAAATATTTAGCTATATTCTTGGTTATGTTTTTTTTAAAGGTTAACAGTTTCATACTGAATGAAAAGCAAACAAACAGTGGTGAATTAAGAAGTTAAAACTGCATTCTCTGTGCATGCCCATTGTGATAATACTTCCTTACATGACTATGCAATAAAAATCCTTTTCAGTATATACATCAGAAAAAGGAAAAGCCTTCCATAAAAGTACAAGTTGTGCAGAAAACTGAAAAATTATATGAAAGTGTATTTCATATGAGAGACAACAGTAGTCTGGTATTGTTAAATTAGGATTAGTTATGAAGTAGTTCACCTAACTATAACTTAAAGGATTTTTTTTTAATACTTTCACTTTTGTTTCACTGCAGGTCTTCTTTTGTTCTGCCACTGATTAACCGTAGTCCTGATATCCTAAGGGCCAGGTTTATGGTCGACTGCGTTACAGTAGTGAGCATGAACTCAGCTCAGCATCTCACCCAGTGTCTTTTCCATCATGCAGCTTCTCCACGGGCTGAGAAATAAATTCTGCGTTGTATTTCAAATTGTTCCAAAGGCTTAGACCAGTTGCTAATCTTATTTCTGCTTCATGATTGTGTCCCTTGAACTGACCTACAGGTTTAGAAGCTGGGCTGACCATTTCCCAGTTTCTGGAGGTTAGCTGACATGCACCATTTCTCAGACTTCTTCAAAACGGATTCTCCCTTTGGCTCATTTGTGTAAATGCTTAATGGCCTTAATGCTGTGCCCTCTGCTGCCAACTTTCCGATTACCCTGAAAGAGGGGGCAGCGCGAAGTAGCTGTAATTACTGGCTGCAGGTGTAACCCCTTTCCCATCACAGGGAAAGCTGCTACCACCAGCAAATGTGAGCAGTTAGAAGTTCCTGCAAGAGGGTGGATATTTGCAGTCAGCAATTACAGCTGCTTCTTGCTCTCTCAACTTCAAAGAAGTGCATTTGCCAACATTTAACACTGCTTTTTCTTCTGTTCCCTGATTCTCTACAAACTTGTAGGGAAACATTGCTCTAGTGCATAATCCAGCCAGTGACGCAAGATCCCTCCTGTCACAAGCTGTTGCTTTTGATAAATCCTGAAAAAATCATTGTGCAAAGATAGATACAAACAGGGCTGGGTGACCAACCATAGCACATTTAAACTAGCCTGACAATGCTGCCTTTTGCCTACTATAAGTCCTTTTCCAGTGAAAATTCTCAGTATTTGGTATTGGGCAGTGCACCTATGACTCCCGCTCTCCATGGGGACTGAAGAAACAACTTGGATCGCTTTCACCCCAAAGTCGTTTGAACTGCAAACCCTCATCTGCCATGAATATTCTCCTTTGTATATAGAAAGTTTTATAATGAATTTTTCTCTTTGCATGAAGACATACCACGTATCTTCAGTTCTGAAAAAATTAAGGTAAATATTTTTATTAGAAATTCTTAGTGACTTAGGAAAGATTAAACTCAAAAAACTCCGCAAAGAAAAATTAAGTGTTCCGATTTATTCAAATTTTTCAGATCTGTAAAATCTCTCATTAATCCTGACAACATATCTGCTTAACACTGGCAAGAACATTAGCTTTGCATTTCAGATTTTCACTTGGTTATTTTTAGTTCTTCTGAAGCCTGGGAAATAAGAAATATAACCACTTTGAACAGTCTGGAAGAGCCAACTCTAGCAGGGCCTCTGAATCTGATTAGATAAAACAACAAAGAGGTTCTGTTAGGGCAGAGGCAGGAAGAACTAAGGTGGGTGGCAATATCTGTCATAACTCAGGGGAAATGTAGCCTCAAAGCACTCAAAAGTGGGTGAAAAAATAACATAAGCAGTAGACAACTTTCCCACATCTTAGGTCACTCTCCAAATGCAGTTTGAAGAATTTTCTCTGTGCTCAACTTTTTTTTCTTTTCTTTTTCCTTCCCTTTTTTTTTTTGTTTTTTTTAAAGCACAATAAACAGCACATGCATGTGTGTTTATCTTAAAAAGCTAATTTAGGCGAACATCATTTCTCTGCAGATACAGATAAGTATCCGAAAAAGGAGCAGTATGGCAAGTGCAATTACATTTTTTGGTACAGAACGGCGTAAGATCTGAAGTAATAGGTTCGCAATTTTCCACATTTTCTTCGGAAAGTAAGGTAGCTTTAAGATTGCCACGGGAGATTTCTCCCTAAAATACATCTAGTCATAACATCACATTTTGTCCTACTGGCTGAAAAAGGGTCAAACTATTGTGTTTAGTGCAACTGGGAGGTCTTCAGGTATTTGGGGGGTTGATTTAAAAATGATCTGTTATTGGAGTGGTGGGAACCTGGAACACCCACTTGGCTGAGGATCATGCCTCCCTGCTTCCAGTGCAAGATGCTTATTTTGGGTTGGAGTCCCCTCTGAAGTGAAGTGGTGGAAAAAAAGATTTGTGCATCTTCTTAGGAAAATCAGTCAAAATGTTTTCAAAGCTGCTCTGCTTTGAAAAAGCCGCTCTACCCCCAGTGCCGAGATATGTCTCTGTTAGAGGCTGGGAGCACTCCCTTTTTGAAGCTCCTCGCTAAGCGTGTCCCACACCAGCGAAGGCTGCAGCTGAGGAACGTGGTGCCCACTCCTCGTGTGGAGGCGTATGAGAACAGTCCCTCCAACCTGTTCTTTACCTGCATGTAGCTGCCGGCACTTCTCTGGTAACTCCAGGTCTGTCTTCCCCGGGACAGGTGTGGGGCATAGCAGCAGGTGCATATGTGCATGGTAGCTAATGCTAATTTGATACCAGTTTGCACTGGTAGTGAAACACTGGAACAGGTTGTCCAGAGAGGTGGTAGATGCCCCATCCCTGGAGACATTCAAGGCCAGGCTGGACAGGGCTCTGAGCAACCTGATCTAGCTGCAGATGTCCCTGCTCATTGCAGAGACCTTTAAAGGTCTTTTCCAACCCAAACCATTCTGTGTTTCTGTGATTCTGTGATTGCTCCAGTGGCTCAGACCCCCGTGGTGGGCTGAAGGCGTTCAGCACACACATACATGGCTTCTTGCACTGAAATAGACCGGTGGAGCTGTAAGCACCAGAGTTCAAGCTTGTTGGGCAGGGTCCACTTGACTTATGACTCCTGGCAAAAGGCTTGTCGTAATCATGCTGCTGAGGTAATAATTTCATTAAGCAGTTAGGTGCTGGACAAGATTGTCTTCTGGCTTGAAAGGTCATTACTTGTTGATGGATCACTTGCTTTGCCATATGCTAGCCTTCATTTTTAGAAATAAAATTTGGAATGACCGTTATTAATTTATTTGCCAGGAGTTTGATTTAACTTTTTAACCAATAATGTATTCCACAGTTTTCCTGACTTTGTGTCTGCTATAAACAGTATTCCTGGGAACCAGGCAGCTTGTTAATGGTGTTTCTATGGCATTTTCAGGAGGCTAAAGGTAGTTACAGTGTACATTTGGACAGGAGAGCTGGAGTGTGAAATTTATCCCTATTACCTTTTTTCCTCAGGCTTTTTTTCTCATTATAATTTCATCGTAAGTTATTCTGCTCCATATTTTTTATTTTCTTCGAAACTGTGCTATGAGGTTCAGTCCTACATTCCTGCACAGGGAATTGAGCATCAGTTCTTAAAAGCTAAGGGGACAAAATCAGATCCTTGCACAGAATTGTGGCCAGTATGAGCTCTGCTCCACTGGATCCATGGACTGCGCAGGTGAATGTGTAGGGAGCCATTTTCTCTCAATGAATGGAAAAAAGGTGGATGGGGGCATATGGATAATCTTTTCTGTCTTTGGCCAACGAAGGAATAAAACCCCCAGAACTCAGGTTCACATGTAATAATGAAAACTCTGGGACCTGTTAACTGCTATCAACCCGGGGGGACAGGGAACAGGTTGGCTATTACAAATCAGTTCTCTGTGTGAAGCAAGTTCACGTATTTGTTGATTTAACGTAGCTGTCTCTCTTGTCATCCTCTTGCTCATGGAGACACAGACCTTGGTCCCACACTGTTTGTACTGATGCTGTTAATGCAGAGCCAAGGGATGGGGAAGTCAGAGAAATCTAAGATCTCCTTCTCCACTGCCACAACCCCAGCACTGTTTGGGGCCATTTCAGATCGGTGCAGATCGCTCACCTACAGCACACTTAGAGCACATCACCTTTGCTGCTCTGTGCTGGCAGCGCTTGACAAGCAGGTCTCATTGTCCACCAGGCAAAGCAACCTTTTTGGAGTCAGCACGTGTCCCCTGTTGGTTTTTTTTTTTTCATACCTGGAAATTAAGATAGTTTAAACTGGTGTTCCGTGTACAGAAAACAAAACCCAGCCAGATAGGTACTATGGAAAGGAAACCTCAACACTCTGAAACTCTCAAAGGTGGACAGGCAGATTTATTTAATTTATTTATTTTCCTAAACAGTGCTTTAGGTAGGGATATGACCTCTCATTACCTAGAGATTTCCAGCAGCTGAACATTTGGTGTCTGTCTGCCACCCACCTAGTTCCAAAAATGCCACCAAGAGATCGGCTTGTCGAAGGACTAAAATAGCCCTTAAAGCTTAGCCTCGAAGGACTATGTCACCTGCTCTCCTGTGCCTTCTCTTTCTCTCCATATCAACCCCACTAATCGCCTATTAGCTCCTAAAGTACCAGAAATAAACACCAGCAGCCCCGAGGTTCAGACAGTGTATATTAAGACCTGTGAAAACTGCCTTTTGCAAGCATTTGTCTGGAAAATAATACCTAGCTGAAGTATTCTGAACCTAGTGAGGTTCTTTGTTGTTTCAGGCTTCTGGGAAGTGGTCATTTTCTTAATGTGATAAGAAACTGAAATGTTTTCAAAGAAAAGACACTTAGATGTGTGGCTGCGTGGATTAGTAAGACTGGAAGCTGCTGTTCCACAAATCCCCTAATTATGACAAACCTTCCCTGGTGAGCTGCTGTATTTGCTTAATAGAATATTAAGCTATCATCTTTACTTGTATACTAAAGGTATTTAGGTGTCACTGTTATCTTGCAGTGTAATAATATTTGGTTTGAATTGATTTAAGTTTGGATAAGCTTGGGCTTTCTGTTAATTTCCTCCACTCTGAAGGATAAAATAGCTCGGTGTGAAAGGCTTTTAAGATTCAACAATATTGTTCAAGCATGGCATCTGCAACTAATAATAAAGACTATGCAACTTCGATTGAAAAAAAAAAGTCTAATTATCATGGCAATGGGAAGATGGTTGACTCATCTTCGGCAGTTTGGATTACATGTGTGGGATTGTGTTTTGGATGGAGCACTCCAGAATAGCAACACTCCATCAAAAACACAGTCATGCACCTGTACTCCAAATGGCTGAATAAGGCAAAACACATGTCATCGGAACACTGTGAATCAAATTAAAAAAAAAAAAAAAAAAAGAAAAGAAAAGAAAGGAAAGCTGGAAGAGAAATAAAGACAAGTACCATAACACTGGTGTGTGTGAAGACTTGTTTCTCTAAAGCTCCTTGAGTGATTTATTTATCGCTAAACCTCTGTTCACAAGCCATGTTTGATTTTGCTTGATGCTGATATAGACACTGCAACCGGATCTTATGGAAAGGGCTGCCAGCAACTGTTTGATCCTGATAAATTACAATAACAGGCACAATTTACAATGAGAAGCTATTGCTGCTTCTGGCCTTAATGTGTGATGAGGTTTGAAACATGGTGAGCCAAAATTCTCCTTAGCTGGTGGCCCCCTCGGACCACTTACAGAAAAGTGTAAGAGAACCATTGAGCAGAAGAAAATTACATTCACAGCAAGAGCCAGGCCCAATTTCATATCAAAGGTGAGCCTGTGTGTGTATGAGTATCTGCCAGCATTTGGAGTGAAAGAGATGTTGTGGGGAAAAGAGCTACATAAAGAGTGTATAATCCACATGTTTGGAAACTTGTGTGTTAACTGAGTAGCCCATTCTCCTGGTTCCTTCTACATGTGCACACACACACCAGCACCCCCACCCTCCCCCCAACATTTATGCCTGCAACGCATATGTGTTGTGAATATTGAAGTATTTGCTTTGGAAAGTTAATTGATGACTGGCTGCTTATTTGATCTTCACAGTGTCGAGTTCAAAACGTAATAAGGCGATAAAAACCACCCAATAGTTGGACAAGGAAAGAGGTACAAATTCAGGAGGGGATGTGAAGTGATATGGATTAGACCCCCCCTGTGTATTTTCTTTGCGGTAGCATTCCCAGACACCTGCCTCTGATTTCAGAAATGCATACAAGCAACAGTCCGCACCCAGGAGAGTAAAGCCAGATTTCTTGAGACATTTCATTGCCTAGACACTTTTGATAATCCCCTCAGATGCCTTTTTTTTTTTTTCATTCTTTTTAGGGGACTTTAATCAGATTAACACACACATTTTTACTGGTGTGCCAAGAGTTAGCTGTCCTCGAGGCCCATGTTAATTATCCAAAAAAGGTACATACTAACGAATGAATTGGAGTGAAAGGGATGCTGCAGGAAAAAAGAGGAACAAGAAAAAGGTATCAACTACATCTTTAGAAACCTGTGCATTCTCTGAGCAGCTCATATTACTGGTTCCTCCTGTAGGGAAGCGTACAAGAGCAAAGAGACAATTTCACACACATTTGTTAGTGAAATGTTGAGAGATACTTGAGAAAGTCTCTAGGAGTAGCGGCGACATTCAGTGGCTCTGATGGATTGTTTACTAGACTTGTGAAGAATTGTGATGCACCTCTCCTAGCACTGGGTTCCTGCCTTTGGGAAGTGTTCAATGAACCAAGGCTGTACCATAGCTCTTGCCTGTCCTCATCTTCTGTTGGTCCTCTCATCCAGCTGCCGTCAGGCTCACATGGGACATGTCCAGAGAGGGTCAGGAGAAGTTTTTTTCCTCTATTCACAACGTGATTCTCTCTCACCCCAACTTGTACACACTCTTGCACACGAACAGCAGAAGCTTTCCTCTGTTTTCCTATATCCACAAACCCAATTTGCCCATGTCCTCTGCCTTCTGTAGCCTTTGGCAAGTAAGCTCTGCCATTCCTTTGCTTCTCCCCTCTCATTTACCATTTAAACACACACACACACACACACACACACATATATATATTCCACTAACAGTTCCTCTTCTCCGTTGAAGAAATGTATGTATACATGTACCTACCACCCTCTCTCCCTGCCTCTGCTCCCCCAGCTTTTATACAGCATGAGTATTTCCCATGTCATCTGCTGGAGAGAGGCAGGCAAAGCTGCTGCACGTGTTTAAAAAGTTAGTGCGTATGCATGAACACACACACACATGTGCATGCACATGCTCTCGTGTGCAGGTACACCCTGTCTCAAGGAGTGAATGGTTGCCTGGCTCACGGAGAACAAACTGGGAGAGATGAGCACGGACTTGTACCTCTATAGCATGGAGCACAGGTGAGGTGCAAAGCCTTAGAGAAGGACCAAGTATGAAATACAGGTTTTGAATGCAAGTGGGACAGGGTCTGAGGAGCAAAGAGATATATATTTCTGTAATTCTAAACATAGACGAATGTTTAATGTCAGTATCTATGGTCTCCGTGTAAAAGGGCAAACTACCTGAGAAAAAGAAGCTAGGAATTGTTGCTTAAAATATGCGCATTTGTATTAACTATTCTGCAGGAAATTTGGGTACCAATAATTAGGTTGGATAATTCTAGGCCAGGTTCCAAGATTTTATGCCTACCAAGGAGGCATATGTTAGAAATTGGAATTAGACATGACAGGTCAATCACAGGAGAACAAATAGTTGAAGTCAAAATATTCTGAAAAAGGGATCAGCCTGAAATTAGATTATTAGTTGCAAAAAGTGGCCTGAATGTTCAAAACCAGCACACCGTATGGGAAATGCCTTAAATGAATCCATTTTTTCTGAATGTGGCTGTTCAAATTGCCAAAATTAGCAGAAATCAAAGTGGGATTTTTTCTCAGTTGGTCCCATACTGGAAGAAGAAGCACGACTGTCATTTCCCTGCACTTTTGGGGAGTGTGACATATCCACAGCTCAGTGGGTTCCCAGAGTATACAGGGTGAAGGTGACTACACATCAGATAGTCTGATCTCCTGTCCATGGGAAGTATTGTGGTACTGGGACTGGTAACTCGTTTGACCATGACTTGCCTTCTAGGAAAGCAACCATAAAGATGTGGCTTCCTCTAGTAACTGGTTCCAGTCAGTAATAATGATTACTCCTTTTACTCCTCCATATGTCATCTTTGCTTCAGCTGAGCCGACATTGCCGCAAGGAGCGTGGTAGGTTTTGAGAGAGGTTTCTGCATGTCCTTTCTGCCTTATCGAGGCAGCAAAGTACCTCGCATAGTTCAAATTTCATCATGAGCCGTGTTTATCGAGTTGTCACAGATAAGCCTGGCTCTGGAGGCACATGTTAGCATGGGGAACAGAAATGCCAGCAGTGAGCACATATGGTGCTGTTTGTACTCTTAAGTTCGAAAGAACTAAACAAATTAACAAATACAGATGTTTAAAATCAGTAAGAGTGTTTAATGAAAACAAACAAAATACTGTAGTCTATAAAGCAAAACCTGTTTTTCTTTTGCCCCTTTTGGCCAGCTGGAATTAGTGTTTTTCTGAGCCTATACCCTCCTTTGACATATGGGACGTTTTTGAGGGATGTTAGTCCCAGCAGATGCTGGGTGGCGCTTGGGTGGATGCCTCTGATTTTTAGTTAGTTAATAAATCAGCTTTACAGCCATGTGTATCCTATGATTTAACACATGCGTAACAATAATACCAGATTAGGAAGAACAAACTGTTTCACTGCAAAGGATATTTTATTTCTTAGTAATATTGCATACAATATGAACTTTTCTGTAACATAAACAAAGGATTCAGGCTATTTTTTCATTTAGCCAATGCCCTTTATCCCCATGGGTCAAATTGTGCTCGGAATTGCATTAGTACAAATGCAGAATACCTCCGCTGAGCTCAGTAAAACTCTTTCCATTCACTTCAAAGGGTGCTGCTTCAAACCTCATATGCAGCCTGCTTTCCACAGGCACCAGCAGCCGCTTCCTGCCTGGTAAACTGCTTAAGTGACATTCCCTCAATTAAAAAGAGTCATGTAATGCTTTACCTAATCAGGAGGTTAAATAGTGTCATGTTGGTTTCCTACAAAAATCTTTTTCCTACGTGTCCGACTCTTGCTTTTGCAAGGAAAACTTGCTTTTTAATCTTCAAGCTCCCACTTCAGATATGCGCTAAGCTACTAGCACACATGACATCATCCTTGGCTTCAGCCTTTGAAAGTGAAATGGTATTTAAAAATATGAAATTCTGGTAGCAATGTCACACCCGAAGTTGAAGTTTAAAACAAAACTGACAATAAAATCAACTGCCAGGAAACGGACTATTTTTTAAATTAGACATCTATCATGTCAGCTTTGGGTTAATCTCTGGAGCCAGCTTAAGGATGGATGAGGTAATATTTGCACATGTTATGAATAAGATAGAATGAAAATGGATTTTTTTTTTTTTGGCTAATGTGCTACAAAGATTATAAGCCTGATGGTTGGAATCAGTACGAGCTGTGATTGAGGGGTTATGTGTGAAGCAGCAGATTAGAATGGTTTTAATATGTTGCATGATGGTCTCTGAAAGTCCCAGGCTATGTACAAAGTGTTGTGAATAGGGGCGCTTGCAGGAGGTAGGAAGATAAGCGATAAGTGGAGGGTTGACATAATTCTGGAAAAGGCTCTCAGAGCAAACACATTTAGTGGATAAGTTTAAGGACTTGGTCTCATTGCTTTAGTCATGAGTGCCAGAGATTGAAGTTTAACAGGGAGTCAGGACTTGGTGACAGAAACAGCTAAAAGATGGCTGGATGTAAGTTATACTGCATAAAAGAAAAAGAAACATTGAATCATAACCTGTTATAAGAGCAACCACTTTTGCTATTACAGAAATTACCTGAGAATTTGTTTTTGTCTGTGTTAATAGTATTTAAAACACACGTGGATTACAGCAGGGGAAGGGATTCCATGAATTCCCATTTTCTGTGCTTTTTGTGAAAGCTTTTCTTAGCCTTTGTCCACGTTGCTCTCTAAAGCATATTCCTGGCAAAGACCAACATTTGCTCAGCGTTTGCACCAAACTGCTTGTGAAAGGTTGACATGTGTAGAAACTCTCAGAGATATGGCGTAGAAAGTGCGGGTCTCGGGTGGCTTCAGTCTGTCTTGTTCTTCTTTTTTGGTGGCCTCGATGGTCTTTGCATAATCTTGGCAGTTCTGGAGGCGCAGTTAAGTTAAATCAGTCCTTTCCAAGAACCTGCCCAGGGGCCCATGCTGCAGCCCTGTCTGTAGTGAACAGCTATGAATTGCTGGTCCTTTGATCTGTTTCTCCACACCACTGGTGCTTTGTACCTCCTAGAAGTGTGCAGGAGCAGAGGCAGGAGAGGACTCCAGGGTAAGACTCCACCCACAGGCAGTGACATGAGTTTTGTCGCACCTTTTGTGCCTGTTTCCCTCGTATCCTTCACTGGAAGAGGACTGAAGGACATACAAGGCACAGGGAGAAAAAAAAGTACATTTCCTCAGGAATGTGGGGGCCAGGAAAAAAGATGTTGTGTTGGTCTTTGGATCAGAGAAGAGAAGGTCTGTACCACAGCCATCTCTGTTCCTCTGGAGAGATATGCAGACAGGAGGCATTTCAGCCAGTAGTATCAGGTTTACGAGTGTAAGAGCTGAACTTTCTCCCAGGTATTTTTGCTGTGAGCAGCTGTGAGTTTGTTGCAGTCTTCCGGAAACTCCATAGTCGGGGAAGCTGCAGTCTTTATACACAAGACAGGCTTTTTAGTGGGGCCTGTTACGAGAAGACAAGGGGTAATGATTTTAAATTAAAAGAGGGGAGATTCAGGCTAGACATGAGGAAGAAATTTTTTGCAATGAGGGTGGTGAAACACTGGCCCAGGTTGCCCAAAGAGGTGGTAGATGCCCCATCCCTGGAGACATTCAAGGTCAGACTGGACGGGGCTCTGAGCAACCTGATCCAGTTGAAGATGTCCCTGCTCATTACAGGAGAGTTGGACTAGATAACCTTTGAAGGTCCCTTCCAAAACAAACTCTTCTATGATTCTGTGATTCTAAGTGGCCATTTCATATCCAAACATAGTGTTTATATGGGTAGCGTTGTGTGCTTGTCCATGAAAGAAATACCTGATGCTGCAATATACTGCTCAAAACACATCGGAACAATGGAAATATTGACTTTCTTGTACATTCCGGCCTGCTACCTTTATTTCTACATGACAACTGTGAAGAAATTAGAAAAGTCTGCTTTTGGACCTATACTTGTAAGGTTATTGTCATTGTCACAAGAGATGGCCATGAATACCCAAACAAACCATCAAGAAAAAGCAAGATTTAACCCAGAAAACAGCATGACTGAAGCTCACATTTTAATGTCAAGAATATTCATTCTAAAATTTATATATCTGTTCTTCAGCTGAGCAATGGGTCTGAAATTGATTAGCTATGTTTAGGGCAAGGACATTGTGCTGCCTGAAAATGCCAGAGAATGCCCAGGTGAGAGCCAGGAAAAGAAGAAAGGACTTAACGCGAGCCTTGGCTGTGGAAGGGACCCAACCAAGGAGCTCAGCTTTCCCCAAAGAAGAACACACTGAAACTTCTAATAGGACCACACAAAACAGGACACAACATAGAGCATTTTCATTGCCGGCTGATACTCAATAAATGGTTGGAGAGGTAAAATCATGAATAAAAAGAGTCGTTGTGAAGGTTCTGTATTTTTCAATAGAATATAAATTGATCACACAATATTCACTACTTTCAAAAGAGAGTCACTAGAGAAAATGTGAAGTAACCATGACTGGGATTGGGAAGGAATGGAACTGAAAAGGTTTTAAAAAAGTTGCACTTCTCTATTTCTTATTTCCCTAAGAGTCTCGGGGTTTTTTCTGCATTCATTTTGACTTGTGGAAAGCTGTTTACGTGTTATTTATGCTGTATACCTCTCTGTGGAGAAAGTTATACAACATATATGTTAGTGTCTGCAAGTGTTTATAGTTGTAAATGTTACTTTTGTAGTTTGCCAAATGGAAAATACACCAAATGGCATCTTCTTGAACCTGTAAATAAATTGTTTTCCAGAGCAGCCATCAAGCACATCATGAAAGGAAACGGCAGAGCAATTCCACTGACAATAGCATGAAAATTATTATGAACCAGATGTGAAACAATGCAAATATTAGTGAAAAGAATACTTTCTGTCTACTTGATCATGACAAAGCTTCAGAAAACACATTCATACTGATTGGATGTGCAGTGAAAATAAGTATGTGATGCTCTGACTGGAACTGCAGGCTGAAATTGTTCTGGATGAGCCTGCAGGCTCATTGGTCTGAACGCCAACCAAATGCTGCTTATCCCTTCAATCAGGACTGAGCTTTTCTTACAACTTCGGCACACTCCCTGTGGGAAAGAAGCAATGGTGTCCTTCCCGGGACAAGAGGGGCTCAAACCCACAGCTCTTTTCTACTCCACAGCCACCACTGTTAGGAATGCCCACAGAGCCTGATCGCCAGGTGGCTGAGCAGGTTTATACCACAGACATAGGGAACTCCATTCAGTGCTTCAACCTTTGGTGTCTGGTGCTGTTTGTGATGCTGCAGGGTGTCCCCACGGAGTGGCTGGCTGCCACTCTGGAATGCAGGGTCGTTAGGTGTGGCGGGTCATGCACTGCACCTGCCAGCCCCTCAGGGATGTCTGAGACACATCAGGGCATTTTGAAGGGCACCAAGACCTGCTTTTGTGCAGCTGAATGCATGCCCTAGGTGTTTCATGCAGCAGTAGGAGGCTGCCAGCTTGGATGCGAATATGAATAGCGGTTCTACACTATGGCTGAAGGCTGAAAATAGTATGACCCTGGCATTTCAGATAAGGTTTCACTCTGGAATTACCAGAGTACTGGTGCTAGCATTTAAATTATACAGAATAATCACGTTTTCTCTGTTTAACTAAGGTTAGAGCTCTTCCTTATCCATAAATGAAGTGTTTAACAACTGACCAGGTTTCTGTTGAGACTGGATGAGGGTAAACTGATATGATTATAATCTGACACATTTTTCACCACTGATGCTTCATGTGAGAACTTCGACAGTCCATCTGGCCTCAGTTGGTGGTTTTCTAACTTGCCAGCTAAACTTCAGCCTGTTGTGACAATACTATTTCAAAATAGCCACATCACCAAGTATGTTTCAAAATGTGAAATGTTTATAAAAATAAATATCCCTGTTTCAGCTTATGCAATCCCTGCCATCCTTTACCTACCAAACTGTGTCATGTGAGCTTTTATTCTGTTATTAAAAGGGAGATGTAAAGTCATGTGGCCATCCTATCACAAGCTTCTGCCAGCTGTAAACCTCATCACAGTTCCTGTAAAGTACATTTCCACAGATCAAGTTACTGCCAGGGAAGACTTTAACAATCTTCTACCCTACTTTCAACCAGCAACAATTAGTATTAGCAAATGGTCCAGGCCACTGCCTGGAATCACATATGATTTCTATTCAAGAAAGACAAACTTTTATTCAAACCAGACCCATAAGCTGAACACATGAGTTTCGGTGCTTTAAATAATGAATCTAAAGTAGTTTCTATCATTCATTTTAAAAATCACTCTCACATTTGAAATCAAGTTGGCTATTTTCCCTTGTCTGTATTAGCCATCTGGTTAGGGTGCCTTTTCTAACACTGGTGTCTAGGGCTAGGATTTATTTTATTTTATTTTATTTTTTTAAAAAAAAGCAACCTTCCTCTTCCCACCTTATTTTTTTCATTTTTGGAGCTTGTACTTGTAATATAGGCAAAACTCATCCTATCTTTGAAAAACGGAGAAAAAAAATGCACACATGGCATAACTTCCTCTATAAGATTCTTAATATATTTTACAGTCAAAATGTAGTTTTGTATGTGATGATTTAAGAAGGCACACACATGCTTTCAGGTCATTAAAGTGCATTGTAAAAATAATAGAGACACAAAGGGCTTATTCTCAAGAAACGATGCACACCCTCCTCCATGGAATATTGAAGATCTGTTTCATTTTTCAGTATAAGGCAAGTTCAAGATGCTATTTCCTTACCACATACCTCAGCGGTGCGTGACCTTAGAAATAAAAAGTGAGAGGATTTATACGCAAAAGAAAAATCTTGGCACTTCTTAACATTTTGCTCCTCTTCCTAAACAAAAGGCCTTCAGAACAAATCCTCTTACTGCTGTTGCAAGAGGGTTGCTGGGTTGGCCAGCTTGCGCCTTACTCTCTGTGGATGCTGGGCTGAGTGAGCCAGGGAGTTTGTTAAATGCTGCTTTGTAACAAGCACGAGTGAAACAACATGTAGTTAAAACTGCCCTTTTTCCGTATCTGATGACTGACTCTCCGCTGTGAGGATATCAAGCACATAAGTAACAGCGAACTGTTGCTGATCTAGGTGGATAGATGATGGCAGAGCGGTGGATGTGGTCTACCTTGATTTCAGTAAAGCATTTGATGCAGTCTCCCACAGCATCCTCACAGCTAAACTGAGAAAGTGTGGTCTGGATGATCGGGTAGTGAGGTGGACCGCGAACTGGCTGAAGGAGAGAAGCCAGAGAGTCGTGGTAAATGGGGCAAAGTCTAGTTGGAGGCCTGTATCTAGTGGAGTGCCTCAAGGGTCAGTTCTGGGACCAGTACTATTCAATATATTGATCAACGACTTGGATGAGGGAATTGAGTGTACTATCAGCAAGTTTGCTGATGACACCAAACTGGGAGGAGTGGCTGACACGCCAGAGGGCTGTGCTGCCATCCAGTGAGATCTGGACAGGCTGGAGAGTTGGGCAGGGAAAAATTTAATGAAATATAACAAGGGAAAATGTAGAGTCTTGCATCTGGGCAGGAACAACCCCAGGTTCCAGTATAAGTTGGGGAATGACCTATTAGAGAGCAGTGTAGGGGAAAGGGACCTGGGGGTCCTGGTGGACAGCAGGATGACCATGAGCCAGCACTGGGCCCTTGTGGCCAAGAAGGCCAATGGCATCCTGGGGTGTATTAGAAGTGGAGTGGTTAGCAGGTTGAGAGAGGTTCTCCTTCCCCTCTACTCTGCCCTGGTGAGACCTCATCTGGAATATTGTGTCCAGTTCTGGGCCCCTCAGTTCAAGAAGGACAGGAAACTGCTGGAGAGAGTCCAGCGCAGGGCAACAAAGATGATGAAGGGAGTGGAGCATCTCCCTTATGAGGAAAGGCTGAGGGAGCTGGGTCTCTTTAGCTTGGAGAAGAGGAGACTGAGGGGAGACCTCATTAATGTTTATAAATATATAAAGGGTGAGTGTCTAGAGGGTGGAGCCAGGCTCCCTGGTGCCTGGTCCATTGGTGACAACCAATGATAAGACAAGGGGTAATGGGTACAAACTGGAACACAGGAGGTTTCACTTAAATATGAGAAGAAATTTCTTCACAGTGAGGGTGACAGAACACTGGAACAGGCTGCCCAGGGAGGTTGTGGAGACATTCAAAACTCACCTGGACACATTCCTGTGTAACCTCATCTAGGTGTTCCTGCTCCGGTGGGGGGATTGGCCTGGATGATCTTTTGAGGTCCCTTCCAATCCCTAATATCCTGTGATTCTGTGATTCTGTGATCCAAAACCAGGTAAAAATACAGAGAATGAGGCTCTGAGGTAGGAGGCAAAAAGAAGACAAAACTGAACCCTATATGTGGTGAAAAAACATGGCACCTTCCAGGAAGAAATATCTGGTTTTCAGTGAAAATAACTCCCACCGATTTTACTTGAGGATTGCTATGGCCCAAGACTGTGTTAAATGCAGCCAAGTGAAAAAAAAGCAGTCACTGTGTGCAGACATCTGCAACTGGGTGGCATTCAAGATTCCCAAGGTTGCTATTGAGAATCTTTTCTCTGTTACTGTCAAATGGAGGTGAGAGTCTGACAAAAAACCCCAAAAGCTCAGCCTTTTCCTAGGAACACGGTCCATGCTGTGACATTACAGCCACTGGCTTAAAGCTGGTACTTTGCAAAACCAAGCTTTGGTCCCCACAATGAAAGACTATATCTGGAAGAAACTCCTTCTCCCTATTGAATTGAAGAGAAACATATAGAATTAGAAAGGAGAAGCAACAAAAGGAGGTCACTGAGGAAATTGAGGTGCTTACATAGCTGTGGAAAAGAGATGGTATATGTGTTATCAATGCACTATAACAGAATTAGAAGTAAAATCCGAAAGTCAGTTCAATCAGAACATTTTTCCAACTAAATATAGCCCCACTCTTAACAGGTATGCTTTGGCAGAAGGAGCCTTTCTGTATTTTACCATCTTCTCTAAAAATATAAAATGTCTTGGTACACAGAAAGAGGGCTCAATAAACTGCCTCTCCACGGCAGTAAAACACACACAGTATTTCCGATAACATTTGGTCTTGGTTTACTGTCTGTCCTTGCAACAGTTCAGGTCTGCCCTCTGTGAAGGTGTTTGTTCCCCCTGGGTAGATGAATGAGAAAGAATTCATATTTTACCACAAAATCACCTCTGCCTCTATCCCTGCCCTGTTAAAACCAGATCAGTAAGACAAATTCTATGTCATATGATAATCTGAGAAAGCAGAGCGTAATACAATTTGGTAACAGCAGTCCCTGAAGGCATTCCTGGAGGTGCAGCAGCCTGTGAAGACAGGTAGTCCTAAGCTCAGGTAAGGATCTGTGCATCTGAAGGAGTCCATGACAGTCCTCTACATGGGTAGCAACACAGCAGCTTCCATGTGCCCCACCGCTTGTCCAGGCTGCCCAGTGATGCCTCCCTACATGCATCAACCAGCAGCATCCTCAGCATGAGGACAGTAGGAAAGGACAGTGTGGGGCTCACAAGCACCAGTGTGGAGGAAGAAATAGCCCAGCACCTTTGGTTCACAGTGAGAGAACACTGAAGCTTTGTCTGGGGCAGGGGAAAGGAAATGATGGCCACCTCCATCCCACCATGAAGGATGTCCAGCATAGAGCGTTCAACAGCCGTTCATATTTACCACTGGTGCAAAAATGGGCTCCTGTGCCATAGGCTGGAGATAAGCAGCCAGAAATTTCAGGCAGAAGGATGTCAGTTTGGCTTCTAGCTACATGAGGACATCCCTCTGCCTTAGGTTTTTAAACCTGCCCTTCTAATCTAAATAATAAAGCACTGCTGGAAAAAACATTTGCAGCATTGTGATCAGTCAACGAGGAAGGGTTTGCAAAGGGAGGCAATATCTTTTATTACGCTAGTCTGAAAAGGCAGACAAGCTTTCAGCAGACAAACTCATCCTCAGGTCAGTAAAGGTATGCCTAGAGAGCCATCAACATTTTGGCTTTCTAATCACTTTTCTGGTAAAAAAAACCAGCCTACAAAGTAAGTAAAACTAAAAGCAAGCTGAAATTGCACAGTGTCCTGGAAAGCTTTTCTGTAACATTTGTACTGCTTACTGCATTTTGGGAATCTGAAATTAACCATAATTTTAAAATCTCTCAAAGATCTCTGATGATGTGAAGAACCATTAGGTCACCAATCAGCAAATACTTTAAAAGTTTTTAGAAGCTTTAAAAAAAACTTTTTTAAAGTGACATAGTAAATAGACTTACTGTTCATAGAGACAGATGTGGTAAGAATAGGAAGGACAAGCATTTGCCACCAGTGCTCTTGAGCTACACAATGGTTCTTTATTGAGCAGCCATTGCTAGCTATGCCAGATTGTTTATTTATGATGAGCTAGTCCACACATCCCTGCAGGAAGATGCTGTTTGAATGCTCTCACCATTGTTACTGGCATTTCCAGCTCCAGAGCTGTCACAGATGGGAAAGAAGTCTGAAGAAGATCCGCCCAGTGCATACTCCTCTGGAGAACCCCTCTTCTCAGGCTGTGACTCCTGGTCCAGAGCATCAGACCCACCTGCAGGGAGTCATCTTTGACATGCCAAATATATCTGCCCACATCCTCTCCTGTGCTCTGCTCAGACCTGGGGTGAATTAGGAGTATGGGGCAAATGCTGTCACGCACACGGCCTGCTTTCAGGGGTAGCTGTCTAGACCATTTCCTTGTGGCTTTGGCTCAAGAAGAGCATTTTCAGTGTGATTGCCGGAGCACGCACACAGGAACGCTGGGCTTTATGCAAGTGATGCTTCACGAGTTGGGGGTGCGTTGCATGGGGGTCTCAAGAATTACATGTCAGAATATTTCCGCTAGAGTCCCCTTCATTTGTGCTCTGCTGGAGACATTAAGCCCAGCTATTTGCGGCAGAGTGAGGGATGTAACAGTCACCATCAGCCTGGAGAAGCTGAGACGCAGCGTCCCTGCGGCCAGGAGCTGGCCCCCAGAAAGCCCCCCACGGCCACCATCACCCCACCTCAGGGCTGCCACCCGGGCAGGTATCAGCAGAGGGTGCTCCTGCAGCGAGGCAGCCCGCTCCCTCTGCCATACACCCCTACGTTAAACAGTATACCCAATAGGAAATATTGGTTTATAAATTATTAACCACAGTACTCCGGCACGCTAGCAGCCTCACATCTGTGGCCATTTTACGTAAAAGACAAGTAATGGGAGAAGGTGAGATCTTCAAAGTGTCTTGTAACCCAAGAAGGTCTGTACTGTATAAGCACAGGAGGCAGCAAGGGATTACAATAAGTTGTGTTTGGGCTACAGCGAGAGTCCCTGCTCTTCAGGCTGGTGTTTGATTCCTGGGGCCAGCAGTGCCTTTGTGAACAGCAAGTTTCCTGATGGTGGTGCTGAAAGGAAGCTCTGGAGAGAATACTTCCATCGCTTTCTCTCCTTTTGAGTGGGCAGGCCATGGCCAGGTGCTGAGTATTTGCTGGCACTGCCAGTTGCTGAAGCATGTACGGGGATGTACAGGGATATACAGGGGATGGGAGGAAGGCTGCAGCAGAGGGTTAGAACAGCTGAGGACCAAGTGCAGAAAGGACTGCTGCTAGGGGGAGAGGAAGGATAAAAGCAGAAGGAAAAAGCAAAAGAATAAAGGGAGGATATACTCCAGTGTCCCCAAAACACCTGCTGGCTTTGCTGCATTTTTTACTGTGATTGCTTCTCTGGGTGTTTTCAAAAATATGTGCGTGCCTTGTGTGCACATGCAAAAAGGAAGTTGTAGGGATGCTTTGTGATGTGGGTCTTGGAGCCTGCCATGTGGATACTAGATTAGTTTGATGACTTGGAAACACGTCCACCTTGATGACCTGTAAGATTTGCTGTAGACAGCTGGATTCTAGGGACCTTGGTCGTCTTGTTAAAACCCATTAATGCTCTGACTGGGTCATGAATACTTCTTTCTGGCTGACATTTTTCTATTCAGTTATTTGCTTGTGTCCAAGAGATTGGAAGTTGAAAGAAATGTGATTTTTTTCTTAAGTAATTTTTGCTATTAAAATTCTCACTCAGCATGTCCTCTTGTTGTCATGTTGAGAAAACCTAGTACAATTATGAAGCATTTGGGTGTAGGAAATAAAATAAAACAAAATGAAATAAAATAAAAGCATTTTTGCACCATCTCACACTGTTAGCTCCTGAGGGATGCTCTCATAACAATGAAGAGGGAAAAAGACATAAATTAGGCTCTAACTACAGCTGACTAAATAATAGCCAGAGTTTTTTGTCAAGTAGGTTTTTCAATTATTATTTTTGCCAGCTTCAGCAGGAAGAAATTATTTGACCAACACAGTTATGTTTTTTCCTGCTATTAAAACAACTTCGATAAATATCATCTTCTTTGCCTGCAGTGACTGGTTGGCTCTTCATATTATTTTCTTTTAACCACCTCCTTAAGATACACTTTTTCTAAATGGCTTATATGTCTCCTTTTCAAAGAGGCATTTACAGGTCAGAAGAAAAAAATTACCCAAACCAGATTCCAGACCCTTATAATGAGCAAGGCTTATTCCAAGACACTTTTATTTCCCCTCCTCTTGACACATCTCTCCTATCAGGGCTGTATCTGCTCCTTTCCTCTGTTTCTCCCTACAGGCAGACCCATCTGCTCCTCCTGGAGCCCCCTGATTTGAGGGAGATGAGGGGTGTGTGTGAGAAGATGCATCTGCCCCTGCAGACAAGGCTTGTCGTTGGAAAGTTAGTTCAGTAGTGACCTTTTCTTCTGCTCCACAGTAGAGCCTTCAGCTGGCTATCAGTGCTCTGGGAACAGCAATAGCCACATGCACCAAAATTGAGGTGGGCCAGCAATGATGTGTAGCAGCATATATCGGAAAAGTAGCTGCAAGTCAAAGAATATATGATAGCTGGGTAAGAACAGGATCGTCTGGTGGATATGAGGAGGCTCAAGTCCGCTTTATCCATTGCTGTTGACAGTCTTTATAAGTGCAGACTTTTTTAAAAAAATAACAAGGTGTAACATCAGCTATCTATTAAAGCAGGAACATTTCAGCCCTGTTTATCTCTGAAATTCCTTGGATTATCTTCACCAGTGACACTATTAACTTGTCCTGCCTTCAAACAACTGCAAATCGGAGCATTTCCCCAGACCTAATTCCTCTGGATTTTTCATTATCCAAATGAGCCATACTGTGTGAAGTGGCTTTTTGTTCCCTGGATTCACAGGATTAGCCAGGAGGATGTGTGTTTTGAGGAGTTTGGAGAAAAAGACATTTTAAGCCTTTGCAAACATGCGGCACCTTTAACACAAGTCATTTCAGTTTTACCCCTGCTTTCATAGACATTTACAAAGACTGTAATTTTAACACTGCAAAGTGAAAATGCAAATTCTGCATGTGGAAAACTTTCCTGTAGTAGAACAAGGATGCCAGGTTCATGACACATGACACCTAAAAGCATTTTTTCCTCCACATTGTTACAGACTTGACCTGATCCCGGAGTATCTTCTCCCACACCAGCAGAATTCAGTGGCAAAATTCCCATGTACTGGCCAGGACGGGACCCTTGAAACCAAAACCTCTCAGTCACTACACAATTCCCACCGAATCTGAGGAGTGCTCACGCGCATCGAGGTTTGTTTAATGGACTACATTAAAGGACTGCTATGTGCGCTCAACAAATTGCAGGATCAACCTGCTTGCCAAATGACTAATGTAGGATTGCAGCTGCTTGAGTCGGCCACATTTAGAGTGTACCAAGAATGCTATGAAATGGCAATTCTGCTCCAGGGAGTTTTCGTGCTCTGACTCACACATGACAGAGGATAAATATTAGGGGGCTGAAGGGGTTCCTGCCACTACTATCCCCTCCAGCCAGCCAAGGGGGCTGCCTCCCTGCAGGAAGGTGCAGCACCAGGCTCGGGCAGCTCCTGACCTGCTTATGACATTGGCAGGAACCAAAATTCTGGCTAATTTCAGACTAAAGTTTGTGCCTGTTTTGTCTTTCTGTTGAGTCAGGGTGGCTGATTCATTTGCAGTTCAGAGTGGGGAAAATCAAGTTAATCCATACCTAAAACATCCTAAGATTTTTGGTGGGTAGCACAGGTAAAATACTAAAACATTAGGGACACCTGTAGGCCTGAGGATTTTTTTTTAAAGAAAAAAAAGTGGAAAGATTGTATAATGAAGTGTCCTATTTTAATTAGGAAAAATAAAAATATTCATTATAAAACGTTGTTGTGAACAGTTAGGGTTTGGTTTTTTTAAACATTTCTCAATCTGTAAGAATTTGTTAAAAGCAAAATATGTTTATAAACTATGCATTCATAAACCTGATGTGTTCATAAACCTGATGTTGTCAGGTCCACATTTATATAAAAAAAAGAATCAGCCAGCTAAATGAAATACCTCTGTCTTTTGTTCTTTATTCTAAAGTAAAAACAATGCTGAAGAACATTTTGATGTTCCTCCTATGACAAGTCCCTGATCCAGCTGCAAGCTTAACTGCCTGACTTCTAGCATTAGGTATATGTGTAAACATAAGGATATTATGTAGTTAAATTTCAGCATAGAAACGCACAAAGTTAGGTCTTTGTCTACTGCTTTATCAGTGATGACCTGAAATCTTAGCTCAAAACATAGATGGACTTTACTTGATACTTGCAGTGAATACTGTGTGTCCAGTCTATAACCTGAAGACGAAATTACATGAAATTAAAGAAATAAGAGGTCAAATTACAGCCTGTTCATAGAATATTTGCAAATATATGTAAAAAAAAAAATCTGTAACTAGGCTGTTAACTATGGCTACACCAAGGACTGTTAGTTCACGTGTTTCTCTGCAGGGCTTGGAGAGACAGGATAACTTGAAAAGCATAGAAGCCTGCATCCGAGGTTCATGAAAAATTCAAAACCTTGAGTTTTATGGATTTCGGTTGGATTCATACATATGGATCAATGGCAAAATATTATTTTGGCATCACAACCACTTTTTGTAAAATTTCATTTAGTGCTTATCAAGTATAGAAGACAGTAACTGAAATGTTTTTGAGTTTAGTTCCATCAGCTATTGGTGAATCTTGTCTCCTGATGGTTGCAGTTCTGAGTGTTTGCATGCTCTATGTGAAATTGGCCTTTTTACAAAAGACTTATACAAATCCTAGAATTCCTGACTTGCAAATGGACTGGAATGAATTTTAATCTTTTCCATAATAGCATGTTGTCCTAGTTGTTATATAAAAAATTAACTAAAACTCAGCACAAGAAAATGCCTTCAGGCAACACTTTTCTGCTACTAGCGATATGTTGGATTAACTGTTTCAGCTCCTTGAACTTCCAAGAAATGTAGTGGTTGGCAAAGATCAACAGATTCTCTGATTAATACAAAAGCCTTGGTTTTATGAAACTGGGATCCTATTGTTTTAGAACAACAATAGGAAGACCTTTTTTTTTTTTTTCTCCTTCCCATTTTTAACGGAAAGGTTCTCCTGGGCTAAGCAGTGTGATACCTGTGCTGCTACATCATGGTCAGCAGAGCACGAATGAAAAGAACTGGGACTGTTCCAAGTATATTTATTCCTGGGGTGGTTACATGGAGTTTCCCTATGCAGAAGTGAGGGATCACCACGGAGCCTATGTGACAGAAATGAAAATTTGGATTCTTGAGTAAAATCGCAGAAGAAAATCCTGTATTTGCAGACAGATCACGACTAAACAGGATGTTTAATAACTGAACAGCATTAGATGCACTGAATAGATGAAATCTGTATTCTGGGGAATAGTTCTTACCACAACAAGAGATTCTGTCTTTATTCCTTGGAGGCTGAGGGGAAGAACTAGGGATTATGTATCACTTAAATGTGCCACACACACTGTCTCTGAACACTCGGGTAAAGAGAAAAGTGCTTTCTAAGGTCACGGCTTCTCCTTGCTTAGTTGGATAGCTTTCAAGTAAAAAAAAAAAAAAAAACAAAAGAAAAAAAAGAATAAAGAATGAAAAATTAATAAAGGAGTGGAATTTTTACATGTTTCACGTTACCTTTATTTGTTAAGATGGAGTATGATATGTGGAAAAATTTTAAATCTTTAAGGAATCTTTTAATATTTTAGTTACCTGAAATATTAACTGATTTATTAGGTTCTATGATATTGGATCCAGGTCACTACAGGAAACACTCAGCCGCAGTAAGTCTCTACAAAAAAATAGGTCAGACTATCCATATATCTTCTTATATTATTGGGAAATTGCTTCCCAGATAGCCCTGTAAGTAGAAAAGTGAGGTTTTTGCATCTCAGCATATCCCCAGTGGTCACGCTGTGACTTCCTGCACATGCCTCTCTGTCCTATTCCATAAAAGAGCTCACTTTGTATTCCCTAGAATATAATGAAATATGGAGACAATGATATTTTCTGATTTCTGAGCAGAGCACGATGTGACATTCTAGAAAAAAACAATGGCCATACCTCTTGGTTGCACATTTGTGGAGCTTCATCATCTCAAAGGCAAAAGAGCTTCGAAAGCTAGTGACAGATTGTAGTCTTTTCATGGAAAAAACCACATATTTTTTAAAACAATGTGTATTTATTATACTAACAGAATCTAACTTAAAGTCTACTAAAACTTTATGGATTTGTCAGAATTACTATACTAAACTAAACTGTACTATTTGCTCCAGACCCTTCTTCCATTTTGTAGTGTACATGCGCATGCATAAAAAGGCCAAGAGGATGAGTAAAAAATCTTCAGTGCCAGAGATAAAATGCTGTGAAGGTACAGGCAAGACTTGTTGTTTCAGGTACTGGATTTGGGACTGTTTATTTGCCTTAGCCCTTCTCCCAACACCTGATGAAAATACCTCTGGATGCTACTGTCATTATACTCAACAGAGGCTGCAGTTTTCTGCCCCGGTGTTGCAGCCAAAATTGAAGACCAGCAGCTAGATCCAGAGTTCTAGAGTTGAAAGTCCTATTGAAGGTCAGGTATTTTAATTCAGGCTATTTGCAGCAGGTTGCTGTGTAATTTGCTGTCAATCAGGACACTTCTTGTTTGGCTTGGTCGTACTATAGAATAAAACATGGTGAAAAACACCTCTTGGAGTGATAACCTACAGGCTTATGTTCAGTCAGCCTCGCTTCACTCTGAAATGCCTTTTTTAGTATTTTGTATCGAGTACGATGCCTGAAGGTCTATATCAGCCACAGGAAACACTAAGCACAGGGATTTATGTGGAATTGGTCTGCCAACCCAATGGGTGACAAGCAATGGTAAGACAAGGGATAATGGGTGCAAACTGGAACACAAGAGGTTCCACTTAAATATGAGAAGAAACTTCTTCACAGTGAGGGTAACAGAACACTGGAACAGGCTGCCCAGGGAGGTTGTGGAGTCTCCTTCTCTGGAGACATTCAAAACCCGCCCGGACACATTCCTGTGTAACCTCACCTAGGTGTTCCTGCTCCGGCAGGAGGATTGGACTAGATGATCTTTTGAGGTCCCTTCCAATCCCTAACATTCTGTGATTCTGTGATTCTGCCCAAATTCTGGACCATGGAGCTCTAGGCAGCTCTTCCCTCTTAAGGATGTGTTGCAAAATTCTTTCCCCCTGAATTATGAATCAAGTTCAAGGTCTTGATGGTTGTTTGCAAAAAAAAGGCAGGAACTGAGCTGAGGTCTGGGAGGGAAAACCTTGGATGGCTGCCTGGCTTCACCTTGAAGGCCCTGGCAGCAACAGGGACAATCCATCTCCATGGAATAATCTATTACAAGAAAGGGGCACCATCTGCACCTGACCAATGAAGAAGTTGTGCATCCATGACCTGTTCTCTCCAATACACCCGTCCTCTCTGTGTACCCAAAAAGCAAAACACAAAAGAAAAAGCCCAAGCAAAACAAACCACTGCCATATACATAAATCTTATTCAGATAATCAGCCATATACAACATACACCATGCTAAGGAAGGAGGCTCCCATACTTGCATGCTCTTGTGATGATGAGTATTTTCTGGCCTCCAAGTCCAGGACTCCTGCATATTTGGGGAGTTACTTTGCTCACACTCTCACTATGGTCCAGGAAATTTTGCATTCCTGTTATATTTGCACACTGGGATGACCTAGTGCATCATTTACACATTGCTATCTGAAATGCTTGTTTATACAGTTTTAGTTACCATGTCACAGGAAAATGATATAATTTGTCTACTTCTAAAAGCACAGCATGAAGTAATCTGAAGAACAGTAGGTTTTAAGGAGACCAGTGATAAGGAAAGGTTATAGAAGCTACATTTTTTTTGTCAAAGGCAAAGGAAATCTTTGAAGTGGCCTTGTCTAATAAGTCAAAATGAAAAAAAAATGAAACACAGATGACCCAATCTACTACATGAAGCCCAAGTATAGCTCCATTAAAAGAAGCGGGCATTGTAATGACCAAGTTTTAGACATTATCTAATAAAGATATTAGGACTGGTGTTTATGCAGTGCAGTGGATGACTTAAATGCCTAAGAGTGGAAACCACAACATCTAATAAGCTGAACTGGAGTCACAGAAGATAAGAAATGGTGAAGAGAAAGGTATATCTGAAAGACCTGTCCTACTGTGGGACTTATGTTATTAACCCTGGACTCATTGAGACTTGTAGCCTTGAATGTCCTTTTGGACTTAGACACTTTGTCACCCTTTTAATGCAACATCTCCAGTTTAGTTATCCACACCTTTGTGGATTGGCCAAAGTAGTTTCTGATAACTTTGGAAACATTTCTATTTGTCCCATTATGGTTAATGTCTTCCAGGTGAGAAGGTGATTCTGTGATATGGTAGATAGGCGAGGTTTGGAGGATGGAGGGATGATTGCATGTGTTTTATCCCATAATTTGCTGGATTAACTCAACACGTGAAACCACCTTGTCAAGATGCTCTGTCCTTTGTCTTTATATCTTGCCAATTTAAGGGTATGTTCTTTCCATGGAAAAAGGCCTACGGTGTCCTTTGTGTTGGTGCTCTATTAGATGCTTTTTTTCTCTAAAAGCTCAAGTGAGAGGACAAATATCTGTCCTTGAAGATCTTGCAGTGGTTACCTGATTTGGACAAGACAGAGTAATGCTGCTTTGTATTGTGGCTAAGGAAAAATGCAAGCAAAAAGAGTTTGCCCACTCTTTTTTAGGGCAATGGAAAGTGTGCCCATTTGGCAAACAGAGTTAACCACTGGTTGACTTGCCATTAGTCAGTGGTTCTCTGCACAGTGCAGCTAGAACATCTCCAGTGATGGGATGTGTCTTTTGCACAGTGTCCAAGTCTCACACCAGCAGAGCAGCAACAGCTTTGCTCACCTTTCCTCTGGTGGAGAAATGGATTCCAGCCTGGCTCCACACTCACTGGGTGAACTTCCAGAGGCCATGAAGACCTTCTGGATGTGAGAGACTACCTCTCTGTCCATGCTGGCACAACTGTTTGCAACACTTCCAAGCTAAGTGGGAGCCTATGGCTGTTAATAAGGAGCCCGTCCCTACAGACCAGTTCTCCGGCATCAGACAGCTCTCTTTTCCAACCCATATATCTCCTTTAAAAAGGTTGCCTCTGAGTCAGTCACTGAGAAGATTAAAAAGTTATTTCTATCTCTGGATGGACATGTAATGAATTTTTATAGAAGAAAAGCCTCTGTTTTCTCTCTTTCACATTGCCAGTCTTCCTGCCGTTTTATTCCTTGAGGAACAGAGCAGCTGTCAGGAACGTGCATGCGTTTCCCTGCAGTTGCATCCACAGTGACAACCAAAAATAATACAAGAGGGAGATAATTAACATATTGCTACTTTTCTCTTTGTACTGTGCTGCTTACACATGTATTTACTAACATGCTGCTCTATCATGACTCCCATTAGAGTTATAAAATTTTCCTACATATGGGCTTTAAGCTTTTCTAAGCACAAATTTGACTTTTATTAGAGAAACTTGATATAAGACAGTAATTTCAAAACTGAATTATTGCACGCTTATTGGCTCAATTTGTGAAGTTTTATAAGATGCCATTATTTAATTCCCAGAGCCTGCTTACAGCTGCTGCTGCTCTTCTTGGAACACCTTTTTGCCTTGGCAAAATTGCATGCTACAACCCCCTCCAGTTGGTAAACACACAAACAGACCATTGAGGGCTGAAACAAAGTATTCTGTATGTTTCTCTAAGTGATCCTAATGCCTGCGTGAAGGGTTGAGTCAACACTTTCGAAAACCAGGGTTTTCTGTGCATGACTGCGCAGGCAAAGAGTTATCTCTGGAGCCAAGATTGCAGTGTGATGGTTGGGACGGTGAGTGCGTCTGGAAGCGCGGTGTGGTGCAGACATACTTAAACTGGGTTTAAACAAGGTGGGTGAGGTACTGGGAGGAGGCCAGCAGCCAGGGCTGGGAAACTGGCTAAGTCCATGGGCAGTCAGTCATCTTGCTCTGTATTACCACCACAGCTGCTTATGCATGGCATGACGCCTCTGAGCTCCTCAGCAGTACAACTTGGGGCTGCTGCCTGAGGGAGGAAGAGGAGGAGGATGAGGAAGAGGAAAAGGAGGAGGAGAAGGAAGAAGAAAAGGAGGAGGATGAGGAGGAAGAAGAAAAGGAGGAGGAAGAGGAGGAAGAAGAAAAGGAGGACCAGAGCTGTGCTGCAGAAAGGCTCTGGCCAGATGCCTCAGCAAGAGGCATTGCCCCACACGTCTTTGCCTCAGGGATGGCAGCAGCTGAGCAGGACAGATGTCAGAGCTGTGGGTGTTTTCTGCACCCCATGCAGCTCTCTGCAGCCATGACTGTGCCTATGCTGGCCCCTAGTCACAGGACCACAGGGTGGTGAGATTAAACCTATTTCAAATGTGCCCATGTTGTCTTCACTGAGGCTCCCAGGCAGACAGCAGTGAGGAACTGATGACATCTAGTAAGGCTGGGGTGGACTGGAAGGCACTGTGCTAGGTTGCAAACCAGGAGTAAGCAGATCCTTACTAGATTTTCTATCCTTGTCCAAGTTTTCCCTCAGTATGGAGAGATTTTTAAACTTTGTCCTCTCATATTTGTCCTGTGATGTTTGTCCTGTGTAACATCTCTAAGGCAGGACTGCTCATAAGACATTAATCTAACCTCCTAAGTGTTTGGTGAAGAGACCCAAACTGGGCTGCGAAGTGGCTTAAATTTCTTTTAATTGCTATCATCTCGCAACATTCATAAGAGGCTCTTTAGTTACTGACTATCATAATAGGATGTTTTCTGGAATTGCTTCCTTTGAAGAACTGGGCAAACATGGCCCAGCATTACACTATTGTGGCCTGAGGGAGTTGATAAGGAAGGAGGAAATACTAGTGGTTCTCTAAATCATGCTACCAGTTGGTTGACATTGTCTTTAATTTTATTCACCTATCTCCAAGGAACCTGCAACAATGACTGGTAGTTCATTCTTGCTGTAGCTGATTTTCTTTTCCATATGTCTCAGCATTCCTACATCTGGTGCAAGAAACCATAACAAAGCAAGCAAAACCATTACATTGCAAAAAACAAATGTTAAGTGTTCTCGAGTGCGCGTTGTATGTGTGTATTTTAAAATGTGGCCATTTATAGAGGTGTAAGAGGTGGAAAACAGCCAGATTCATTTCAGCAGACATGTGGAAGGGTGCCCTAGTTGGGAGGATGGTCCAAGGCACGCCCTCACTCTCTAACCACCAAGAGCTCCACGCTCCTCTGGAGGGAAGTGGAAGGCAGGAGCCTGGACCATGAAATCAGGAGCTCCAAGTGTAGCTGCACCCTCTGGAGCTGCCTCTCTAGGATCATTCTCAGCACAGATTTTTTTCACTTGATGAAATTTGTGTCTGATCTAACTTTAAATATGCTTAAGTTAATGCTAACGATTCAGCTTTGTTGAAACACTCAAACTTATTTCAATAAATGTACCCATTTATAGAGTGTACATTCACGGTAACCTGAATCTGTTGCTACCCTGAGGGGAACATACCTTATTTTCTGAAGCTCAGGGTAATTTCCTCTGTAGACTTGCCACCCTTCCACCAGCTAATAAGTTAAGTATGCTGGAGATTAAAACCACTATTCAATATACCAGGTGATAATTTGGCAATCCTGCAATGGGAATATGACTTTTCATTGCTTAGTCATTTGTTTGCTTTGTAGCGTTTCAGTCAGTAACTTTAACATTTGAATTCAATACCTGGCAAGGTGTCCTATAAGTTGTTAAGCTCTCTGGAGAACATAAAGATGTTCTTGTCATTGTGAAAAGCTAAGATCACTCAAACCCAGTATCTTGTTTCTAGCAGTCGTTGGTAGCAGACATGCAGTGACAGAAGACACAAGGCATGTAGAGCTTCACCCATCTTCTTACCCTCTAGCAATCAGTGGTTTAGTGATGCCCTACACTGAAATTCAGTATGATTAATAACTTGAGACAGACCTCCCTCTCATCAAACTGTCTGCTTCTTTTCAGCTTCCATAACTTAACTGCATGCAGTGTTAAAAACTACTTCTGTACAGGCATTTTAAGCATCCGAAAATTTCACAGGTTGCACAGGGAAAGAGTAGGTCCAAAGACACTGTGTCTACCTCCAAACAGTAAATAGTGATTTCTCATTCATCTTTGCCATGCCACTTGTGATACTGTTGGTGACTCTCTGATGTCACTTTTCCGCTGTCACTTTTCCAAACTGAAGACACCTAACCCAAGTATTCTGCTCTTGAATGACAGGTGCTGTGTAAGCTGAGTGGTATGATTGACACACCTGAGGGTTGGGATGCCATTCCGAGGGACCTGGACAAGCTCAAGAAGTGGGCTCATGCGAATCTTACAAGGTTCAACAAGGCCAAGTGCAAGGTTCTGCACCTGGGTCAGGGCAATCCCTGGTATAAATATAGGCTGGGGGATGAAGGGATTGATTGAACACTGTAGTGGATATTATATGTACAAGGCAGATAGTGCATGTACGCTTAGAAGCACAGCCAAAACCCCCAAAGCTGCTTCTAAGACAGTGGAAACACAAGTGCCCTGGTATCCCTTCACCTTGCTTGATGACCTGTGGACAAATGATTTTTTTTGGGCCTGAGTAGTCTTAATTGCATCTCTGAAATTCATACCCTGTTCTCCAGCAGACGTAATCCAAGTGTGTAAATGATTCTACAATGCAGGACTGCATCTCCATTTTATTTGCTTTATTATGTTGATGCTTTCAAGGGCAAGTGCTGTGACTTTTCCAAACCTCTTTGCCCATGAGCCTCTCCAGGTCAGACAGCAAGAGCTTCCCCTGATGTTTCCTTCATTCTCTTCCTTCAGCCAACGCTCTGTGGGAAGGCAAGTGTGTTATGAAAGAGGAGCTCGTTTCCTAAGCAAAATCAAACCCCATCCAAGTCTTGTACTGTAGTCCTCTCTGTACTTGCCATGTTAGACCACTATCGAGAGCCATACTTACTTTTACCTTCTAATAGTGTATTTTGGTCCTCAAATAACTAAAAAAAAAAAAAAAAAACAAACCAAAAACCAAACCAAAAAGAACTAAAAAATAACAAAACTGCCATCCTCAGATCTACCCCCAGTGTGTCAATCATACAGTGGCTGTTTTCTGCACTGATCCTGTTTCCACTCAAAGCCATAGGAAAACTCAGGAAAGGATAAACCTGTTTTGAGGACCGTGTGGACCACAGTTTCATCTGGGAAAAGCTGATTCCTTCTAGACCTTTTTTGGGACCTGCACTACTGCCCCTCTCCTTGCTTAATGAGGCCTGTGAGCATAGAGCTGATTTAGTGGAAACTAACAGTCAGAGTTTAAACATGCTCTGATGACAGCTGACTTTACTTGCTAGAGCTGTTGCACAAGCCTTTTGCTAATGATTAAAGCAGATGGACAGGAGGAAGAAAGCAGAAAGCTCGAATGTGTGAGAGGTGAAAGGGCAGGAGAATTAGCCCAGAGATTTCCTGTGGTCTGTGGGTGTTTTGTGTTGTGTGCTAAATCAAAGAATTGTTTTTAATGAATGAAAGAGCTATACTTCAGCAGCTTAATTACAGCTAGCCTTTTTCTCCCACCTCAGTGCGAGCGGGAATTATTTTAGATGTGCTTGTGGCAGAGTATAAAATGGCCTCACTTCACCTTTCTGGGGTGTTATTCTGCAAACGCTTAGTTTGGGGTGGCCCCCTGAAAGGCCAGGCTGTGGAATGTTGCTCATACTTAGCAGCACGGCATTGTACGAGGCAACGGGGAGGGCGAGGGGGAGACCCCCAGTTGGGCTATGTGTTAGCCAGCGGCTACCCACAGAGCAGACGCAGTTGTTACATCTACTGTACTGAAAATTTGCAGGATCTTTCTTTACATTGGTCTTTGCATGGCCCTACTACCATACTGTTATCTTTATTTAGTCGGTACTGAGCAGCTGCTATCTCCTCTGCCCCAGCAATGTGCCTCGCCAGTGTGCCCTGTCTACCTTGGAGGCGGGAACAGAAAGACTTGGGGAGCACAACCAGCTTGTACGCAAAGGTCTGAGCCCACGAAGGGCATGATGTGGTTGTGAGGTGTTTGAGGGACAAACAATCCCAAGCTGAATCTCTGAAGGGCATGTTTCTGACCACCTCTTTCCTAGGCATTACCCATTGCATTTCTAGATAGTCTTATTATCTATATAAAAACCCTATCTGTTTTTAAAACTTATTTTCTTACCTTTTTCATGTTCTGTGCTAAAGTACTCTGTGCCCTTCTTTTGCATTTTGCTCAGGTTTAAATACCATTCTTGGATTTCCTTGAATGACACCCAAAAGGCCCTGATTCTATTTTCATTTGCCAGAGTATCAGTGTAAGCGAACTCTTAACTACATTGTATTCTGCTTTACATGGCTACAGTGATACCAAAATGTTCTCCCTTATGCTCCAGTGATGAAAACATTAAATAGATTTTAATTCCATCCTAAGAAAAACTGTAATATGACTGCTGCTCTTCTTACTCCAGCATCAACTGCATTGCGAATTAAATTAAATGCATTCCTCTGTCAAGGAAAACATCTGCAATTCAAGTTAAAAATTGTGTTTGCTTTGGTGAATTTTATAATTCAAACCTGAATAGAAATGATTTTGCATAAACATATGAGGAAAAAATGTAGTGCTATTTGCCCAAGTTCTTTAAATTTTGTTGTTTAATATGTGGTTTTGTGAGGAGTTTGTGACATATCTGCATCAGCTTAAAGATAAGATTTTTTTTTAATTAGGTGAAAATTAAGTGTACATAAAAATATCAGTGAAACTATGAGAAAACTCTTTGCAACTTACATTCTCCAAAACTCTTCTGTGTGGAAAAAAAACTCCACTTGATGATTCCAAATAATAGCAATGATGATGATGATGATGATGATATAAAGAAGTGCTATGAATTTTGCAATGCACAGGAATTTTCCAGAATAGCAAAATTAGCCTATTTTCTGCATCTTTCTGTTGCTATTTTATTGTTGCTTTCACTTGTCTATTGCCTGTAATTTAACATTTGGAATAGTAATTTGTTTTAACCTTTCCAATAAAACCATGAGATTTCCTCTCTCTCTTTTTAGTTGAGAGTCTCTGCAAATTTTAGAGTTCTCTGTTCTGGAAGAATCTAATTGTTGTGAAGTAATCCACCTTGAGAAGACTGTGAGGACTTTGTACATTCTGGTGAAGATAGGTAAATAAATATCAGGAAAAACCTTGTGCCGAAAATCAGCATGATTTTCCATTTGTATATGTGCAGGCAGACTAAAGCCGCAGATAAAATATTTTATGGAGTTTGGCTCAAGATGAAAAAAGAACCAAACCAAAATAACTTTTGTTCCTGTAAAAAAAAAAAAAAAAGCACAAAAACCCCAACAACTTTTGTTCCAGTAATGTCTCTCCAGCTTTGATTTAAGCTTTAGTTTCATTCAAAAGAAACCACTTAGCTTTGTCTGGTTTGAGAGTCATAATCATACGAAATAACCATGTTTTGCCAAACACAATAAATCAGCCCAAGTTCAGTCTAAATTTGTCTCACATTTTTTCCAAATTCAATAAATATTTAGCAGGTTGGACCAAGGTTTGAGGTTTGTAATGGATTCCCTGACTGCATTTGGCCTCCTTTGATGGTTTGATGCAGAAAGAAAACACAGTTCTGCTGAAATCTAGAAGGTGTTGACCAAGGGAGGCAGATGGGGGTCTGCGTAGCATGTTTATGTGATCCCCCAGAATTGTTTAGCACATGAAAATCTTTGTCTAATGGAGCACTCTAGCAATAATTAGCAGTGCACCTCATCATAGGCATTATGGACATTTTGATGGCACTTCAAATCCCCAATCCCCCACTCGAATGAATTCTTCTCTGAGTGATGTTGTCTAAGTTCAGGTCCTTTGACTTCAGACAGTGACACTCTTTTGTCGGGTGATACTGTGTAAAATTATGAAACTATGTAGGCTACTTTTAATCTGTATTTATGCACAGGATCTTCTTGATACTGTTGTGTTTCTGTAATGGGATATGTATTTACTAAGCCTGGAAACATTCCTCTCTATCAGTGGAAAGATTTGTAGTTTGATGGATGTTCTTAATTTGCTGAGGAAATAGAGAACCATGGTGATCATGTGACTTAGAGATAGAAAAATCCTGATTTATAACGGTGCTGTGAAGTTTGCAACACTATCTTTCATTTTGTAACTTAGTCCTGCCATCCATTCGGAATTGTTTCATTTCAGCTTCCAAATACAAATGTCTTTTGTGAAGTAGTATTGTCAAATTTCTTTGAGTACACAAAATTGTGAAATTTTCCTCATGGCAATTTTGGGTTTAGGGGGTGGTAGAAACAAAATGAACAAACACGTGGAAAAAAGCAGAGCAGGATTGGCAGTCCTGCATGAAACAACCTGAGACATATTATGTACATAGGTTGAATTTCTTGTTAAACTTTAAAGAATTAGATAATGTATTATTTTCTTCTGCCACATCAATTTAATATTATTGCTACATTTGAGAAAAAAAGAAAAGATTATTTTAAAATGTGATAGAATCTACTTCTGCTTTAACAAAACTACAATTAAAGGAAGAGACACAATTACAGAAAGGAAAATACTATCTGCATTTAGTATCAGTAGAAGTAGAGAGTTGATTTTAGCTACTTCCCATCACAAAATACACAACTAAAATATTATTGCTAGTGAAAATTAGTCCAGGCTACTGATTGTGCTTGTTTATGGACGTTTTGGTCCTAATTTTCTTGCTTTACATACTGTGATGCAGCATAAGCAAACAGTGAAATGGATATAAAGCTATCTTTCAGTCACATTGCACGTAGGAACACATGATGGCAATTATGAAAGACAATGTACTCGGACAAGGCAATATGAGCAGGTACTTGAAATATCCAGGGCTGGCTCCAACCCTCCTGGTTTTGTTTAAACGCCCATGCGTTGCATGTGTTGGGGATGCCAATGGGACCTCGAGATGGGGGAGAGATGATATTGGGACTGTTGGGCACAGTCTGATTTATGTTCAGACTCCACTTGTGTTCAGAGCTGTGCTTGTGTTACTAGTTTATCTCTGGATATAACAGTGGGGGACAACTGAATGTATCTAAAGCCAAGATGAACTTTTTTTTTTTTTTCCAAGTTACCACATGAATCTACCATCTGAGCCAGGGAAACAAACAAACAAAAAAACCCCAGTCTCTTTGCAGCTGTCCTTTGCAGCTGTCTTTGGAAGGAAGAGCTATGTAAAAAGCAAAGCATTATTTTCCCAAATGTTCTTAAAAGTGTGTGGTATTATTTTTCTAAAATGATCAGTTTTCTCACTTGATCGCAGTTGCCCAGCTATTCGCTCATCTCAGTCGTTCTGTATTTGTACTAGCAGTTTATCTTTGGAGGGGCGAGCAGTATCTGTAAGATACATCACATAGCCAAAGAGGAGACAGCACACCCCAAAATTTTGAGGCCAAGAGGGGAATCAAGAAAAATGACATTCAGACATTAAAAGGGATGACTTTGAATTCTAAGAGGTAGGAAGCTGGTGAAAGCAGGAAGCAAGGGAAAGATGCATTATATGCTGCATATTTTATTTCACTTCTGAAACGGCAAAAGGAGGAGCTATGGACAAGATTAAAGGAGAATGGAAGGTGCCAGGACCAAGACAGATCCATGCATAAGCCCCGTAGTCAAGAGAGTTATTTGTTACGTTGTTTTTCCATCTTTTGCTCTGGAAAGGAGGAGGTCTGGGATGTGACACAGCAAAAGAGCTGGTGTGGAAGAATCGGCAATGCTGAGAAATTGCCTTCCATGGCCCTGAACAGGGCGCGGCAAAGGTGAGAGGAGTCCCCCGGCCAAATACAAGGGCTGGTAGAGCATAATAAGTGCAGAAAGCCCAGTGAAGGCTGAATGGAAAGTCAAGACCCATCCGTTCAGTCGGGAAAGCTAATATACAGAGGGGAGAAAGGAAGTGAACAAAAAAGGGAGTAACACATGTCAAAGAACAGAAAGTAATCTAGAAAAAAAGCTCTTGCAGAAAGGGGACAGCATTTGCTACATGTAGCCTGAGAGAACTAAGCCTCTATGTGTGGGAGCCAGTCCAAGACTCTAAGTTAAAAAAGGGTAAGAAAACATATCAGCAGGAGTGCTGAATTGAGATCAACAGCAAGCATCCTTACAGGTCACTGGAAAATCATCGTGTGCCAGTCATTACCTCACTGTGACCACAGATATTTTCTAGCTAAAGTGTAAAGAAAAAATGTATTAATCTCAGATATCCATGTGTGTGAATTATAGATCCGTGATGATATGCCAATGATACCAAGTGAGGTCCTCAGGTCTGATTGGCTTCAGTAGAGAGGTAGCATTTGAGCCCTGATTTTGGTTTGCAGCCATCTTCTCTGCCATTTTGTAACACAGGTGTCTATCCCAGCCCAGCGGGCCCAGCTCCCAGTGGAAAAAAAAAACCCAAACAACAGGATTTGTCCTGTATAACAAAGGACAAGAAAATGCCTTTAGCTCCACAAAAGAGAAAGCAATGTGATGTTTGACAAGAGACAGTTCATTTCAGTGTGGCCGTTGCTGTGTAGCAAAGTCATTGTAGAGCCCACTGGAAGATGCTGGTGGTGGAACCAGCCACTGTTTTCTTGCATCTTAACTAAATTGCAACAACAAATCACAAGCTTGGGACAAGCTGAAGATGAAGTGGTGGCCTGGACTGCAAATGTTCTTTGTTTCATGACGTGCAGTGAAAACAATGGTAGAAGCAGTTGGGAGGTCATATTTTAACAACTGAACTTTTCCATTGTTTTATATTAATTCTCATAAATACTCATTAACATGACACACAGAGTTGACTTGTGTAACAGTTTGCAGTATTTGAGACCATTCTGTTCATCTGATTATCTTATCCCTCACACATCTAATAGTGACAAGCTAGGCAAGCTGAATGTCAGTCTGCTTCATTCCTCCAACTAATTCAGTTACTCCTCTCTTTTACTCACTTTATTGCCCCTGTATTTCCTCCTTATTAGACTGTCTGGTAGAAGACTAGTCGAAAGGAACTCACACTGCACTCTGGCTTCTGCCTTTGTAATCATCATAAACTTCTCAGGTACAATGTCTTCTTGCCATATTATACACGCTACGCTTCATTCGCTGAAGAACCAGAAAGCCTAATGTATGATGCAACACTTGCAGAAGAAAATGTATGGACACATTTCATAAGCAAGTCACCTCTAGCTTCCTTTTCCCAACATTTCCTGCAAGCATGGACTCCCAATTTGTGTTTCCTGAGATATAAAGCCTTAAGCATTTGTTATTCTTATCACCACCACTACTATTATTATTTAAAGAATAGTAGTGGTTCAGAGCAATGTTGTCTCAGCCACTGTACAAATGAGTGTCAGATTAAAAGAAAGTTCTTCTATCCTAGACAAATGAAAGTATTAGTAAATGAGATGAGGAAATGTTCTGATTAAATAAATAAAAAAGTAAGGAAAGTGAAGAAAAACTTATACGTTCTCTAAAAAGTTGTGACAAAGTTTTGCTAGTAAGAAAAGAGAGTACAAAAGGCATTTGAGAGCTGAGAGTCAGGGCTGCAGAGATGTAGCGGGTGTCCCAGCTGCTGGAGACAAGCCTTTGCAGACCCAGGTCACTGTGAGCTGTGAGGGCAGCAAAGACCTCACACCTCGGCATCAGTCTGTGTGCCAACTGAGAAGGAACTGGTTGCCATTATGGACTGAAATGCACAGACAGTAACATGAGCTCTTGTTCAGCTCTCTTGTCAGGATTCATTGCCTTATACAATGATCAAAGAACGAGAAGGGCAGTAGCTGTTTCTCACATATATATGTGTGCTACTTCAGTCTGGCTGAAGAGCTCTCCCACTGAGTCCTTAAAGCAACTGGGCGGTGTCCTGTAGGTAGTTTACACCAGGTGGTCAACAAGCTCCACCCCAGTGCCAAGGCTGGTACTCAGCATATTGGAGCTGATATGCGACAGGACTGGTGCAAGGCCTGAAGATGGGAACGACAGTGTCATAAAAGGGGTGTCTGTGAGGGGCACCGCCTTCTGCATCCTTCCTTCACTAATCTCAGCCCACGAGGAGTCCAAAGACAGATGCTGCTCAGTAGCATCATGCTTCTCTGATGAGCAGCACCTCATGTGTTTCTATTGGCATACATAACCTCTGCAGGCCTAAACAGTCTACGTCCACTCAATCAAGTCTTCCATTATGAAGGCTTCATATGAACCTCCTTGCTATGAAGTGAAGCTGTTAGAAGACTTAGAGTGCAATTTCACTGTACATGGCATGTCCATTTGAGGAATAGGGAGTCTACAGCTTGGGCTTTATATCACATACACAGAATAGGGTCCTTCTGCCATCAGAGCAACCTCAGCAAATGCTCTTGGCTTGATTTCCAAAGTTGCTGAACATCTGTTGTTCTTGCTGACTTCAGCGCATGGTGCAAAAGCTCAGCAAGAGCTTTGCAACTATGAATGTCAGACTGACTGCGTGACATCCTGAAATCTCCTGTGGTACAGGGAGGTCCACAGTGGGTTTGATGCTGGCATGAGACCAGTTGTTTCACTACGTGGGAAGAAAAAAGCATTCATGCTCTGTGGCCAAACAGGCAATTGACGGGGGAAATGCAGCAGTGGCACAAAAAATGTGGTGCAAGCTGAGGCAATCATCACTCCAGCAAGCACAATGAACACCTTCTGGCTACATACATGGCTACATGTGTTATGCATTAGAGATACACATGTTAACTATACCCATATATTTTTTCCTTCTGTAGAGATAGCCAAACCCTGGTACTGAAGGACACTTGACTGACTGACAGACATAACATGATCCATTGGATTCACAGGTCTATGGGCATGGGAGGCCCAAGATGACTGCTGAGCTGCTGACCAGTAGCTTGACCTTGTGTGACTTTCTTTCTCTGCTACTGCTCTTGGTTGTCCATTCCCTGCAGTTGTAAACTCCTGTCAGGAAACACCAACAGGAGCTGGGGGAATAGAGGTAGCTATTTCCAGTCAGTGCTACTGCCTGCTGACGATTAACTTCACCTTAGGAGGGGCTGCAGGTTTGAGCAGGATGGCTTAGGAGAAACAGGGGTCGATATGGAGTTAGTCAGGAAGAGAAACAAAGGCCAAGCATAGACTTAGAGGTAGATAAGCATGTGAGAATCTGTGAGAGTTCACTACCCATCTCCCTGACTTAAGACAAGATCTTCTGTGCCAAATCCATTTCTGGGAGATGCATTTCTTCTTACAAAGGCCACCGGTACTAGAAATTGCACAACCTTCCTTAGAGACACCTTCCAGTGCTCAAGGATCCTTATGGATAGAAGGTTTTCATAATGCCTGACCTCATTCTTCCCTGTTCCAATTTAAGCAGGCTATTGCTTGTCATATCTAAAGAGAGGTGCAAAGCAAGATAATAGGTCCTTCCCCTTTGGCAGCTATCATTCAAAACATTCAAACCTTATTACCATTTCTCATTTCAGTTTTCTTTTTTTCTAGGCTAAGCAGTACAAAATTTCTTCTCTTTCCTTGTTTCCTCGATCTCTGCCTTTTCTCATTGTCTTTCTCTGAGTCCCTCCCTTCACATAATTTTGAAGTGCTGCATCCAAGACCAGACTCAGAACTTCAGCAGAAGTCCTCCAAGCGAGCCAAAGGATGTCTCATACATGTCACTCCTGTTTATACCTCCAGCATTCACCTTTTCTGCAGTTTCCAGCACCAGTAGCTTAAATTTGATGTCCAAGCCAGGGCCACCCATTAGGTCCTTCTCTGTGGGGCTTTCCGTGTAACAAGCTGTCCGTCTTGAGGAATTTAGGCTGCTGACTACTGAGAAATAAAGCACTCTCAGGACAAAATAGAAAGCTAGTGCTTTGATACATGGTTCACTTTGAAATGGACCATTATTTACCAAGCAAGAACCGGAGAATTCAGCACAAATAAAACCGTTCTCCCAAGTCTGTGGAAAGCTGTCTGGCCTCAAGGCCAGTTTGATTTACCCTCCACAGGCCAGGCTGCTGTAGCAAAGAAAGCTGCTGGAACAATAGTAGCAGCCGTAGCAGCAAGGAAAACAGAAGCAGCGAGGTTTGCAAGAACTGGATGCTGGCCATACATCTGGGCAAGCCCACTGCATGCAACCCATGATGCAAGCCCTGCTCAATGCAAACAGATGTGTGTTTAAACTCAGCCTACCTGTAAGTTTTTAGCAACTGGAGGATCCCCTAGAGTTCCCTCCTTCAGCATTAAGCATGTTTCCATGCTGGAACCTCATGGAGAAGGGCATGGCAAGGGCAGGAGGGAAAAGTCATAGAGATTTCCCATCAGAAGGGTCTCTTTGGTCTTCCGGCAGAAACTGATGCCTTTTTCCTTCACTCTTTGTATTCTCTTATTTGGGCATATGGTTTAAGTTCTAAAGTAAATCAATACTAGTGAAAAAAATCTCCCCCAGTAAATAGTTTGAAGTGATATTTTGCTTTTCACTCAGAATCCTAGCAATAGCCAAATCAATGGGAGCATTTCAGTTGTCCTCAGTTTGAAAAAACAGTTTGCAGGAGGTACTGCACTGCTCTGTACAAAGTTCACTGGTTAAGGCTTAGTCTTTATTTTTAGATAAAACACAATCTCTTGATATGACTGTGTGAAGAGTACTCTGTGTGCGTGTGCGTGTGTGTGAGAGAGAGAGAGAGAGAAGCACACAGCAGTTTTTATTTTCTTACTTTTAACGGGGCTATTTTGTGAGGCTGGAAAAAAAATTGTTAAACTTGCCTTAATTGATTGTTTAAAGTACCATGGTGGATTTGTCTCTTAAACATAGCCCGTGGTTAAAGTTCCCGTTGCATTGTATTTGAAGTAGGTCCTTTGTGCTTTAAAATGAAAACTGTAAAACTTTTGGTGTTTAAGGCTTTCTGACTCTGAGTTAATTGTTTTGCTTTAATATGAGCAGAATTAAAGATATTAAAAATCGACTGTTAGAGCACATAATTGTGGCCTCCCATCTATTCTTCTTGTGGAAATGAAAGGAATATTGAAAGAGTTTCTATTTTACAATACCAGAGGTGGCCAAGCATTTACAACTCTATATATTCTTTTAGTTGAATTCTTCTAAACCTCACGCCTGGCTAGCAGTTTTCTCCCAGACGATTTTCATTTTCAAAACATTCACATCCAATAAACTACACGAAACATAGTGTGAGAGAAAAAAGGGGACAGGAAATGGCTCTGTTGCATGGTTATTACATCCTATTGCCTGTGGCTTGCTTTGTTATGAGTTTTAACTATGTAAATATGACGTATATGACATCAGAATTTAATCTAAAGCTACTAGGTGGGAGATAGAGTGTGACTTTATTGTTAAGGCTAAAATCAACTGGGTGTTGACAGGTCTCAAAAGTCACTGAGTATAAGCTTGAAAAGGAAAAGCTCAGACTGATAAGCTGTTCCTTGATTGACAACTTCAGGCTTGACTGCAAGTATTGAAAACAGTTGAGCAAATGGAAGGAAAAAAAGTTTTATTTCATAAGAAACTACACTGGGAAATACAGGAGGATTTATAGGCTGATGTAGCACAAAAACATAAGAAAAACAGGTGTGAGGTTTATAAAATCTGGAAACTGGGAAAGGACATCGTCCGTGAATGATTTCCCCATTATGGTTTAATTAACCTTGTAAAAGCCCCTATGCAAAAATAATGCTATGATGGAAGGAAAAAATAAAACACTGGTGTCCACTAGCTTCGACTTTCAACAAATCATATGTCAACAGCTTATGGCAAGGAGATGGGTTGAAAAAAATGAGAAGAAAATAAGAGAAAAGGACTTCGGTGGGAAATAAATGCACCAGGGAAAACAACACACTGATTTTTCATCTTTCTAGTGAAGTCAGACCAATTTTTGGCACTGTAAAATCCATTATAGAGACAATAAAATAAATACAGTTTAAAGTAGCAATCATGGGTTGATTGAAATGTTATGATGGCTGCACATGCTATATCTTATCAAATACTATCCATAAGGAAGCATTCAATTCATATTGTGCCAATTATCATACTCTGTGCATCATAAACTTTTACTGCTTGTTATGGAATGCCACTCAGTCAACTTTTTCTTCAGATATTGCATCATCAGAGTCAGATGGAAAACATATTCTAATGTGGCAAAGTGTTAAAGAAATCTAATACTCTGGGGCTGAATGAAAATGTTAAGGTTCATCTCCTGGATAAGAAAAACAATTTATGAATGCAATATTCATTTCCTGAGGTGGGCATAAGCAAAAACCTCATCTGAAACTTAAAACCAAGATGTTGGCCTTCGCTAGTTTCCTCAGTTTAACTCATTGATGTCATGTATTATGGACCATTGCTAAGACCACATCTGGGAAGGACTTGCTTTTTTCGGCTCTCCAGATCACTTTTACGGGGAACTTCTTGTATAATTGCATGTGCTGAGACTTGAACTTCAAGGGCAAATGGATCATGTTTCACTTTTAATATGTTACTGAAGAATATCAAAATAATCTACTTGTTTAATTTTGATCATGCCATCTGATTAACACTTTGACACCCTGAATCACAGATGTTAAGTACTACAGAGTAAGGTTTCAGTGAAGCATACAAACTATAATGAAGCTTTGTGAAGTCACAGGTCTGAGGTTAATGTATTTACTTAAGCGTTCACAGTATGCAAAGTGGTGCTGTATCTATCAAAAGACAATTTGGACAACATTCATAAAACACACCCATTGTACATTGGGATAGGCACCGGAGTCGGCAGTAGCTCGCCGGGTTGGGGTGGAAATATACCTCCTGGAGGAGGTGACAAAGTGCTTCTGATTTCTCTCTCATGGGCTTCACAAGTGAAGCAGGAAGGGTACAGTAACAGGAATTCAGTCCAAAGGACTCATGGATAAGTGAGTGGTAATGGAATCTTGGACCATTTCTGATGCGCCTCCTACAGGGAAACAATAACACCAGCAAACAGTAAGAGTCTCCAGACCTGCAGGGAACACTTAGAAGCAGCTGAGCCAGGGAACATTCCAAGTAGTGCCCTCAGGTATAGCTGGCATGCTGAGGACCAGATCAAATTCTGTTATCTGGTGTATCGAATCAGCTTGCATAACTCGTAGTGTGTACCTCTTGATCCCACCAAAAGCCACATTGATTTCAATGACAGCTCACAAAGGCAAGGTAACCTTAACACAGCCCTAGAAGAATGCTTTTCTGAAGGAGACTTGGATTATTTTCTTCCTAAATTACCATGGTTTTCACTTGGTAAGTTTACTGAGAGCAACTGCATGGTTTGGTGAAAGCATCCCAGGATCATTATAGATGTAAAATATATGGCAATGTATCAAGGGGTGAGAAAGTGTGCTTGACTCTGTGATTCAGTGTTGGCCCAAATACTGGTTCCAAGCTTTATTCATCTGGATTACACTTTTTTTGTGAAGTAAGCAACCATAGATGGGAGGCAGTATGTTATGGAATAGGGAAAGACCTATACTTAGCTTCTTCCAAGCACTTCAACAAGTTTCTCTGTCTATCCTGCAGTTGAAGACCAGCTGAGGTATCCTACTGTAGACCTCTCTTCTAAGCATTGGAGAACATGTACCTGCAGAGATTAAGTCTCCTAGTACGTCATGAAAGATTTACTCTCTGTGCAGGAATCATATATTGCCATAAACATTGCCCCCAAGGAGACATCTGTAATAGTGGACAGTGAGTAGGGCGGGAGCCACTCTCTTCAGTACCATGAGTAGGGAACCAAATGGGTGTTACCATGTTTGCTGCTCCACAGGGGGAGTGTATTTATAACAAACAGGAGTTGCCAACCTTCCCTGGTGGACCACTAAGTATATCAAGCTCTTAATCTAGTTAAAAAGCACACCATATGTAACACATACGTCAAAACACCAAGAAGAGAAAGAAAACTGCAAGATGGCAGATGCTCTGCAGGTCTCCAGCTGTTCCACGGGGAAGGAAGCAACCAGGACCCCAGCAGACTGAGTGACCACCAGCTGCTGTAACATCTGATGGGCCATTTCTCCTTATCCCTGAGCATCTCGGTTATCCACCAAAACATCGCTGCTGTTGCTCATGTGCAGCAGTCTCAGCTTAGGAAACAACTCCTGTGTCACTTGTGACCTACACATGCTTCAAGAGTCACAGGTTGGCCACTCCTGTTTCTCTTTAATTTAGCTGCCTGCAGTAAGAAAAAGGCAGCCTGCTCCCATAAGTGTGTATTTCCATTCTATGAAATATGACCTGCTCCTGAGTCTTTGATCTCTCTATCCCAAATAAGAAATCTTAGCTATTCCCAGTTTATCCTGGCAGAGAATTAGTTGGCATCTATGATGTGTACATGATACCAGGCTCTGTTGCTATAATGCCTCTGACTTACTGTTGCATCCGTGTGCTTTCTGAATGAAAAAGTAGGAGTTTCACCTTCTTTGCATGGCCCGTTGCTCTCCGAGGCCGCATTTTTCCTTCTTGCATAAGAATTAAGAGTAAGGTTTGCAGAAGAGCTCAGCAGTGGATTATTTCTGTTATTTTTGAAGTCAGTGGGATCAGAGTTAAGTCAAATCTGAGCACTAAAAAAAATTTGATCCTAAAAATGGATAGGAAAAAATAAATAGTTTCTTCAGTGTGCTGTGGAACTTGAGAGTTTCTGTAGGTCCTTCTACACCACCAGCATACTGGGAAAGCTACTGTTCTTCCTTCATACAGAGAAATACTCTCTATCCCTTCTTCCCACTAGTAAAGTGGGAAGGCACAATCACATTCCACGTATTAAAGAATGAGTTGTTCTGTTGTTTTGTTTTTTCTTCCTAAATCAACTGTTGCTGGTCACAAATACAGCAAAACACCAAAGTCTGAATCACAAACCAGAAATAATACAGTCAGGTGGCTGTTTGCCATGCCAAGGGCCATGATAAATGGGAGTTACTTAAGGGGAATGAAAAAAAAAAAGTACCCTCATTGCATCTTTCAAACTCTTATTAGGCTTTCTACATTCAGTTTTTGAGTGCATTTTTTTGCTTTTTATTAGACCACAGTGCCAGAACTCCTACCTCACACTTCTGGACTCCCTTGGCAATGTCATAAAAACAGATCCATCAGCTACCACCAGACTCAGTCCAACAAACCAGTGACAAAAGAAATGTAAATATAACCAAAACTGATTCCTTGAGTAACAAAATAGAATAGTTGTGCATACTGCACATTTTTCAAAACTCTTCGGAGTAAGACTATTTTTCCCATTCAGTTATGCTTCAGATCTGACACACTATACAGGAATATTTGTCAATGAATTTCATAATCCTTCTGACAGAATTTACCACTAAATTGCTGCTGTTGTTACAGCTGCAGGAAGACTAGGGGCCTTGATCCAAAACTCAGCACTAAAAAAGATGTGGGAACTCAATACTAGAAATGATGTGGGAACCTCAGCCAGGCAGGGGAGCCAAAGGGGGAGAAGGAGGGCATCTGTTTACCTTCCTTTGTGCCTTTCCTGGAGAGCCGAAGTGACACTGCCATCAGAGGAACAGGTCAAAGAGCGCAACACTTCCCACTGGGGTGAGTTTGATCCGGGAATAAATACGTTGGCAAACCACATACTCCAGTAGCAAATTAATATTTCTGAGGCAAATATGCCTGGCAGCTCAAGTGGTGGATCCAACCTACAATCAGCTGGACAGACATGTGCACTGCAGTTCTCAACAAAGGCAGAATGTTGATCCCACCAGCTTGTGCCTCTAGCACCAGAGGAAGAGATGAGTTATTTGGATGCTCAGACAGTGAAGGTGGTTGTAGGGGAAATGTGATCACATTCACCAAGGTTATTAACTGTTATGTTGTGACTGCTGTATTTTTAGTGCAAACATCCATCTTCATTCTTTCTCGTGCATCAGTAACATTCCCTTACAACCATATCTTGTTCTTGCCAGTAAAAACAACTCTGCCTACTCCTTCTGCCAGAGGCTGTAAAGTAGTAACAGGGGCCAGGTCTAAGCAGCTGGGGTAGTCTGAAGTGGCTGTGATGGCTCCATCAGCTTTTTTCCTACTCTGACTCCAGGGCCTCTGCCTAACTGGTAGCTCACTCTGGGGCTCAATTGTGCAACAAACCAAACCATCTCCTCCAAGAAGCAGCCAAAACACAGAGGAGAGGATGGCTTGTGCCAAGGTCCCCTCTCACAGAGCAGCAGCAGGGATGTGAGCCAGTCTATACCAGTGGAGATCTGGCAGGGGTCCCCAAAATGGTTTGGACCATATCCTCTAAAAACAGCCAGCCACATCAACCAATGTATCTCAGAACAGGGAGCAGCTTAACCTGGCACTCATGCAAAGTCTTACCCCTCCACTGGTCTGATGTGGAATGAAAGGATTTTGCTAGAGGAGGAGAGGACCAGCAACAGTGTACGTTTATGATTAATGTAATGGTCCCTGACAGCGAATACAATGGTCTTCCAGCACTGAGAGTTAATAAGAAAAAGCATCTTGGTACTTGTCCCTTCTCTTTCCCCTAAGCCCTCCTCACTGTTGGTTGCCAGCAGGTAGTGTTGTCCTAAACTATGTTGATATTAGCAAATTAAATGGACTGTCCTTAGGTGCTGAGGGCAGGAAAAAGACAGTGCTCAAGCTGTTCTTGTACTCTCCAGACAAAGAGAATAGAAACTTTGCATTGCCTTCTTTTTAGAAATATGGAGAAATAGAAAATTTCTTTCTCCTTGAGTTCCATATAACAGGAATTTTGGGTAAAGTGTCATAGTCTAATGAAGCTGGTCAGCATATAGAGGCAGCTCCTTACCCCTGCAGCTTCTAAGTAACTAGTTGAAAGATACTATGGTAGCCTCACAAAAAAAGAGACTTTTTTTTTGCATTATTTGCTTCGTTCCTGTGTCATGGGCTTGCAGACATCAGGCCCACGCACACACATCTTGGTTTTTAGCTTTTTGTTACACACTACGGTGTAAGGAGTGAGATCGATCAACATTAGCTGGTTTCTGTAGTGAATGCTGAAATGCATAAACAGACAAACAGCAAGCGTGTCAGCTGTGTTTGCTTAAGGATGTTAAGCATAGCTCGGTTTGTAGGGATGGACATATCTTTAGTCCATCTTCTGTCTTCTTGTAGATGCTTGGCTGGTCTGGAAGGGCTAAGGCTATGTGAAAGAAAAGAAAATAGAGTGAGACAGGAATCAAGATAGGAGGTCTGAGGAGATCCCGCTTTTTCTAAGCTGTGTGCTTTTTTCAGCATAAAGTGCCTCATAATTCATTAAAAGTTAAGCTCAAAAATGTAAATGGAGAAAACAGTGGATTATTCACTAAGTTTAAGCCTATGGTAAAATGGAGCTGTAAATAGATTCATTTATTTACTTGCTGACTAAGCTTTGGTCTAATTCTGCTTGGAGTTACATCAGTGTTAACCTGTAGGGATTCCAACAATTTTCAGTGAGATCAACTTTTCTCACTCCCAAAAGATCATTAGGTTCCTTCAACAATTATTCTTTATTTTGCCAAGAAAAAGATTCAGCTGTTTTGATTTTTAAGTTCCATTTCTAGAATGCAGTTTTTCTCTGCTCTGACAACATGTGGCATGAATATGTTATTTTCTATTTAACACAGGAAAATTAGTCAAAAGTCCAGTCTTGCTTAAATGCTTTTTTTTTTTTTGATTCCACGGAAGCATCTCCCTACTGAAGTGTTGGCATGCCCAGTACAGTAAAAATTTAAGAAAAGAGCATTTTCAATGTTCACTTTGTTGGACAGCGGGCCTGCCTTGGTAGAGGTTTCAACAATGAAATTATTGTACATATATTTGCTTTAATGCATCTGTTGTTATCATGTTTTTTTAACGGCAGTGTTGGTTGTTGCCAAATGTTCGGCTCAACAATGCTTCTGCACACATGGGAATGCTTGTGATGGCCAATCAAGTGGGCTGGCAAAATAGAAACAGATGGCCATGGATGTGTGCTCTAACACATCTTTAATGAAATGGAGCTCTTGCGTAGATGATTACATTGCACTAATCACCATTTGCCTATCCTAATGTCCTTACATCTCTAGTTATATACCACCTAGTGACATGGTTTTGAATTACAACTTGTTTATTCACTTATTCTAGTTTTAGGTGAGTTGGATAGTAGCAAAAGATGGTCCAATGCAGGAAAAACTGCATGAAAACTACCGGGTTAACAAAAGCAGATATAAAAACTACAGCCTGGCTTGAAAAGTGCACGTAAAGGACTAGAAACATGCTAATGATTTATTTTCTGTCTTTTACCTTTCGGTATTTTTCCTTAAATAATAGAGGAGCTGTGTATCATTGAGCTGCCATTCAGATCTAAATCCAAAGCCACTTGTGGTACATTATTACAGTGAGATTCAAACTTTAATAGATGCTCTGTGAGAGCAGAGATACGTGCCAAACCTAATCCTAGTTGTACAGCTTCCCTTAGTTTTCCTGGGGCTCTTTAGCTAAACAGTAACTGTTGTCAGATACAATCAGTTGGGCTCAGGAGGGCAGAAATCTTGCAAGAAAAGCGGATAAGTTGGTACCTTCTGCAAGATAATAGCATGATCTTCCAGTGCTTTCCTGAGTTGTCATTGAACTCTAAACTAATTACTAAATTCAGAAGATTCTAGGGTGAACAACATGCTTTGTCTCATCTACAGGGAGGCTGTGAATGTATACTTAAATGTAAAATAATTTTACCAACTCTAATGTTTTAAAAAGCCCCAACCTCCATAATAATACCCATAACCATTTAATTAGGAAAATGATGGTCCTGAAAAAGGATAATAACTAAGAAGCTGATACATATGCATCCAAAATAAGCATTCATGTTTTCAGATTTTCCCTTGCAGCCACAAGAGCTAAGGAAAAAAAAAAAAAAAAAAAAAGCAAGCTTTGCATTTTTAGACAGATAGTTGAGATTTGAATGATGAAAGGCTCCACAGACACCCTTTGGAGGCTCACAGTAACATGGTGACTGTTGGCACTTCTGTACCCAGCAAGTTCCACTCTGCTGAGTCCAGAATACCTCATGAGGAAGGGTAAATAACAGGAGGGGTTGGTAAAGCTTTCTATTTTTTCCTCCGTTGCTTCTACATGTTGTGGATGACCTTCAGAAACACGGATGCTGTTGGTTTTGTCTTTGTCAAGTATTTCAGTGTTGCATCCAAAAGGTTAAATTCAGGCAGGATTTCAAAAAGATTGTTAAAATGAGGGTTGGGAAAGAGACAGGAAGGATTGTCCTCCATTTAATGTAGACCTTTGCACATCTGGGGGAGTGTGGTGGAGGAAGCTGAGGAGACAGCACTTTGGAGTCACCATGCAGCACGCCCAGGTCCCCACACGATGGCCACCAAGAATAATAGAATCATTTTGGTTGGAAAAGACCCTCAAAGTCATTGAGTCCAACCATTAACCTAACACTGGCACTAAACCCTGTTCCTAAAAACCTCATCTATGCATCTTTTAAACACCTCCAGGGATGGTGAATCCACCACTTCCCTGGGCAGTCTCTTCTAGTGCTTGGCAACCATTTACGTGAAGAAATTTTTCCTAATATCCAATCTAAACCTCCCCTGCTGCAACTTGTTACTTGGGAGAAGAGACCAACACCCTCCATGCTACAACCTCCTTTCAGGTAGTTGTAGACAGCGATGGGGTCTCCCCTCAGCCTCCTTTTCCCCAGGCTGAACAGACCCAGTGCCCTCAACTGCTCCTCATCAGACTTGTGCTCCAGACCCCTCAGCAGCTTCATTGCCCTTCTCTGAGCTCTCTCCAGCACCTCAATGTCTTTCTTGTAGTGAGGGGCCCAAAACTGAACACAAGATTCGAGGTGCAGCCTCACCAGTGCCAGGTACAGGGGGATGATCACTTCCCTAGTCCTGCTGGCCACACTACTCCTCATGCAAGCCAGGATGCTGTTGGCCTTTTGGCCACCTGGGCACACTGCTGGCTCATATTCAGCCAGCTGTCGATCAACATCCCCAGATCTCTTTCCGCCAGGCAGTTTTCCAGCCGCTCTTGCCCGAGCCTGTAGCGCTGCCTGGGGTTGTTGTGACCCTAGTGCAGGACCTGGCACTTGGCTTTGTTGAACCTCCTCCAGCCGGCCTCAGCCCAATGATCCAGCTGGTCCAGATCTCTCTGTATGGCCTTCCTACCCTCCAGCAGATCACCACTCCCACCCAGTTGGTGTTGCCTATAACCTTACTGAGGGTGCACTCAATCGCCTCATGCAGATCGTTGAAAAAGAGATTAAACAGAACTGACCCCAGTACTGAGACCTGGGGAACACCACTTGTGACTGGCCACTAACTGGATTTGGCTCCGTTCACCACAGCTCTTTGGGCCTGGCTATCCAGCTACGTTTTACCCAGCAAAGAACTCAATTACCTGCCACTCTGGTACCACCATACCAAGGCACAGTTCTTAGTGCTCTTGCATTGTGCTTAAAGCAGCCCTAACGGCCTCAGCTCAGCATCTTTATCCCTCAATATACCCATCAGGAGATGCCAGCCATTCTTTTTTTATTTTTAAATCATTAATGAATATTTTTAATGTCCTGGTTAGTGTATTATGGAGATATTTTCACATACTTAGTGGCAAGTTTTATTCAAGGGAGCCATTTCTTCACCATGAGGGTGGCGAGGCACTGGAAAAGGCTACCCAGCGAAGCCGTGGATGCCCCATCCCTGGAAGCATTCAAGGCCAGGTTAACTGGGGCTTTGAGCAACCTGGTCTAGTGGAAGGTGTCCCTGCCTACAGCAGATGGGGGCGGAACTAGATGATCTTTAAGGTCTCTTACAACCCAAACCATTCTGTGATTGTATACAATTTTAAACTCTTTTCACATTTCTTTTTCATTTGTTTATTTTGGGTTTGGTTTTGTTTTGTTTATCTTAGAAAGAAGATGGGAAACCTTTAAGTCCCATAGAAACATTTATTTTCAGATTATGACTGGTATAAGCTTGTTTTAGGGCCAGATGTAAATGGACAGTATTCTTCTAAAGTATGTTCTCAAACCTTTTTTTTTGCACTTTTCAAGTAAAAATGGCTTATGTATATTTGGAAGAGTGCAAACAATGGAATGTCAAATTTCAGTTACTGCTCTTGATATTTTTAACCCTTCAGCATACTGTAATTGGCTCGATCAAAAGTTATTTCCCTAAGTAATACAAATAAGACCCAAAGGATGATGAAATAAATCTGAAATGTCAATCTTTCAAGATTCAGATATGTTCTAATAACATTACAGAAATTCCAAAGGTCTCAACTGGAAGTAACAATAATACCACCAAGTATAGACCAATTTTTAAGGCAAGAACTAATGAAATTATTTGTTCTCTTAAACTCATTTTTTGACTAAATGTTTCAATTTTCAAGCTAAAATAATTCAAAAATATTCTTATATCTAACCTTACTAGAAGGAAGTGCAGTCACTGCTTGCACATACATAATTGTATTCATACCCTGAATTTTTACACTTAAGAACATGACAAAATCTGCTCTAATGCTCCTCTGAGTTCCTTGATGCTGTCTTCTGCTGAAAAAAATATATTTTCCTTTCCTACAAGTATCAATGTACTAGATAATTCAACCTAGACCTATTCATTAGAATATTAAACCACAAATACATTGAATCAATACAAGAGTATTTACCATCCATGGGCTCTGATGATGCCCAATTCTATGTAGCTGCCAAGGATAATATTTGTTTTACCTTTGTTATTCTGACACCTCCTAAAATAAATTAAATTAAATTATTACATGGCTTTTTCATAAACATCTTGGCAGTGGCGCAGTGCCTCGGCAGGCCTTGAGTCTGGTAGGTGGTGGATGTGTGGACTTTCCATGCTTTGTGCTCGGTGGGATGCTGGGTAGATTTAGTATTACTTCTGCAAATAACTAAATACAACTGAATAGAGCAGAGAGATAGCAGAAATCACAGTAAATTCACAGGATTCGATTCTTTACACTTTCAAACTGTCACACTGCTACAAAAAGCAGAAATCAAATTGACCCCTCAACTATGCTTTTGCATTCAGAGCCAAGGCTGGAATCTGGGTCAATGCACTTCTAAAACTCTACCCCCAACCCATCCAGATATTTCTTTCCAGTCCTTGTACTCTTCTCTATTTACATGTTCAAACTGTGACTCCTAGGAATACCTTCTTTCTTTTTAATTCATTGAATGTGGGGGGAAAAATCCTAAAGAGAAAAATCAAGACTGTTCCATCCTCCCATTTCCTAGGGTCAATTTACCTTTCTTCTGGATGTTGTTCTAGTCTGGATTTTGATGGCACAGAAGTTTAATCTCTAGGTGTTACTTCAGAGACACACAGGACAGGGGCACAGGCTTGACCATGATGAATTTGTGACGGGTGAAAAATTACTGCTCAGGCTCAAAAGGTAATCCATCACACTGATGTAGCCTGATCAGGCCAGCTCATATGCCTGTTCACATAGACATAAATATTGGGAAGGAGGAGGAACGAAGAATACCATGTTCTTTACGGCCATGGGATGTGCACCATCAGAAGAGACAGTGTTAAGTGGAAATGAAACTTCTTTACTATTACCCCAAGAAAAGAAGTTTGCTAATTTAATCAAAACTCTTGTTTGGTCCAGACTGTGTCACAATGCATTGCTGACATGCAGTGCTGTTGTGCTGACGAAGTTGCACTACCATAAGACTACAAATATAACATGCATAAATGAGGCCAGATTCCTCCCTATGGGGAATAAAAGCAGTTCTAGAAAGATGAAGCAACAAGGCATTAACATGTTCAATGTATATTCACAGCTTAATTATGTAACCACAGTGAGAGCTCTCATAATGGGCTGAAAAGCTGTTGCTCAAAACTTGCGTAAAACTGCGATAGAGGTTATGAGAAGAGGAAAATACCTCAAATAATGGCCACAAAGTCAGCTTAGGATGAGAATATCAGTGTCTAGCCCATTACTTTTTCTAGCGTAGCCTGTAGCTCACTGGTGCTGATGCTTGAGCAGCTGCAGCCGTTTCAGAGCCTCTGTGCTGGACTTGTGGTGGCATATCTGGTGTTGACCTGGTCACATTGGGCCTCTCAGCCATGGCCTTTAGCTTCATTTACTAAAATGCAATTGTCCTAAAGGTTAAATTTCCTACTTTAATAGCATGGGGCTTCAGTCAACTTCTCGGCACATCCAGCAAATAACAGACTTCTAAAGTCACCTCTTACACAGGCTAGTCAGAAAATTGCTAGGTATATGTCTATTGCTCCAAAACTGAACTTCAGTATTGTATGTGCATACCACTGAAGTTGTCTAAGTGACTGCTGGACTCCTGATGTACTTGACCCACCACAGTCATCCTGCCCCTCACAGTCACTACCAAGATGGAGAGCAGGACAGTATTTAAACTTCATTGTTTGACTCAGTGCAGTACAAGATACAGAATAACCTGTGGTCTTCATGTGCTATCTGTACCTAAAAAACCAAGTATTTTAAGTGTTGCCATTCAAAGATGGAAAGAACTGTTCTCCATGGCCATGCTGTTAACCAAACCAGGAGTAAGAGCACTGGCCACCTCCAGGGTCTCAGACCCTGGTGCAATTTGGCCACAGTGAAGGATGAGCTCCAAATTCCTTGTTTGTGGAAGCCATTGGAAACTGGATGTCCCAGGGGCACGCAGCCTTAGCAAAGCCTCTCAGACGTGGGCTGCTGAGTGGCACCACGCACTTGCACATAGTTCAGGCTAGTACTGTTTGTATTGTTGCTGTAAATTACAACTTTCATTATTGTTATGCATTACTTGTGCTACCAAAACACCTAGAAGCTCTTGTGATGAATCAGGGCCTTGATGCACTTGGCAGAACAAAATCTGTGCCAATAGCTCATGGGTGCAGAAGAAAATCCATTTGGAAGAGTTAAATGATTTACTTTAAAAGTCTGTTATGGTTACCTTCCTTATAACACCACCACCTCATAACAACACCTTAGATGCCTGGGATAGTGTTATGATGAGAGCAAGCTAAACTATATTTATAACAAGAATAGGTCAATGGTCCAGAGGCTAGTTTCCTATTATGGGAGGGATAAAGTAACTAAAATCAATAAATCTCCAGATCATAAATGTAGCTACAGTCTGGGCAAGGTTGAGAAAATTATTAGCAGAGCCTCATGATGTCTGGATATTGTAGCTTGTAAATTTATACATACATATGTGTGTGGTTATGTACACGCTTGCTATTCATCCCCCACAGAATTCATTGAAATGCAAAGAGGAATGTACATTTGGTGCTCCTTTCATTTCTGGTAAAAGAACAAAAGAAAAGAAAAGAAAAAAAAAAAAGAAAGAAAAAAGTAAAAGAGCAAAAAGGAAAAAATATAAGGAAAAAAAGAAAAAAGAAAGAAAAAATGAAAAAGAAAAAAGAAGGAAAAAAGAAAGGAAAAATGAAAAAGGAAAAAATAAAAGGAAAAAAGAAAGAAGAAAGAAGAAAGAAGGAAGAAGAAAGAAGGAAGAAGAAAGAAGAAAGAAGAAGGAAAAATAAAAGAAAAAAGCAGAAGAAAAAGAAAAGGAAAAAAGTAAAAAAGAGGGAAAGGGAAAGGGAAAAGGGAAAGGGGAAAGGGAAAACAGAAAGGTGCAAAGGGAAGAGAAAAACAATCATTCCCAGAGAATGCATACAGCTTTATTGGTTTTGCCTTTCAAATCATGCTGATTTTTTTCATATAACTGACTGTACAGAAGCATGACAAAATGGCTGCACGGACTAGCCAGAGGTCTATATGCTTTGAGGTCCATGAACTGTTTTGTCTTGTTTAAAATAAATATCAATTTGCCTTAATAATTTCTTTCACTTACACCTTTATTGTGAGCTATTGTCTCGTTTCATCATTTCCTAAATCTTATTAAAAAAAAAGGACTTCATGTCTTCAAACTTCAGATCTCTAAAGATCTGTTGTTTAGGTTAATGAGTTCCTTTAGGCTCCCTTTGTTGTCTCCTGAGAGAAGAGGTAGCTCCAAGGAGTGTTTGGTCTCAAGGGTCTAAGGGTCTTAAGGGTCATTTTGTCCCTAGACCTGTCTGTTTCTTCCCATATTGATTACAGAACCAGCCTCAGACTTAGTCTCCTTTGATATTAGATAGAATAAATCTCACCTATTGAGCCTAAATTGCTTCATGTTTTGACATCATCATAATAAATAAGATTTTAAAACTCCAATAACTATGTAAAATGTAACTGAAATACTACCTTCATGCTTTAGTCAATATTAATAGCTAGGTGTTTTCTGTCCATATCCTACTCAGTGACATGATGCAACAGTGTAATGGAGAAAACCTAATAGTCTCAGGTGATAGAATATTTCAAAAATCTGAGGTGTGTGAGCTGTGTTTTCCACAAGCTGTTTGATGTCTTTTCTAGAGATAAGCTCAATCTCAGTCTTGACTGAATCCAAATACTCACTAATTTGAGAAAAGTATGAGCCTTGTATTCAGATGTGAGCTTTGCCCCCCAGGCAGCTCCAAGATTGAACTGATTAGACTTTCAAAAGACATGACTGGTTTGGAGAGCTTTAAAAAAATAAAGGAAAAACTCTGGAGAAAGTCATGAGGCTCTGATGTAGCTGTTGATTCCAAGGCCATAGTCACCCATGATTTTATTGATTTCCCTTTTGCTAACCCCATTATTGTGTTCACCTCTGGTTTAGATTAAAAAGTTGTTCTGCAAGAGCAGAAATAACGAAGCCTGGTTTCCTATATATTGTATCTAACACACCCACATACTCTTTTGACAGTATTAACAGCTAGTCTCCTCCTATTCCTCTTGCTGGTATCCACTGCTATATTTTCAGCAGTCCCCTATATCCCAGAGGTGTCTCTCTGTTGCATCTCCCAGGATGTAGCTCTATCAAACTCTCTCCACATGCCCATGCTCCTTCCCCTGGCAGCCCTTCCAGGTCTTCCCCATCCCTGACCACAGCTGCTCCTTGTGTCCCCAGCACCCACAGAGCAATCCCCCTGCCTCACCCCCAACCTGTGACATGCCTTAGGGTTTGGGGCAACAGAGGCCCCATCTTGCCCAGAGCTGTGATAAGAGCTAAGCAGTCATGTCAGGTGGTTTTTTTGTTTCTGTTTTTGTTTGTTTGTTTGTGTTTTTGTTGGTTTTTTTTTTGTTTGTTTGTTTGTTTGTTTGTTAACCCATTTGCCAATGCAAACTGGCCCCTTGTATGCAAAAGTCATCAGGAGATTAATGAACAGGCAGATGGGGAAGCCCCACCAGCAGAGATATTTGCAGTTCTGTATTGGTCACGATAGATATTGCTCTTCAAGACACCACCATGGAACAGTAAAAAAATTACTGAGAAAAGAAGATATTGGGGGCAGTATTTCATAAGCCTGAAATATGCTCTCCTGTTCACAGGATACTATTTGTTATAAAAAAACATTTAAAAGATCAATGATTTTTAAAAGGGCTTTAGGTATTTGTCCTAACAAACTGTTAGCAGTTATAAATAAGGAATGTGTTAAAACTCTTGCCAATTATCCCAACCAATGTGAAACTTTGTATGAGCCCAGAGAGGCAAGAATTTCTCTAGCTGAGGCATTTAAAAGAACTTAGTTTAACAAGGGTGTAGAAGAAAGCATGGAAAAGGAGCCAGAAAACTTATGAGTAAATGAAATACCTCAACGTTCGGAGCCTGAGTTGGTGTTTTTAGGAGCTGCCAGAAGATTTATTAAGTCTTTTAACTTTACTACCTGCAACAGAGAAATTTAAAAATTATAGACCGAATCAGAGGCTATAGGGGACTCAGGAGAACCAGCAGGCTGCAGAAATTGCGTGGCACTGATCAGTTACGTCTCAGACAATCAAAGGACAATCAACCTTGGGTCAGCTGTGGGACTTCTCCAAATGGCAGTAATGAGTTCATACACATGACTGCATTGTAGAAACCTGGGTCCTCTTCATCCCTGTCTGTTAGAGCTGTAGAAGCATCAGCAAAGAGGATGGGTCAGGTCCCAGGGAGTGGGGAACAAAAGATAATATGCTGTGACCTTGTTAAGATACCGCAGTGGCCAAACACCCAAGTGTGACACTCCTATCGCAGGAAAAACCTTACCAGAACTTCATGTAAACTTCATATAAAAAAGAAATGGAAGGTATTTCCCATTTTGAAGAAAGTTTGGAAGGGTTTGAAAGGCGACCAAAACCACTAGGAAAGCCAAAAGACGCAGGTGGCAGGAGACTTAGAAACAAAGAGGATGGGGAAAAAACAGTGGAATGATAAACAACATAACAGGAAAAAAATAAAGTGCTGTAGAAGAAATGTATTTAGGACCATTTAACATCCATTCAAAAGGATCATGAAAACCCAGTGGACTAGCAATGGCATCTATAACAGGCAAAAATAAAAAAGGGATAAGGAGAGGCTTATTGGAAATCCTAAAGAAAATGAAACAATTCTGGTTAAAAACTGCAGAATAAGGGGCATATGCTCAGGAAAATAGAACCGAAGGCAGCAGCTATCCTGAAGAGTGCAAAACACTTCCCTTCCCATAGATCCACATTTAAGTTGGAGAGGCAGATAAACAGAAACAAACCCAATAAACTACTAAAACTAAACACAAACAAACAATCAAACAAAAAACCCCAAAGCAAACCAGAAAACAACAACAACAAAGAAAACAAACAAACAAACAAATGGCAACAACTCAGAGAGAAGGACTGCTTAGAACAGAAAATGAAAACTATCAAAATTAAAGATATTGTCCTCTCTCATAGACTGAGAACTCAATGGAGACGGGAAGAAAATTATGTAGATAGACAACCACTGAACATGGAGCTAGCCAAGAAAAGGTTACTTTAGCTTTTTGAAAGAAACGATAATAAAAGTTAAAAGTTGATAAGTTTCTGTTTCACCACAGATAGGTAGTCTTATTCACCTGCATAAATCAACAGATAAAAGATGGGAATATTTTCCATGAACTAATGTGGCCTGAGACAAGCAGAAGATGTTTGTGCAGGTACTTGCCTTCAAATATCTCCTGGCTATGGTTGCTCATGCACTATTTCTTCTATGAGAGCCTGTTGTGGTTTTCGGCTGCCAGGCAAGAAGTCTGTGCTGCAACAGTGTGCTGGCCTGTGGGGTGAGAGGATGTGGCAGTTCTCTGGGCACACAAAGACACTGCAACCATGCTTGGAGGGGTGATATGGATGATGCCATCCTGTGGAACACATGCTGACACACAGGGGCAATGCTGGGTATGTGCTCCCAGGAGGAGAGTGGCATCTAAATGCCTTGGTACTGCCCTAAGAGAGACTGAAACCTCCTCCCAGCACTCTCAGTTGGTTGCACAAATATTGCTCCAGGTGAGCATGAGAGCCAAGATAGTGTGGGTGGTCTTCAGCTGGTCTCCAAGACCATGGCTGCAGGTCCTGTGAGAGGTCGCTGTGGGTGTGGACATTAAAACTCTCTCCTGCAAGCCAGGGTCTACTTCCAGTGCAGCAGCACTGCCCATGAGGCTTCTAGAGTGGGAATTTTGGGGACAAGCCTGTAATTATCCACCTATTAAATTATCCCCTAATCTATTAAACTTAATCCTTTTATGAGTAAGTGATGTTAAGCACCCAAGGAAACAGCTGGCATTCAATCTGTTCTGTGGGTTGTAGCAATTTTGTATGGATATGAAGTAGGAGCTTTACTGAGTTCATCCTCTCTACTGGCATTTATGAGCATGTCCTGGGCAGAAAGAGGCTCAAAAGAGAGACCTCGCTGGCTGTGGAGAGAAGCTACATTATGTTGAGATTGACCAGATTGTCTTACCTCAGTACAGCAGAAGCCATCCACAAACTTTCAGCCCCCTCTTTCTCCTTTTTTTTTTTCTTTTTGGTGCACTCAAAATGGTAGCTGTGCACTGCTTTTTATGACACCCACTTTCATAGTAGTACCTAATAGTAAATTCTAGACTATTTTTAGTGGACTAATGTGACAAGCAGGCATCACCCAATTATGTTCACCTCACAGCTAGATCAATGCTCTGGTTGGGAATGTAGGATTTTCTTAATGTGCTATGCAGTATTTTTCATAGGTGACGTGCCATAAAATGAAATGCTGCAGAGAATCCTCTATCCTGGCATTTAAGGAGGTAGATCTCACTTTCCCAGTAAGCTCTTTCGGGAAGAGTTAAACAGAAAACGTTCGTATAATCATGACAGTACATCAAGGTAAAAAGAAACAGAGTTAAGAGAACATTTTGGTTGTGAGCCTATGGTACAATACGTGTTGTAAAACTATTTTACATGAGACTTTGCAAGTCAGCCTGAGTGATAAAGTGGAGTTCGAGCTACAGAAAATACTTGAAAATTCTATGATGACGGAGGCAACTTAGGCTTTATTCAAAAGGGAGACATGCCCTTCCAGACCTTGACCATTCATGGCCAGAAATACTCACAAATAACATTACTGCTCCTCTTCCTGGGTTTTGTTTGCTTGTGCAAACTTCAGTACTTTTTGTGTCTCTTTATGTGGATCTACTATCCAACTGCCAACATTAAACTCATTGCTAGTCACCCACTCTCAAAGCTAAAAATGCTGTCCCCTAAAGAATGACTCTGCAATATACACTGGGGCAGCACGTCCAGCCTGACCAAAAACCCATCTGTTACCTCCGAGGTTTTCCAGCTACCAGAAGGAAGCTTAAAGCCTGGCATCTCAAAGTGCAAAAAGAAAATGCTTCTTCCTTGATGCTATGGGAAGTGAACAATAACCACCTGTTGCTTTTCCTGAAGAGCCAAGTACAAGCTGGAATAAAGGTGGCTGTCACATCTTTACTGGATCCTGGCAAATCTGATAGAGAATCTGAGATAGTCCACCTGCTACTGCAGCAGCCATTGGGTGCAAAACCAGTCAGAAACAGCCAGGTGACATATGCAGAGCCAACACAAGGCAGTATGGGCATGGTGGGGTTTCATGCCCTCCTTGCAGCCGAGTGTAGGAGTAGAAGTGGAGGTGGAAGCATTGGCTCTCCCTGTGGGTAGCGACCATCACCCTACAGTCCATGCCCCTGCAGACCTGGCTTCCCAAGCACCTGACACAGCTGGACTGGTAGCAGGATTAGGGACATTTTGCCACCTCCAGCCACCTGCTCCTCCTGCCCAGTGTTTGTGTATCAGCACTCTTGAGAAAAGATGTGCTCTTGAAATTGCCTAATAATGCTCTTATTGCTGCACCCTTCGTTTTGACCTCTCAGCTGTTCATTGCTCTTGCATCAAATATTTGCATTGTTTGATGTTTTCGTGCACTGAAGGGATTTTTTGTGGCTGTCTACAAATTTTTGGTCTGCTTTTACTCCAAGATGATTACAGTATGCTTAATAAAATCTGAGAAATGCAAGTACTATAATATAAAAATAATTTTCCAGGCTGGAGAGTGCAGTTACCTTTCTTAAAAATCTTTGTAAGATGCAGCAAACTTTAGACAGATATATAACATAAGTTTCATGATATATACCCTGAAATCCTCTTGTGGTATTTTTGACGTTTCCATGGAATATTACATATACTGCATAGAAACTTTTGGAACCATACCTCTGTTTAAAGTCACAAGCAACAACACATGTAAGTACAGCTAACTCTTCATTATCAGGACTGATGGGGGGCAGATAACCCATTATATCCAACTAATGCTGGAAATAGTAATTCAGAGCAACTCATGTCGTGCCAGTTTTAGCTTGAGACAATTAGCTAACCTGGACAAAAGATGTTTTTTTCCAGGGGTTGGCAGGTCTTTCCGCTGCAGCCCCAGCAGCTTACTCTGGGTGTGATATGACTGCATCTCCTGCTGGACTGCCTTACTGTGATTCTCCCTCCAGTTTGATTCCACCAACCAAGAACCACCCTACACCAAACAGAGCTAATCACAGAGCCAGGCTGCTCACAAGTTGCTACTCAAAGTCATCCTCTTTCTCCAACTGCTGTTGCAGGAGGTGGAGAAGCTGTTATTGAGGTGGGGACAGTCCTGCTGCTGCTTACCCTTTGTGTGACATGAGAACACAACCCATGCTGGTAAGATACTGTGGAAAACAAGGTGACCTTGTGCATCCAAAAGTGAATCCAACTAAAAAAATCAGAGCAACATTAATCTGTTTTCCATGCAGTGATTAATGGACTTTATTAAATCTACATAAAATTTAGGCTTTTAGTTAATTCAAAAAAATTGCTCTCATATTCCCATGTAAACTCTAAACACACATAAAAGGAATAGAAAATGTTCAGCAGAAGACAGTCAAAATGTAGAATAAACAGAAATCAGGCTTTGTTTTTCAGAATTATCGATGATGTACATGCTACACTGTTGATGAGTTACTATAAATTATAGTTTTAATGGTTTTACTATAAGACCCAGAGACTTCAGTCAGAACTAGAGCACTACTGTTCATAAATATACATAAATGTATGTATACACATACATCATATTCACAAATATAAATACAGAAAGGCGTGAAGCCTGTTCTTCCTAGAAGATAAAAAGTAGTTAAAGTTCTCAACTCTTTCACTTGGCTTTATACAAGTGTGGTTTTATGGAAATCAAGGCAAAGAAGAGTCTTTGAGGGAGACAGAGGGCAGGAGAAAGAGAAAGATATCAGTAAACATCACTTACATATTGCAGAGCTCAGAGAAGTAAGCGTGAAAAATTACTGGATTGACTCTTGAGGTACTTAAAAGCAACAAATACTGAATCTTTTAGAGCAATTTAACTACCCAGATCATTATTTAGTAAAAAATATAGCCAAAGCATGCATAATCAAAGAGTTCTCTAAATTGCATGGAGACAGCTTTATGGTATTTGGCTTATACATCAGAGCACTGGCCTGTCGCCTGTAGATGCATTTGAGACATTTGGCAAAATAAATAACAAATAATAAATACTCATGCATTTGATGTAGGGTTTTATAAAACCTTGCCTCAAAATTAGTTCAGAATTGCCTGGGATAGGAGAGACAGCTTTCAAAATATTCATGAAAGAATTCAAAAATATTTACAGTTCTTTGCTTTTAAACAACATCATCTGGAAAGAGAGAAACCTGGAAAGCGTTAATACTACGCAGAACTGGACACAGGCATGGAGTGGCTAAGGGGATTGCAGAGGAACACAGCTGGTCCCAAGAGCCCTGGCATGGGTGCTGTGCCAGGTAGTGCTAAAGGAGAAGCTGAAAATGAGGTGGGGAGGGCTGCCTCAGCTCCTGTGATAGACACATGCCGTGTGAAAACCACTTGTGAATGAACCAATTAAAATAGCACTTCAGGAACGTCAGGCAGCAAAGTCAGCTCACGTGAAAGCCAGACTCATGTTTTATACATGGGGCGATCTCATACTCTCCTTGGAACTGCATCCTGGTCTGTTGTGTGCGTTTCTAGGTCTCCTGTTGAACAAATGTGCTGCCTACTAAAAGCATCAGAGGAGAACAGCGAAAGAGATTGAGGTAAGATTGAGATGTTGGTAGCTCACCTGTGCTTACACCTGAATTACAGGATTGGACGAGGGTTTGGAACAACATGACAATACGATAACAGAACTCGGGGTGCACTGCAGGGCTGCAGGTGAGACAAGGGGACAAAACTTGACTGGGAAACCTTGAGGTGGAAAATAAAGGCAGTTTCCCAACTACGAAGTCTATAGAGGCAATCTTAGAAAAAAATGATGGAGCTTCTGCTTGGAGAGTACTTGAATAAGAGATGATAGTGTGCAAAGTAATTTGCTGGAGATGCTGTACTGCTGGGGTGTCCTGACGGAGCTCTCATATTCGTATCTCTTATTTCCATGTGCTAAGAAAAGCAACCTTGGTAATTAGGCACTCATTTGGAAAGAAAAGCAAAATACTTGTCTCATCCTTCAAACATCCTGGAGATGACAGCTTAGACACATTCAGTTTCAATATTTCAATAATGCTGATGTGTATCTGGGAAGGGCCAAAGAAGGTGATGGTGTAAATTTTGAGACCAGTCCATCCATTTTTTACCAGTAAAGACATGCATGTATATGCCCATGAGGAGGTGGGGGGAGGCGAATGTTCTGGCTCGTGTAAATTTTGCTGCATGCCTCATGCTCACACATGCAGATCATCACAGACTGGTGTATAAATCCTCCTTTAGCTTATTTATAAATGTTTCCACTTAAGCAAATTAAAAAAAAAAAGAAATTACAGTAATTTTCTATATTTTCTATCTTCAGTCTTTTTTTGGAGAGGTGCGGGACGTGAAGACTCTTTTGACCAAAAATAAAAAAGAGGACAGAGAAAACAGTGATGTAGCACGCCCAGGGCTTAGCTGGTCTGTTAGCACATACATTCTCTACCAGACAGAAGGCTTATGAGGCAAGAACAGTGCTGATTTAAAGGATGTTTCCTTTGCCAGTCTTTAACAGCACCTCCTGCCACCATGGAAGGGATGGAAGAGGAGCAGGAGCAAAGGAGCAGGAGCTGCCTTCCTCCCTGGTCTCGGCAGCATTTTGCTGCTACCTGCCACAGATCAGCTCCCAGGCAAGGTATCCTGCAGGGCACTGCTTTGGTGGATTGCCTTGCCTTCAGGCAGGAGCAGTGTTCTCTTTCCTGTGCCTGTGCTCGAGGCTGAGCTCCAAAGGAGGGTCAGGGACCCCCTGCTGCTCCTCAAACTTGAGGAGCCCTCCAGCCATCCCAGCCCTCCACTTGAGGTAGGGGAAAAAAGGGTTTTGGCTGTGCTCAAAGCTGACCCAGGGGGCTTGGTGTTTAGGACTGTCTGTAGCCCTGTTTTGGTGCTGGAGCAAGGAATGCAGGAATAGTTTCTGCTGGGAGCCTCAGCACAGAGAACCTGGGCTCACAGCCTGCCCGGCACTGAAAACCGTGGGGCTATGCGTTATGTGCAGGTTATTAAAGATTCTGCTTACTTTACAATGGTCTGTTAACAGCTCTAATGTCTTTAACATGTGCAGTCCATTGACTTTTAAGTAACATTTTATTGAAGTAACTGCCGTGGTTATTAGGCAGTAAGATTTACGCTTCATTTTCAGTCCTGAATCTGGAAATCTGGAAAGAAAAAAAGGGAGGAGGAAAAGCAGAGGGATGAGCTCCACCAAGAGACATGAAAGGTGCTGCTTGAGGCAGCATTCCCCACGCACCTGGTGAGACACCGTCCCTGTTTTTGCCAGGAAATTATTCCCCAGAATCCTGGGGATGCTGATCAAATGACTAACAGAAGAGATATGCAGAGCACCCTCCTCCTTGGTGGAAATTCGGTATGACTTGCTTTCTTTCCCCACCTCAGTATGAAATAATATTTGCAGATGTGAACTGAGGGAGAGTTTTGTGGCACATTTACATTGCAATGCGGTTTGCATTAAGGAACTGGCACTTGACTTTTGCTCGTTGAAGAATTAACGCAAATCTTAAACCTTCATAATCCATTGGCACAGGCAGCAAATTGGGTATTTGAATGCGATGCTGCATGTTTCTACTGGCTGGGTGCTTTAAAGTCTCACATCTTGCATAAATCTCTTTTTAATGTGAAATGAAACATTTAAAATAACTTGTTAAGCAATGACGGTCAGAGATTTTTTTCTTCTATCCGGAATTTTATGAGGTGCATTTTTTACATTCCCTGAACTGTTTCTTTTATTCTTGTCATTTTTCTGAGCCACCACTTACTGCTGGTTGGTGTGCCCAAGAGCTGCGATGACTCTCGCACAACTTTGTAAAACCAGAGATAAGACATTTTTGTACATTTATGGTAAAACAGAGATTACAGCCTACTGGCTGGTCTTGGCCTGCATTAGTTCCTTTGTTTTCAGAGATGTAATCTCTTCTTTTTCATCCCATCACCCATGTCTGAACTGATGGAAGATGATTGTCTGTCATACTCCAGGCTTAAGTTACTAGCCTTTCAGCTGCACAGAGGCCTTGAGAAATGCACTAATATATTCACAACAGGAGGAAACTGCCAACAGAAACAGATCCTGAACTGGTTCCCAAACAGGATGACAAAAAAAGTCCACTCAGACCACACACAATCCCTCTGCTTTGCATGTGGGTCCTGTTGCACACACTCGCCTTTCCTTTGCTATATAAACAGCAGACAACTGAATTCTTTATGTTGGTACACAAGAATGTCTTGGTTTTAATGAAATATTGCATTTAACCCAGCTCCTCAGAATTTGCCACGGTAAAAATCCCTGTTTCTCATGAAGATGTTCTGTGCCCTTTGGAAAACATTGCCCCAGCCTCCTTTCAACCAAGTCCCCAAATTCCAGAGCAGAGCAAGGCACCTGCACACGCATTGCATTTCCTACAGCTCTTAGGAATTCTTTGATCTTAAGTTATTCTTATTTATATTGCTGTGGCTAAAACAAAGCAAAAACAAAACAACAACTTTGCATTGAAGCTATAGAACAAACCCAAAGTGTTCTCTTTAAAGCAAGGATTAATCAGGCTGTTTATGAAAATAATGCTTTGATGAGGCCAGGCATTTAAGACAGGCACACAGGTATTTGGAAGGAGAAATTTCCAGCATGGAGTGCTTTCTTCAGCAGGAGAAATAAAAATCCTGGGAAAGCAAAGTCAAATCTCTGTGAAAAGAGGTGCCAAAATCTAAGGCACAGAGGCACAAACTGTAGAAGTCTAGAGCTTGAAGTACCTACAGAGCGTCTTTCTCGTTTAGATTAATCGTGAAAGTGCTCTTGTAACATGCAAAGAAAAGTTTGTTATGGGCTGAAAATGCTTGGCTGTTCTAATTTCCCAGCCTAATATAAAGCCTCTATAGGGGACTTTTCCAGCACTGGATAATAGCCTAGCCCAACACCTTTAATAAAATCAAGGTGACAGACCATGAAAACATTTGCTTCAGCACTATAAGCAAATCTGATACTGTTGCTGAAAGATGCCTCGAGGCATCTGTACAAGTCTTCAAGAGAAGTGACGGTGGTGCTGGTATGTGGGGGGGCTTCAGACCAGTGAACCCAGAGTGCCTCACAGACAATGGCTGCAACTTTGAAATATTAAACTGGCTACAAACACAAAGAGCTAGGCTCAAATCCCGTACAAAAATTATGGGGCAAAATTTGTCATTTAAACACAAAATTTAGTTTAAAATTAGAATTTTTTTAACACTTGATCATGTGAGAAATGTGGTTTCATAAATTAACACTGGTAGAACATGAAGGATTCTGAGAAAAAAAGCATGAAATTATTTCACACAGCAGTTCACAGCTCACACTTCATCAAAGCTGACACTGCAAGTGTAAGATATGCAACTTCACATCTAAAGGAAAAAAAAAAAGACTAATACAGCTCATGTGTGTTACTTTCAAATGCTGTTTACCATATAAACAACTAGAGCTGGTTTTGTAAATCCCTGGACAGGAAGCTGGCAATAATAAAACTTAAGCTGAATTCAGAGTTCTTTTGGGACAGAAGAGTTCTGTTTAGTTAAGCCTTCATTTTTGAGTTCAAATCTACATCAGATTTATTTTAAATAGCTTATTTATTTTTCAGGTTTGTTTTGGATGTTTTCTTTCAAATTGATGCACGCAACTTCAGAGCTCAGAAATCTTATATAATTTTTGTAATTCATAATTTACATAATACGAAGAGTTTTCAGGAAGGTCTCTTCCCAATTATTTTCTTTTTATGTCATTTCAACGCATGTCTACCATCAGATAATATCACAGCTGTATCTGTAGAAGAGGCGAGACAGCCTGGACAAAATGTGCACTGAAGCATATGAAATACAACATTGAAAATTCCCTCTAAAATATTTTTATTTTTAAGCAAACTAGCATTCAAACTCACATTGATTTGTGAATAGGAGCTGGACACGATTTTTCCTAGTTCCCACTCCAGATACTCGCAGGAGTCTGATGCTGATGAGGTATGGTTTAAAGGAAAAGGATTCTCGAGGGAAGTGAGGGAAGGGAGGATGTTGAACAGTTGAAATGGGACTAGAACTGCAGTTTTGCTTAATCGAGCCAACCTTCTATGCCTTGTCTTTTTCAGTGAGAAAAACAATTAAAATCCATGTAGTTTTTTACAAGGAAAAGAGCAAAACAGTGATCTAGTGTGCCAAGTGCTAGACATGTAATGTACTATCCAGAGAGGGGTATGAAAAATGCAAGCACAGAATGGCCTTTTTCATCTCATTATTCCAAGAATGGTTGTTGAAGAAAGGGTGGAAAACAAAATTATTTAAAAAGATCTAAAATGCAGCTGAACTTTCTGTCTTGAGGCTACTATGAACTTAAAATTCAGTCATGTGTAGCAAATCCCCACAAGACCTATAAACTCCTTAACTCTCTCTTAATCAGTTTTTTTGGAAGTTTTAACAACTGCTTAAGTCTTGGGCTTCTCCTCTGTGCACAGATAATGTGTCCCAGACAGAAGGTAAATTGCAGTAGGTAGACTTCCTCATCAGGAGAGAAATTCATCATGTGACATACCAATATTTCACATTTATTTCCAGTTTCTGGAAACCTCCTTTTTTATTCTTTGAGCACTAAAAACAGGATAATGAATTCGTGCAGGATCGGTTGTGCTGTGGTAAGGAACCGTGACGGTAACCTATTTCCTTTCAGTTTTGGTTTGAACAGCCCGGGATCATCTTCTTGCAGAGAACCACCTCAGGTGCACAGAGCCTGCCTGTCCCTGCCAGCGCCTGGTGTCCTGAGACATGGGTTAGCGGGATGTGACTTTCGACATTTTGGGCATTGACAGACCCTCCGAGACTGGTTACCTTCTCCACTTACACCTCCCTGCTCTCTGAAGAGCGTGACGGTAGCATGGGCTTACTTTGCCACGGGGCTTTCCTGCTGGTGCCATGAAATCACAGCTGTGGAAGAGGTTAAGGCATATTTCCTGCTGCCTAAGGCAAGCTGAGCATTTATATCTGCCGAGATGGGCATTGCCATACGGTGCTCAGAGACTTTGAGTCTTCAGGTACTTTGGGACAGAGCTGGAGGGGGTTCAAGCAGTTACAGAGCCCTGTTTCTCCCTGGTATTTGCTGGAGGTGTGCTTAGCTGTTACTTCCCCCACTTTTGGAGCAGAAAGTACAATATGGCCCCTTAATATCTAAGATGCTTTAGTTTTTGTTACGTGGTTTTAACTTAAAACGTCATTCAAATGTTCTGCTCAAACATCGCGTGTTCGAAGTGGATGTGCCTCTTTTTACCCTTGCAGCTCCAGTTACTTCTGCTCTTGCTCAGTTTTCTGAAAATGAGAAGATGAAAAGCAATGTTTCATTTTTATATGAAGGAAAACCTGTTCAAGCATTTGGGCAGCGATGCCTCTTTTCTTACCTTTAGAAGGAGGCGTTTTATTTTTCCCTTCAGCTTCTTTGTGGAGTTGGCAGGCACAGAGCACCTTGATCTGAATGCTGTGAGATTTGGGGGCAAGGAGTCATTGGGATTTTCATTATTTTAACTCCTCGTTAAAATGTTATTCTGGATCAACATGAGACAAGAAAGTTCTTGGATCTGGCTTTAAGTCATCATTTACTTGTTTGTTATTGTGCTTAGCTTTGAAAATACAATATTGAAGCCGAGGTATCGCAGGGTTACTATCTATCTCTTTATTTATTTATTTTAAATTTTCATTAGTTCCTGCTCAACATAGTGATTTTTAGTGGTAAACAGTTCAGGCCAATACCTAATGCAGATTATGGGAAAAGAACAAAAGAAAAATGACCGCTTTTAATGTTTAGAAACATCTCAAGTCAAACACTCTCTTTCCACTATTTTTTCAATTGAAACTGCCCTTTAGGTTTTAGTGTGTGACAAGCTCTGTACTGGGAGCAGCTGGAAAGTGCTGAGATGTAAGTGTCTGGGTGCAGTCCCTGCGACAGCTCCTTGCATGCAAAGTTCAGCAATTAAAGCTCCCCAAATACATATTTATTCACATGACATTTCTGTTAAAACTCCAAATGAGACTTCAAGGTCTATGAGAAGAACACATGCTGAGCATCCTATTTAAACGACTGTTTATAGGTGCAGGCACATGGACTGACAGAGCAGTTCAGAAAAATCCCTATCTCTGTTGTTAACGGCGTTATTTTGCAATGTACTTGATGAAAAAAAGAAAAACAGAAATATCGTTTCAGTTTGGGGCATTTCCATCAGATGTTTAAATGTTTTTGAAACTGATATTAGCAATAAAAATATTGCTCATAAAAAATTCTGTTGCAATAGTGAAAGGTCTAAAATATGGTATTTTAAGTGGTGAATATATTGCATGATTTATTCTCTTTTCCTCAAAAAAATACCGTATTATATGTCATTCATTCATTTTAAAGAAAGCATCTCCTCCACATAAAAAGAATTTACTCAACAGTCATACTGGTGTGTATGAGCTGATGAACAGTTTATTATACTAATGGAGATCAGGTATAACTCTAAGTCAAATACTTTTTTCCCCCTGGAGTTATTTGTGTTCATATTGCTGTAAAAAAACCCAAAACCAAACCCAAAAAACAACACGGTTCAAACCCACACAATTAAATAAAGTTCTTCATGCAATGATATAAAAAAAAATAATTGTCCCCTGCTAGAGCTGGTCCGTGACTTGCTTGGAGCCAGAGGGAGATTTTCCGGCACTTCTATGCACAGAGGCGGGATGGGAGCTGGGAGCTGTCAAGGGAGGCACTGTGAGCAGGGCAAAAGTGAACCGTGGCGGGGGCTTGTTTTAAGATTATGTGTAAAATAAAGTTCCAGATTTGTGTTACCAGGCACTAACAGGCCACTGAAATTCGTGAAACTTTTCAAATATCTCACGTTTTAGTCCAGGTACCAGGGTACTGTTTATGGCTTGGAGTTTAGCCAGGCTGTGTCCCTAAAAAGTCCCAGAAATTGCAATGAAGAGGGAAAAAATTATTCACTTAATGTCTAAGTAGATTTAAAGTTGTTTTTACTTTTTTTAAACAACACTTCTAGAGAACCAATAGCAAACTTTTTTTCATGTAAGTATTTCTATAGAAAATCTGCACTAAAAAATGAAGTGTTAGCATCTTGAAGAGGTTTGCCTTTTGCTTGTGGAGTGTCAACATTTACAAAGGAAAAATCATGATAGCGTTGAAGGTTACCGTTTATTTTCTAGTATCTTCATAAAGGCTAAGAAATGTCAAATGGGAGTTAGACCAACAGGTGAAAGTCATAACACTGGGGCAGAGTAACCAAATTAATCTGCAAAATAATTTTATGAAGTAGTTTTTTTTTTCTTAAGTTAGATTTGAAATAAAGTTACTTTTAGTAAAGTCTCTGGTAAGACCACAATGCTAGGGAAATTGCATGTAAACCAGACGCCCTCATTCCCTGCTCTCACCATGTGGTGGCAGCCGAAGGCATGTGTTCACCAGGCATTTTCATCTTGTAAGTGCAGCCAGAAACAAATATCCTGCTCTCCCAAATGCCATTCTACTGGTGTGTTCCCGCTGCAGGCAGCAAGGAACTTGCTTGTAAAAATGCTGTGCCATGTGCCCCGCCTCCATAAATACTGACGATTCTCTTTTAAAGAAAGGTGAGACAAAAGGTGAGAGAAAAAATCAACATGGGCACAGCATCCAAAAGCTGAAGAGAATCTCCTGAAATAATTTTGAAAGGTGATTGATACAGAGCCTTCATTTTCCATCGTGGTTTGGTTGAATATTGACCAAAATCTTTGTACAATTTGCATGAGCCGTTCCCTCTATCCCTCCCCACCACACCCTGCTTTTTAAATATTTGTATTTGCATGTGGTTTGGTTTTTATTCTCCCCCCACAAATATTCCACTTCCGTCCCAAGTTACAAGCAGGCTTGCAGGCTTTGGAGAGGACAAGACCTGCTTCGTGCACTGCATTCTGTCCCTGTGCAGCTGCAAAGTGGCCTGCGTGATAAATTTGTGACGACTCTCTTTATTTTTGTGTTGGGCTCCTGATGAAAACAGTTCGTGGAATTTAACAACAACAAAAAAGACAATCTTTCTTCAATTTTTAAACATCATGAAAAAAATGTGTTCAGTCTTGCTTTAGATCACAAACACGTAGAGAGTAACCATTTTTAATTGAATCTGCTCATAGCGTGTTCATTTTGGGATGTCTGTGCATGTCACTTCTGCAGTATCTTTCCTTCTGGATATTCAGTTTCACCTTTTCCCTTTTTCAGCTTTCATCGGACAAACTCACTGCCACCGTTCATCTTTCCATCTGTGCAGCTTCTCTGTAATGGTCCTGGTCTTGTGTCCATGCTCTTCTCCTAGTGAACTCCCTTCATCTAGCACCGTGGTATCCTTAACCTGCTAAGACCTATGTTAATAATTCCTTAAATAAATGGTATACATATTTAATTCTTTGAATTCAATTTCTGTTTTCTCCGAATAAATACTACTGTAATTCCTTGAGTTCTCACCTGTGCTCACTGGGGCAAAGAGACAAAGGTTGTTACCACTGTCAACATACTGTCGGTTAATGGCCTGCTTAAATTCACCTCCTCCTTTATACTCATTAACAAAAAGATTAAGTAATCCTAATTTGCTCAGACCTACACTGAACATTTCTTCTCCCTGCCCTAATTCAGTATGAGCTGATTTAAACCATCCTCTGATTTTTTTTTTTTTTGCGCATGGCGCATCACTCAGTTTCCATTCCACGTGAGAGTAATCACATCCAAATGAAAAAAGAATTAAATAAACATGACGTTTCAAGACACGCTGTATCAGATGCTTTCCTAAATTAAAGGAAACCACCCACAGCTTGGGAACCCCTGCTAGGCACATCACCCCCTTCTTCCTTTGAAGCCGGGAAGCTGGATGTGGATCCGTGGCAGAAACATCGTGGCTCCCGGCCCATCCTTGGTGCCAGGGCAGGCATTGCACGCCTTTTCCTGCACCTTCATTTGTGGGTAGCTAACACAACCCAGGGATGAGCATGTGCTTGTCCAGTACCACTGTGTGCCCAAATCACAGGCTAAAAGTGTCAGTATCTGCACAGCATTAACATTGCCTTTAGTTCAGTGTGTGCCCACGTTCTCTCTTTGTCATGCTGGACTCGGTGGCGGTTGCCACCACCATAGGTTCGTTGGCTTCAGCAAGGGAAAGTGCCACAGAGGGGATTACTGCTGGGATAGTCAAAGTGGGGGAACCATCTCTTCCTGTTGGGAAAGGTGCTGGGGAGGGGAAGGAGCCCCTGTTCCCACCTTGGTGACACCAGGGTGGCTGCCAAAGGGAGCTCGGTGCTGCGCCATGACTCGCATGCGTGTGGCTCAGCCAGCCCTGTCCTTCCAGTAATTCAATCAGGACAGTCACGTCGTAACCATGTGGAGTCAGTTACCGAGTCACAGTGAATTACTGAGGAAAGGATTTCATAATTAAAAAGGACAATAAAACGAAGAGCTTTCCACAACAGTGGAGTCCAGAATTACAATGATGACATATGAGAAACAAGAAAACAATTACTTTGGGCTTGGTTTAAGGCCGGGCACCACCTCTCCAAGAAGAGAGCCTGGTCCTGTTCTCCCTGCAGCAGCCTGCAGAGGGTCAGAACAAAGGAGTGACAAGGTAAGAAGTGAGAAAGGGAAGTCAGGAGGAAGATGTCCCTCTGCCCTTAGTGGTTAGACAAGGAAAGACAACGCTCTGGAGCTCAGAGAGAAAGTAGGGTCCAGAACCTGGGCCTCAGCTGAGGGATTCAGAGAAGACGAGGCATATTGAGGAGAAAACATGGCTGTACAGAGGCACAAGTTAAGTCAATGCTAGCAGTGAACATTATGAATGCATCAAGCCTCCTGCTGGCCGCAGTGCACAGACCCACAGCATCCTGTGGAAGAATTGTGTTTCAGGTAATGTCCAGCTTCTTGTGTTGCATTTGTCGCTGCGCTATCCAAAAGGCTTTGTGCTAGCTAGCTTCAAGGCATCAGACCAAATGACTTTCCTGGTAGGGTGAACAACAACAGCAAAAAAATGTGAACGGGTTGAACTCAAGCTGTCCTGCAATGATTTGCTTTCTACTTTGCTCTCCAGACTGCCTCCTGATCAGAATTCCCAGGGACACCATGCCAGGTCCTCACCAGTTGCTCTTTAATCTGTCCTACCTGGGCATATGTGACTGCAGGCACCATGAAACCTGTTTGTTCTGGGTCATATCTTCTTTTTAAAAAAAAAAACCCTCAAGTCCCCAAAAAGTAGATTAGATAATGTTAGCTGCATGCTTTGCATGTGCCAACAGCCTGTACATTAGAAGAGTTCTCATTTGAAATGCAAAGCCTTGGCTGTTTTAAGATCACTGTGTGTCACAGATATGGTCATCTGCTGTCCAGGACAGAATAGTATGGACAGTTGTTCTCCTCTGGAAGCTGGTAGAACTTCTGTATGCAGTAGAGGACAGAGTGTTGCACAGATCAGGAGACCTACATTTTATCACCACCTTCCTTAATGATGAGGAAGGCAGAACACTTCAGTTCTGTCCTCCAAAATACTCGGTAATGTTATTTTTTAAAGTATTCTGAACTTCTACAAATGAAAACTACTAATGGATAATTATTATATATTACATATATGCCCCCAGGTAGTTATGTGGTACACACACTTATACTTTAGACCATAACAGAAATGCTGATTTTTACATTGGAACATCTGTTTTCTCCTTTGTTTCCTGGACCAAACGAAAGCCCTTGCTGAAATAAAAATTTGGAATTAACCGTCACGTTTGAGATGAAAAGGAGGTAAGTTGTCTCCCTATCTGATTTTTAGTCAGCTGGGCAAACAGGGTGATTTGGTTCATTTCTTGATTTTCCTGTGGACAATTGTTTGCAGGTGATAGTCCTTTCCATACCGTGAGACACTGTCCTACTGAGCAGAAGACCTTATCTGTCCATGCAGAATGTCATGGAAAGAGATGACCTCTCCATAGTTCTACTAAAATGTTAACTTTACATCTAACAGGTGCAGAGGTAGGAAGTAGAGTAAGCTCAGCACTGCATTATTTTAGCTGGAGAAAGATCACGAGTTTCAGAGGTTGGTGTGTCACAGTGGAGACTCTGAACTGAAGCATTTTCAGACCTGATACATTCAGATGAGTACTGTACTCTGCTTCAGCATTTGCTCCTTAGTAAAGTATCCCTAACATCATGTGGGTGAATAGTTAACCAAATTATTTATTACCTTCTGCATTCCATAAGGATATTGCTTTGATGATGGTCTCTCACTTATAGTCCTTAAACATTCTCAGTATTTTCCTGCACCTATGCACACAGATGTTTGGTATAGAACCATATAATGAAACTTATTTACATCTTTCAGGCATATTAGTGAATTATCCAGGTGGCTTGCCTGAGTCAAAGACACTAAAAATAAAAAGATAAATAAAGCTGATTTCTGAACAGAGTGCTAAGAATATTACATGATGAATTCTCTCACTAAATCTCTCACTGAAGTTTAACTCAGTGCTGGCTATTGCTCCTCATGTTAGTGAGGGAATTTCTGCTGAAATTATAGCCTGAGGTGAATAAACAAGTAGTGGTTTTCTGACAATTAATCAAATAGAGAAAGATCTTCTACTGCAAAACTTGCCAGGTCATCCTATTGATGGCAATGCAAGTGGACTTTCTTCCATTGAAATGGACTTGATTCAGGTGAAGCTCTGTTTTTCATCTAGCATAGATCTGCACTCACTGCACTTTCATTTGTAGTGTCACAGGTAAACAAAGCCAAAGCGAAACATGGCAAAAGGCTTGGATCTAGACCAAGTTTAACTTTGAAACCACGAATCATGCCTCACGTGCATCAAAGACAGCTTGGCTTTGTGTATCTCAGTGAACATTGTCAAACAGCAGTGGAGGTTTGCCTTTACAATAAAACATGAAACCAAGGGAATATTGCATATCTCTAATGATAAGTCATATTGTTGCTGGCTGTCCACCTGTGGATGCCTATCACTTTTCTGAAATGGATGATACTATGCTGTCCTAACCCATTAGGGCAATATTTAGAGTTTTAATTGTATTAAAAGATACAACATCGATTTCTCTGCCCACCTGATGTAAGAATCCAGGTTCATTCTTAAGCTTTGTGCTGTTATCACAGCTTAACAACTGATAGCGATTACCTGCTTTATAAAGTTCCATTTCCAGATGCACTTTGAAGCAACGCAGTACCTTTAAATTTGGGTTTGCGTATCCAGTAATTCTAACTTCTAAGTGAGAAAAAGTGTACAGCCACATACATTTTTCTCCTTGATCTCACGGACGAGCGTTGTCTGAAGACTATGAAGCACTGGACAATGCATCCTCTCTGGGATCAAAGAAAACTCACATCTGCCTCTCAGCTTGGCACAGTCATTTGAAACATCCCCTCCCTCCCCTGGCTCCAGAAAACAAGTCTAAGACAAAACACATACACAAAACCCACTAGAATTTGTATGAATTAATTTTTGTTGGCATTTAAAGCAAATTCCATGGAACTGACCACAAATATTTGAAATCTCTCTCCTGGGTAACGGTAGCACAATGGGACTGGAAAGGGAACAGTGCACACCTGGATATACAAACTCCCCAAATCAAAGGGTTAAAAACAAGGGATCATTTGTTCTTAGGGGATACAAAAACACATTCACAAAACAGCTGCACTGTGACTTGAAACAAAAGCTTGCAAGTGGCAGGTTTTAATGCAAAATATGGACAGGAGGGAGCACAAAACGTCTCTGATCCTCACATACCTTACGGCATTAAATCTCCCTTTTCCTCACACCAGTAACAGCTCAAGTATTCAGTTTGTCTCCTTTTGCCTGACAAATTTGACTTCTTCTTTCAAACAACTGCAGCTGACAAACACTACCAAAACTGAGCTCTTTCGGCTTGCCCCTGCCAGCCCCCCATTGTTCCTTGCAGATAGAAGGATATTAGTGCCTGATTTGTGACCACTGTAGTTAAACACCTTAAAGCCTGTAAGCAAACTTGCCTGTAAATCAAAAAGGCAGAGAGTTTTCTCATTTCATCAAGTGTAGTTTTACTGTCTGCTGTCACCACAGCTGTCAGCAGGATGCTAAACTACTCTAATTGTCTAAGGGCTCATTCCCTCACCCTAACTAATTGTTTAGATCTGCTAATCTGCATCCGTCATCTGTGAAGGGGCTAAGGCCGTTCTCATCTTCCAGTTTATAGGAATAGGCTATAGTGAGTCTGTAACAGGATCTACAGGGTTTACCTACTACTCTGTGGTGAGATGGTTGCTTGCAGTTGGGTGAGTCTTATGAGCTAGTGAAGATGAGGAGGATAAAATCTTCAGGAGACGATAAATCATAGCAGTCAACCAAACCATGATTTAACGAGAAATAATAGCATAGTAAACAGCTACAGCCCTGTAATGTTAAACCCAACTATGAATGGACAGAGGGACTACGTCAAAAGTTTATATAACCAAGTCCTTAGATAGATCTCACTGTATTTGCAATGTGTGTGTGCTTTTTTAATGTTAGGTATGAAAAATTAATGATGTGAGCATGCATTGCTTCTGTATATCAAATCCATTTCTTTAAATGATTCATCGCATTTCAAAGGACTTTCATCTCAACTTATTTATACAACTTTCATACAGTGTATAGCACTTCATTTGGTCAAATGTTTATCAAAACCCATTTATTTAAAGAACCTTTTCTGCACATATTGTTTACATGTGGAATGTCATCTCTTTATGTGTGGGGGGTTTTTTTCTTCCCTTTTTTTCAAATACCCTTGGAAGTAAGTCTTGAGATTCTTTAGGCTTTTCTGTTCATTCTATATAAATTTGCCTTGAGTTTGCCAAATATTTTCTGTAATTAATATTTAGCTGAAATTATTTGGACTCTGTAAGCAGAATTCTGGCTTAAGTGAGGACCATCCCTCAGTCAGCAAATGCCAGGTTGTTTCTGTTATGAATCACAGGTTACTAGCTGCTGATCCTACACTATTCTACCAGTGCAGACAAAAGGCTTGGTCAAATAACAGAAAATTATTTTTTGACTGTAAATTAGTGATAAGGTTTATTTATGCCTATGAAATCTACCCTTAGATATTTCAATCTTCCTGAACTTTAGTTCTGGTTCTTCACATATACCTATTACACAGCTTGGACCTCTATGTGAAATTCATTGCAAACGTTTGCTCTGGTTAATTGTCAAGTAATTTTTTTCCCCCCTTGTTTTACCTGTTCACTTTTAAGCACTGTCTTCTGCTGTTGCTTGTCCTTGTCACCTTCTTTCCCCTAGGCCAGGTGCCACAGCTGCCATGAGTGCCTTACTGAGGATGCTAAGCCAAACTGGAGAAGCCACATGAAGTCAAGCACCAGCACAGCTCTGCTGCTGGCTGCAAAAATGCTAGTTACAGGCTGCAGGGATGGAAAGGCTCTTGCCAGACTAAGGAAACACATGAATTTTATCTAAAGTCTGTGGCCTTTGACACTCTGTATTTCCTCCAATTAAGTATGTGCAAGGGTTCAGACATAACCACAAGATACTTGGCATATCTGACTCTCTTCATATTCCCCTTCCTTACAGCAATTGGAAAGTCCTGCTCAAAGGAGCTTACAAGTTAGTATGTGTAGATATGGTGAGCATTATGTTAGGGCGATACTGATAATTCATAAAACCCAGTACTGATAGGTTTCTTTGAAGGTTTAAAACCTAAATTGAAAAGAAAGGTGGAGGGTGGGAAAAAGAAAGTAGAACATTCCTGTTTTAGAAATAGGGAATGTAAACACTGAAGCTTCATACTTATAAATCTTAAAAATTAAGGTTACTCCCTTAAAGTTAGTCAGTTAAAAGATTCCTCTATAGACAACCAAAACAGGTAGCATTTGCTACATTTATTTAAGTGCAAAAGACAATGTAGGGTAAATGGGCTCCTAATCTCTGCACTTCAGCAAAATTCCTGAAGTGTGATGGGATGACATTTGCCCTAAGAGATTAACTGAATTGGTCTCACACAGGAAATCTATGGCAGAGTCAGGAAGCAAGTTTACTGCAGAGCCTTACTTCTAAGACAGGACCCCATAAAATCAGTAGCCATCCATAGCCAGAAGATGACCTATCCTCTCCCACGTTCACGTTTCTCTATAGACTTTTATTTTCAGGGGAAGTGATTATAGCAAACGCAGTAAGACCTCATTCCTCATTTTATAAATGTTCAAATCTTAATAAGGGTACAATTATGAGAAAGGAGGTTTTAAAGTAACCAAGTCTGTGCCAAGTAGATGAAGGAATCTTTGAAGTGATCCCACCTTTGATTTATGTACTGGCTAAACCTTGAGTTTCAATCTAGACTTCCTCTGCAAGTCTCTTAAATCAAAAGTTTCATTGCTCTGCCGTTCAGGAATTAATCTGACTGTGAGACTAAGGGGAAAAATATTGTACTGCAGAACAGTAAACTGCTGTAACTCCAAAGTTTAGCTGAAACTAAAGAAAAACATGCTTTGCATTACTAGTGTGATAGGGCTTTAGCCAGCCCGCAACTTCCTTCTGACTCTTGGCCTGCACCCTTGTTCTCAGGGAGGTTTCTGATTTTGGCAAAATGTTTGCTGAAATGCGTCCTCTCTCTGTGACTGGAATCACAGGCTCCAATCAGCCTAACATAAGGACAGAGCAGTATTTTAGATCAAACGTATCCAAATATTATTGGTATATTATGTTTCATAATTACTTTGGATCTTCTTTCTCCTTGCAGTAGAAATGTGTTTTGGCTCTTACAGTCACATAGTCCTGACACCTCAGATATGATGGTTCTTACAGAACCATGAGGTGGCTGTTGGTCTCTTTTCTTTATGAACCAAATGTAGCAGAGCATTCAAACAAGTGCTAAACCTCTTCCCTCTTCAGCAAAATACATTGGGCAAGCTGTGCTTGCCCTCAGGGCAGCAAGGCCTGTGCTGGGAGCTGTGAACTAACGAGGTCCTCTTGAGCCACTGTAATTGTATAGTTTCTGGAAAGTGGGAGAATTGAGTTTGAGCTTTTTCTGGCAGAGGGAGGACCTAAGCCCCAGTCTTTCCTTCCCTGGGAGAGTGCCCTGACCATGAGGGCATCCAAAGCATGATCAGTGCTATTTGGAGGATGGGTCAGAAGAAGCATCACAGGAGTGATGTACATTCCTAAATCTAGTCAGAAGTTTTGAACCTCAAATCATAGGCATGTTCATCCAGGATAGGGAAGGTTTCAGACACAGCATCTCTTTTGGGGCCCTCAGTGTTCTGTGTCTTCAGCTCCTCACATTTATGAAATACTCTTCCACATCTGTGCTCTGTGAAGTCTTCTCCCAGAGCTGGGCTCTGTGGTCTCTCATTGGATCTGATGCTCTGATACCTCAGGTCCTCAGGAGCAAAATGATGGTAATAACATTTGCAAACTAGTCACTCACTAAGATGAAGAAAACCACATAGGAGTCAAAAACTTGTATCATTTAGCAAGTAAATAAAGACATTTTTAATTTACTATTAAAGTTTTTCCAACAAACACAGCAGGTCAATAAGTCTTGAAATTACCTTTAAGAATTTACTATGCCACTCTTGACATCTAGTAGGAAATGGCAAGAAATTTTATGGTAAAAATGAATAGGCCATCACTCGCCATCAATTCTAACCAACAGAGGGTTTAAAAAACATGTCATAAAATGGACAGTTCTGTATTTAAGAATTTCCTAACTTGCCTCCTTCAGATCGAAAATCAGCTGAGGGAAGACACAGGATTATTTCTGAGACAGGTAGAGGAACGGTATGTTCAGTGAATCAGATGTCCTCTGCTTGGGCTGGTGGAAGAGAGAGATGTTAGCAGAAGAAAGGCTGGTGAGCTCAAAGAGGAAGACTCTCTGTAGGAAATCCCAACCAGTCAGGGTCAACCTGACCAACGCATATATGTTAGGTATATAAGGAACAGCTGAAGCAGCAAAAAGTTAGCTTTTTTTTCAGAAACTCAGCAGAAAATGGCCAGGCAGGGTTGTGCTGCTGAACTTGGCCTGAGTGTCACCTGTTTTCCTTGGGAGAGGGTAGTTTGGATGGACATGCGAAGAAATAGCAGAGAGGAAAAGGAATTGACAGGAGCAGGGGACCTTCACGAAACATGCCTGTGCAGCCTTTGATCAGCAGTCGAGCTGTAGAAACATTTTGAGCCATACACTTATGGGAATAAATGTTGAAGATGTCAAAAGAGCATAGTAGTCTCTCTGGAGAATGTTATTGCACCAGAGAGAGGAGTCCAGCTTCTCTCTGTTTTATGAAATACTGCTTTCCCACGAGCAGTGCCTCTTAAGGATTCCTTGACACTGTTTCTCTTCAGATTGTATAAATGCAGTCAGATTTCTTTTCAAGTCTTCTCATATACCAACTGCTGCCTTCCAAATTGGTCAGTGTCCTCAGTTGTTATTACTGTGGAAGAAGCTATATGGGGAAAATGAAATGTGTAAGAAAAATGAAAAATTTGAGAGACATGATGACTGGAGCAGTTGTGAGATACAAAGTGCTTAAGGCTGACAGTAGCTTTACATTCAGGACTTCTTTGTGCAGTGCTTTCAGTTAGTATTGCACACTGTTTGCATGCTATTAATGTCACATATATTGCTGAGATGAATGAGAGTTGTTATACAGTGTTTATTCATTATTAACTTATAAGTCCCTGGATATAAGTTTCCATGACAAATTAGAACATGCTTGAATGACACAAAACCAGGGTTTTCTTTAAAATGTATTTACACACATTTCCTTACGTTTCAGTAGCAGCAAGTATATTGATTATAGGACTGTTTTAGTGGCTTTATTTTCCCATGTGAAAATTTAGAGTTATTAATTGTAATGTATTTAAAAGGCACAGAGGAGTAGAGGAGAACCTCAGCTGCATTAGCCAGTAATGTCTATTGAAGCTGTGGGCTCAAGTTGCACTTGCAGCTCTGGTGTCTATGACAGCTGCTGTGTGAGGAGTTGGGAATAACTGTGTCACTTCTGAAAAATATGAGAAATTTTAAAGTGCTCTTGACACAACCCAGTTTTAAAAAATAGAAGCTGAAATTCAAGAAGCCTCAGCACTCTTTCCACCAATACAGGGACTGCCGCTTTGAGGGGTCACATTCCCTGATGTTTGCAGGAGAGAAAAGGAGAGGAGCTGCAGGGGCTGTTGCTTTTCTGTTGGTGTTGCCCTGTGCAGTACCCAGCCATGGTGTGGTTGTGCCCATGCGCCTGGGTGGTGGTCACTCATTCAGACTATGGCTGCATCTAACTCAGTACAGGATTACACCTGGGACCTCTTCTTTGGTGAACTTCAGCTCTGCTGGTCAACAGCATCAGCTGGCTACGTATGTGTGAATATTTGTCCTTTTAATAAATGCAGAAATTAGAATTCCTTCCAAGATTTTGGAAGGAAGTGCTTTGATCCTGAGGGTCTCTTCCAACTGAAATGATTCTATGATTCTACGATTGTCTTGCTGTCTTATCTGCTCCTCAGCATAGCAGCTTGAGAACCATCCCCCCATCCTTGTGAAGTCTCAGTAAACCATGCTTGCAAAACAGTCACCTTTCAGGATGGGGAAAGACAAACCTGTTTCCCCAGTCTTAGGGGCAAGAAAGATCTTCTCTTCTGCAAAGTGCCTACTACCCTGAAAACACGGTTATATTTAGACCCAGGTGGACAACCTGCACAAAAACTAAGCCCTAACTACCATGGCGAATTACCTATCATGGTGAATTTTACAAGCAGTGATGTGCTGGAGCTCCCAGGAGCTTTGGAAAAGCTCAGGGCAGGAGGATGAGCAATGTCTTTGGATCATTTCCTGATGTGACACAGAGCAGGCACCCACGATGGAAGACCTGAGTCCAGTTTCCTCCTCTGCCTGAAGGATTTTGAATATATGTATGTTTTTGGGAGGAAGCCTGTACGTGAAACTGTAGCATGGAGACACTAGAAGGGGGAGTTGAAAGCTCAGCTTATGACAGAAAAGTGCTTCTGGTGTCTTTTTCTCATGGATCAGCAGCACAGTGATCCTAGACAGCCATGGTGAGACTGCCTTGCCTTGGTAGAGCTGGTTGTGTATCCAGGGGAACCAGCGTCCTAAAACACAAGTCATGCTGCTCCACCTGCAGCTCTGGCTGCAGATACTGGCACACTCCAGCTTATTTGGCTTCATGGGCCTCCTTGGTTGAGGTAACCTGTGCCTGTCTTTCAGTGCTCCAGCTCCCTGGCTTTGTCTCTTCTGATCTGAGTCTCGGCTTAAAACCAGCAGGGAGAGTACAAGGTGTTCAGTGCCCAGGATTTTTAACATCGATTGAATACTATTGCATTTTAATGTTTGGGGGGAAAGAAGCCTGGATCTTAAACAGTCATCTGAATTGTGTTATCGATGGAGATGAGTCAAATTTATACCAGGCTGCGTTCTTATTTTGGCTTACTTTGGCCTCTTTCTGAGCAGCAAAAAAGCTACTAGTGGAAAGCCAACAGGACCCAATTCAGCAAAGTGCGCTCTGCACTTGTTTAAACCCCTCCTGATTCCCCAGCATGGGGGTACTGGATGCAGGAAAGAGCCTGTGATGGGCCAAGTCACTGTCTTCAGCGGACCTGATGATTTTTGAGGGAAAATTGACTTCATCACAGATCTGAACACTAGCATGTTCCTATGTGATAGATGTTTAGGTCTATGTCCATCCTAGCAGTTTATTTCTTATTACATTAGTGGCATAGCTCAATGTAAATAAACAAAGCCTTAGTTTCCTGGGAAAAATGATGCTTACATAGCACTTACAGTTCTCAAAGAACTTCTGTTCGATCTCCACACTAATGTGGTTTCACAAGAAGACTGAGATTATTTTATTGCCCCAGGATGCCAGGAAATTTTCATTTGACTTCCTCAGATCTCTAGGATAAAAGTGGGACAGTAAAGAAAAGAATTCCCTTTGCTGTCTTAGATTTCTGTTCTTCAGGAAAATATGTTATGTTTTGTAAGATCTGATATTCTGTAGTTTATTTTGAACTTAGTGACAGTATTATTTTACTTTTTCTTTTTTTTTTTTTTTTTTTCCACAGACGAATATCTTGCCCTCTGCTGCTTCCTGCTCCTGGCCTTTTTTATAGGCTTATTTTTCTATGTGGAGTGTAGATAATGCTTTTCACACTTCATTGGTTTCATTCAGTTATGTTTCTTGACTTTGTTGAAAAAAAGGAATCAATAACACATAAAGTGCAGAAAATATGGCTATCATTAATAAACTGCCAAATAATCAATATTAGAACATTAGTTTGCTAATGGCATGTGAAAGTTTTGGTGTTGGTGAAAATGTTATGCTGTAGAAAGCTGTTGGCTAACAAGAGGTGATATAACGAGCATTTGGGGACGAACCACATGTCTTTGAACAAAAAGCCCAAAGTGAATCTAGGTCTCACATTTAAACCCAACACGAATTTCAAGAGCAAATCCTTCCAAAAGTTTTATTCTCCTGTTCAGTCAAACCAGGTTCAAAAGGGATGGAAAGAACCAGGCACACCCAACTGCAGCCCGTTTTGCCTCAGCATCACAGGGGCATTTATGGCACTTGCAGTAGGAGCACTAGGCAGGGGGACCTGTTTCTTGTGCCTCTTACTGCTCCTTCAGTCCCAAAGGATGCTCCTTTCCACCCTGATATTAATTGCTGCAAGGAGCAAGGGAGCAGGAAGCGACATGAACATCTTCCAGCAGAAGGGTGATGGAGGCAGGATTGGTTGCTGCCCACTGGGTCGGGCTGTTTTAAGGTGACTTGTTGCTGAGGTGATATAAAGTAGTGTTGGAGGAACTTTTTCTGTAGGTTCAGAAAAAAACACCATTAAAGCAGGGCATGTGTTTTGGAGAGAGCTTGGGAGAAAAAAAAAAGTAAAATACTGAAGGTAAAAGAAAAAAAAATAACAAAATATCTTGAAGTTTGATGATCTGGCGTATAACTTCTAGAAACCTCATTGGTCACCACCATGCAAAATATTCTCTCTTCTGCTAAACTGTGTCAAATGACAAAGGTTATATTGTCTTAAGTGTACTATCCCATGTCAGCAGCTACTGGTATAAGTCAGCATTTGTTCCAAAATTGCTTAATCTGGGCAAAAACTCTATTTATCTTGACAAATAGTATTCTGACTTGTCAAGTTGAAGTCAGAAAGCTCCTGAATCTCTGTGTGCCCTTCTCCTAAATATCAGCTCTTCATTGAAGTCTTCATAGGCAAATCTCCTGTATTTTTGGAGGTAAATGCCTCCCAGTTGGCTGCAAGGAGAGGCGCATGGGCAAGGTCTGTTTGCCTGGTTGGGGTGTGTGAGCCCGGCAAAGCAAGGCAGGCTGCTCTTTTGCTGTTGGAGCTAGGTGACAGATGTGATGAGTTGTGGTGGGTGGGTGTTTTGACCAAGAGCTTCAGCAGTCCCTGGCTGTTGGCCTCAGCTTTGCCCTTTCCTCCCATCCTTAACGTCAACCCAGCCCTCGACATCCTTTGGTGACAACTCAGTTGAGCTTGAATGCTCAGGAGCAAGAGCCTGCTCTGCATCTGTTCCTATTGATTGAGAAATGCACAGAAGTACTTGGAATGAGATTAGCAGAAATAGTCATGGCTCTCTCTAATTCCCTTCCAAGTTAAATCAATTTGCCACTGGTCCCATCAGGCCTGGATTGAGCTCAGTCAGGAGAGTTTCTCACAGCCCCATTCACAGGCTCTAGACAGAGGCTTTCAACATAATACAGCCAAAAAGGCTTGCAGGTTGGTTTCTTTTACAAAAACACACTTTTTGTTGACTTAAACATTCTCCTGCAGTTACACAGTGCTCCTGTGTGGTCACCTATCTTGTGTCACAGCCCAGCCCAGAACAAATGACGAATAGCAAGCTTGGAAGATAAACACTCTCTTCCCTACTACGTGTCAGAGCCCTCCCAGTATCGCTTCTGCAACAGCACAGTGAAGCAACCAAAATCTCTGGGACACAGACCTGCCTCTCTCAGTACTGGCTCTACACCATGAGGTTTTCTCCCATTTCAAACATCCATATTTATTAATATAGTAATACACTGGGTCAATGTCTGGACTTTTGTAAAGACACATGAGACCAAGACCTTAGGTTGTAGGAAGGGAATAGAAAGGCATATCTGTGAATTGTGCACATTCTTTCATTTTTTTTTTCTTGGATTTTTTTTTTTTTTACACTTTTTGTATCATCTCTTACAATGTCTGGTGGATTAATTACAGATAAAAAACTGAACTGTAATACTAAAAATGTTGTCTGTGTTTTCACAAGCCTTTCAGTGATTAAGTTGCTCAAGAAATGAAAATCTCAACTTTTACCCTTATAATAGCATGATCCCACCATACCTAAAATCCATGTCAGGCACTAACTCTTTCAGATTTGGTTCCTCTATGCACTCCTCTTTTGTGTACAGAAATGTCTGGATCATCTCCTGTCTCCATCTAGATTTAGTAGCAGAGTGCTGCAGTGGGACTTCTCACTGTAACACCAACCCTTCCTGCACATATTCTGTTCTACTGATTTCACTGAAATCACATTATAAGTTATTTTCATTCCTCCATTTTTAGGAAATGTTACCAGTGTATTTATTTGGTATTGCTAAAGGGACTCTATACAAAAATCTTTGGCAGTAAGACTGATAGAACCTAATATATTACTTACAAAACTGTTTAAAGATAATATTACTTCTCTAAGGACTAGACTTCTTCTAGGCAGCATCTCTTGCCTAGCGATCTCATTATCCAAACAATTCTATGGCTTTGAAATGGAAATAGTTTCTTCTAAATAGCTGTATTAGGATTTCCATGGGCGCCATAAGACCTGTCCCTCACTTCCTTGTGTGGGAGGTGAGTTCAGCACCTTGCATTTCTCAAGGACTATAGTCTGATCTGGCTTTACTCCTCTATTTCAGGGTTGATTTTTTTACTTAAGCAGTGAAAAAACCTGAAACATTTCACTGTATGAATAAAAGACATATAAAGTAGATACGGTACAAAGCAGACAAAAATATTTTTCATAATGTAATCAATTATTTGTTACTTTTTTTTTTAAGTATGTTCAAAATATTTTGGCCATTAAATTATGTCATTTTAAAGTGACAGACAAAAGGTGTCTCCTATGCCAGATGGACCTCCATCAGAAGAGGCTAAAATCTTGCTCAGGTTATGGTATTAAGTATTACATTACTTTCTCATGTTAACGTTTGTTCAGACATATGTTCTTTTCCTTCAAATCTTGTCAGACGTCTTATGCCGTTTTTATAAGACGGCCTTGACTCTGCACTAAACCATGCCACTAACACGTTACTTAATCTAACTGGCACATTGTAAAATTTTACACATGCGCTCATCCAGATAATTACACAATTAATTTTCACTTAGTAGAGCTGAAACGGGGATAATGAAATTTCCACTGGTGTACTGTTACGTCCAGGGGTTAGAGGTCAGCTTCCTGTTTGGATAAGGGTGAGTTTAAAGAGGATTTCTGACAGTCTCCTTACTTCAACTGAGTCTAAAAACATTGCAATGGAATTTCAATTTACAGCTGAGTTCAATGGAAGGAGCAGATGTTGGGAGTGTGCCACCACCATTCTGGGAGCCCTTTCTATGCAGGTGTAGTCAAAAGTCAATGTCCTTCATCCCGCTCTTTATATGAAGACAGAGCTAAGCTGACACTTGATATTAATTTCTGCACTGAACTGTAGCTGTGCGGTTCTTTGTAGAACTATCCCCAGCCTGAACAGTCGTGGAAACCTTTCCCCTGTTGTAATTTTTGCATTTTCAAAGGAGCACACAGAGAAAAAGAATGGGTCTCTTCCCCCTGAGGACTTGTGGTAGGAAAGTCATCATAATAAAACAGGACCAGAAAGAACTGAGACACGCTTCCATATATTTGACAAAACTCCTGCTTTGGCACCAAATATATAGTGGCATACAAAGCCACCAATGCTTTTATATTTAAATCCAAGTTTCGTGACCTTAAAATAACTATTTCTGGTGTTTCCTCTTCTAAGCTGGGATAAGAAGTTTAATTTATTGCTTGAAATGTCTACACACGTGTATTTGCTGTCACACCCTTTGGTCTGTCCATAGTAGTCCCAGCAGACTTGCTCCTATCTGTAGAGCTTCACATTCTGATCCCTGCCGTTCCTGAACAGCTGACCTTAGCTGGGAGTTTTGCTGGGCAGGTGATAAATCTCCCAAACACCAACTCTTCCACTTAAGCAGTGGCCCAAGATGAGAGGGAGTGCAAAAGCAAGGTCACCATTCTCCTTGGACCAGCCTGTCCCTGATCTGCACCAATGTGCTGGACTGCTGTTTCTGACCTGACTTGCAAGAAGAGCAATGTTTTTTAAGAGGTACTGCAGTTCAGAGCCATAGAGACACAGCTTTCACTCTCATGGGATGCCCACAACACATTGGCAGAGGCAGGAGGCTGGGAAGAGCTGGCTCTGACCAGGTCAGGATAGCTCACCCTGCCTTGGTGCCAAGCCTCAACCAAATCTTCCCACCTCAAAGCCAAATGAAGTCAATGTTAAAATGTCTGTCAATGTCATGGGCTACAGGATTAGGTCCTGAAGGCAGAACGCGCTGTCAGCTGGCAATGAAGAGATATGTCAAGAGGACATCTCTCGTGAACAACAGCTTCTTGTGATGTGTATTTCCATGGTGCTACTGGGTCTTGATCACAGGCTGGGGCTTCACCATCCTTAAATTACACGGAAAAAAGGATTACGTGCAGGAGAGACAGACGTTTGCACAGTCAATGATTTTGTGCATTTCTTCTTTCTCTTTCTGACAAACTTCTTCAGTGGGTTTTATATCATGCAGTTCAGAAAGCACTAGTGCTTCTTATGGTAGGCCTTGCTTCTTCATTCTCTACTTCTCTTTTAATCTCTCTTAAGTTTTATTTTTAAACTCATTTAGAAGTCCTGCTGTATTCAAAACTTCAAGTTTCATGCTGTTTTCCTCTATTTCAGTCTCTTTGATGCCTTAAACCCACCTCACATGTTTTTAAGGCATCAAAGTGTCTTAAATTATATGCTCTCCTTCCTAGCTAAAGATGTAACTAATAAAATGCCTCCTCTGTAGACCACACCTTATGTTATCAGTGCCCAGAGACCAGCTTCAGACACCTGGAGCTACAGATGGATGCACTATATAACTCTGACCATACGACACATCTACACATTTATGAAGAAAGGTGGAAAAGAAGAAAGAAGAAAGGTGGAAACCCTTCAATGCATATATTTCAAAAGAAGAATAACAATTCAGTTTTACCGATCCATCAGGAAAAAAGACACATGAGTTGAGTTTACTAAAGATCCATAGATAGTCTTTGTATGTCCTTTCAACATCAAGAGTTGTCTTGACAGCAAAGGGCATGTATGCATTTTACAAAAGGAAGGAGATGATATGCTGCACTGCAGATGTTGCTGTTTGTCAGTAGTCCTGTCGCAAGATGCAAAGCTCTAAGTGAAATCCGTATGTATAACATTAATTGGGTGACCAAGCATATACATATTCACCTTCAAACAAAAACAAGTAGTGCTTTCATTATTAAAAGTTTGGTGTTATTACTAAACTTTATTGTGTTGCTCATTCAGAAATCATAAATTGCATTTGTAGGCTAGTGGTTGAAGGTAAAAAATATACCACCTATAGAAAATATGTGCATTAAAAAAGAGTACAAAAATACTTCTTTTTCATTTTCAAATTTGACTACTGCCTTTGTTCCAACAGAGAAACACTTTCAAGTAATACAGTTGGTTTGCTCCAGGCACTAGAAATGATATCTTTTTCAAGAAATCTGTTAATATCAAACTAAAATTATATAACACAGTTATCAGTTTTGCTAGTAGAAAGTAATAATATAGTAATAGGTAATATTAGTAATAAGTAATAATATAGTAATACAGTATATATACACTTCCAATCACATATGTTTTCTTCCCTATATAGTGGTATCTTTCCTATTCTCATTATGCATTCATTGAAATACCACATCTGTAGCCATATATGATTTGACAAAGCTGCAGAGCTGGCTGCAACAATTCTTGTGCTGAACACTGGGGGTGAGGCAAAGGCCTCACCTTCGGCCAGTGAGCCCACCAAGCTGCTGCTGTGCAGCCAAGAGGGCCAACCATGTCCTGGGTGCATCCAGCACAGCGTTGCCAGCCGGGCAGGGAGGTGATTGTCCCGCTCTGCTCTGCACTGTTGCGGCCTCACCTGCAGCATTGGGTGCAGTTCTGGGAGCCACAGGATTAAAAGGATATTAAGCTACTAGAGAGTGTCCAGAGGGGCATGAAGTTGGTGAAGAGTTTAGAGGGGAAGAAATGAGGAGCGGCTAAAGTCACTTGGTTTGTTCAGCCTGGAGAAGACTGAGGGGAGACCTTATTGCGGTCTACAGCTTCCTCACGAGGGGAGGAGGAGGGGCAGGTGCCGATTTCTTCTCTCTGGTGATCAACGATAGAACCCGAGGGAATGGCAGGAAGACGTGCCATTGGAAGTTTAGGTTGGACATTAGGAAAAGTTTCTTCCCCCAGAGGGTGGCGGAGCACTGGAACAGGCTCCCCAGGGAGGTGTCACGGCCCCAAGCCTGACAGTGTTCAAGAAGAGACTGGACAAGCCCTCAGACACATGGTGTGAACTGTGGGGTTGTCCTGTGCAGGGACATGAGCCGGACTCAACAATCCTTGTGGCTCCCTTCCAGCTCAGGACATTCTATGATTTTATGTTTCGATGAACCACCTCTCTGCAAGCAGGGATGCTCTCAGTGGAGAGGCAGCGATGCGCAGCCCTGGCACGCAGCCGGGGAGGCATGGAGCACAGAGGTCTGTCCTCTGCTCTCTCCACTTGAGCTTATCCTGCCTGACCACTTAACTCACATTGTGGGTCCTGAAGAATCCAGAAGTACCCTGGAGGGAGCCAGGAAGCACATCTGGGATGAAGAGTGAGCTGAAATACAAAGTAGCTCCTGCTACAGCCTGTTCCCCTCACCCCACAGCCCTCCCTGTGCCCCTCAGAGTGAGAGCCTACCACAGCACTTCTTGTAATTGTTTTAAAAGCATTTTATTTTTAATTATATTATTGATTTTTTGAGAACTAGGTAGAAGTAACAGCCCTAGTTCTAACCTGTCTCTGAGTTATGCTTTGCCAGTGAAGAAAGCTTGTGGGATGAACTTTTCCACCTGGGAATTTTACAGCTCTGGGACATGTTAAAACTTTGATTAGTAGGTGAATTTAGGCACAAACCTGGGCTACATGCACGGGGTATCCATAGTCATGATAACTATTTCCATAGTTACCAGGTTTTGCCAAAAGCACACGTTGTTTTGTTCTCATCTCTACAGAATTTTTCAGTTTGATAGACAATATTTTTATTTATTCTTGAACATTTTCGTTTGTATCATTGCCTTCCTTAAATTGATGTGAAGTAGAGAGTCACTTCAATTTTAATTTATTTCTGTAATGCCTGCTCAGTCATCTTTCTTGCTTTCCTGGTTTCTGTTCTACCAAACTGGCAGTGTATCGCCATGACCATCTTCTGCAGCAAACTGTGCTTCAGTGGCCACTTAGTGTGGGAGGCAGAAACCCACCTCTCCAATTTAAAACACTCAGTCAGTTGAACAACATAGGCTGGGCAGAGAGTGAATTATACCCTCTTAGGACAATTAACTAAAAGAAGGAAAGGATTTTCCTCTGCAGTTTTCTATCAGTTAAGCTGAGAGCTTCAAACAGTACTTCCCACTAGCAGCCTAAACTTAGAGGGCTGATTTCCCGTGAGATGTATCCCACTGTTACGAGCCTTTTACTGTTACGAGCCTTTTTTTTTTTTTTTTTAATCTTATCTCCTTAGCTTCACTAGCTTTTCCCCATGGTCCAGATGGGCAGGCTCCTTAAAAGCCTCTGCAGAGATTTTGTCCCCATTCCCACTTCAGCAAATGATCTTCTGTTTAAAGCTGACACACCTCACACATAGTTTTAAAAGGCAAAATGGACCACTGCTTTTCTGCTGTTCATGCAGCAGGTATCCTGCCCTTCTGAGGATTTTTTTTAACATTTCTTGCTTTCAGTATGGGGAGGTCCTATGCACAGTTGCAGTTTAATGGTATCTGTAACAAATTGCTATCTATTTTAACAGGTGCTCCTCCTGTTGCTTTGTTCCATTCCCTTTCTCTCTCAGGCATTTAGGATGCTGATGAAGGTACAATCTTTTGCCAGACGGGCTAATTAGTGGAGACAAATTGTGTGACTGTAAAGAGTAGTTATGCATTCTCTGAGACTACTTCACTCACTACAAATTGCCTATGTTTCTGTCTCCCTTTTTGTTTAAAAATTTATCTTTTTATTCTTTTTTAACTTACACAGATATTAAAAGCCTGTCATTTCTGGCACTCTGATATCTCCTTGTTTCTCTTCAGCTTTTTATTTTTGATTTTTTCCTTTTTGCTGACTTGTGCTTTTTTTTTCTTCTTTTTTTTATTTTTTATTTTTTCCTTTTTGCTGACTTGTGCTTTTTTTTAGTTTTGTCTTTTTTTTTTTTTTTTTTTTTTTTTCCCCAGTAGGTCCACTCCTCTTATTTGCCAGTCCTGGAACAGCTCTATGTGTGAAATTCTCTAATATCTCATTGATTACATCAGTGTTGGCAACTTTGTTTTCCTCTCAAAGCTTAGAATAAGCTCTGATTTTCTCTTCAGTATTTTTGAGAAACCTACAAGGTAATAAAGTTCACATTTACCATATACAGCCTGTTATGGACTACATCACGGCTTTTAGCCAGTGGCTATCATGAAGGGGCAGAAGAAAGCTCTTCCCCTGGAGAGCTGTTCGTGGGGCTGTCTTTGCAGGAGCACCTCATGCTCTTCCAGCCCCTGATAAGCTGGTGGGAAGAGAAAATGACACCCCAATACCCCTCTTTTTTTAAACAGATTTCTGTCAAGAGAAGAAGAAGAATGTGAGGCCCTTCTGCTCTCTACAAGCACAACTTCAACCCAGCACACCCGAACATCAGCCACAGTTATGTTTATATCCTGACAGCTGGGTGAGGTTTGCTGTTTTTCAGGAGCCTTGACTGAAGTGCTGACATCCAGGCTGGTCATCCCAGTGGAGGTGTGCTAGCATCTGCAGAAGGTGTTTCCCAACTGCTGTAGGCAGCAATGCTGGGTTGCAGCCCTACATTATTTCCCAACTGCTGCAGGCAGCAATGCTGGGTTGCAGCCCTACATTGCCTGAGTCTGCCAGTAGTTGGGACCTCTTGGAAGAGATGGTGAACATGCATCGAGCAGGTTGAGGATGTGTTGGGGGATCTTTGGCACGCCCATATCCCCAGGTTTGGGCCCCCGTGACTTCTGGAGAACACAGAGCTACTGTGCCCCCTGCTCAGAAAAGCCAGGCAGTCTGCCTACATGGGATATAGATGTACAAATGGCAGAACCTACTCATTTTATTGAAATGGGAACCAAACATTTGCCACAGCTGCCTCCGCAACTAACAGGCATTCTCCCTAATTCTCCCTCCCAGTGCTGCAAACAACTGGAGGAGGGTGACGGGGCTGAGAGGAGGAAGGTTCTGCTCTCATGAGTCTTATCTTCTTCCCCAGCCTTTCCTTTTGGGTAGAGTTGAACACAGACTGCTGGCTCAGATGAACCTTTGGTTGAATGTGCCTCAGTTAACTGATGTTCTCAAGAGAACAGCACAGATAATATCCCCCTGTGGTGAGCACTCTACTTCAGATATATATTGACACATTTTTATGCTACTTTTGGGCATAAGCTCACCATCTAAAACAGTAACAGTTCTAAAAATGGGTTTACTTTGAACAGACATCTGCAACTTTTCTCCTACTGCAGAGACAGGGTATTGAGGAAAAAAAAAAAAGTTACGTTTTCTGAACGGTCATTCTTGAAAGACAGGCATTTTTTTCAGAACCATAATTTAGTTTTCATGTCTAAACTTGGTCAGTTAAGATGTTTGTCATAAGAATGTGGAATACTTTGAATCTAAATTAACACCTTTAGATTTACTTAGTGAGAAAAACTACTCATTATTCCCAAGTAATTTACTAACAATATTATTATATGAACAAAGACAATTTAATGTAATCTGGCATTTATGACTTCCACATAACATCAGCTGCTAAAGTAAGAAAACAACAAGAATACCCCTTTTATTCAGAAAAAAACCTTAAACTAATAAGCATGTTCCTAATATTAAAATCAAGTCAGAGATCCTATTGACTTTCATTACATATAATTTATGACACTTGGATGTAGTTTAATAAGGTCATAAAAATGCCAGTTGTGGTATCTCATAATACTTTTTATAAACTGGTTTTACAGTCTACCCTTTGTTCCAAAGTTCAAAGTGACAATTGAAATGCACAGGTTGCCCAGGGGTTCAGACTTTTTGCTGGAAGTACTGACTAGCGGATACCTTAATTTCTAATATATCTATATTTTTTCCAAAATCTTGGTAATTGTGGGGAACATTCCTTTCCTCCAGATGTGCCAAAGCTGATATTTTTCAATTTAAAGAAAAATATCAAGAATTCAGTAAAAGGAACACATTTTATTGCTGTACACTTTTTTTTTTTAAAATGAAATGAAAACTGCAACATTTATTCCTAAGCAGGTCAAAGTCAAACAATACTTCTAAGTGCTGTTACAATAGTGGCATTATATTGTCCCTTGTCAGCTTTCAATTACTTCATCCACCGAGCTGATCACTGACTTATTTCCTGGCTTAGGTAAATAGGGCTTTTGGTGCACTTCCCTTAATTCATTTCAGAGAAGATAAATTAAATAATGATTGCAATTTAATATTGTGATAGTGCTAAAATATTTCCTTCAAGCTTCAAGTTTGACCACAAGTTTCCAATAATATACTCTTTTTCACTTGCTAGCTCAAACCTGAGGTTTTATTAAATTCTACAGCTGCAGTCAGTATTTATGTTTTCATCTAGCAAATTGGACATTTTAAATAATAAAGAGCACAAAGTTATATATAAAAACAGATAACACTTGCAAAACATTTAAGGTGGAAACTTTATTTAAAATTAATCAAAATCCACACAATATAGCACAGAGGTTCAAATTCTTAGCTCATTATACTGGAGTAAATCTGAGGAAAATCCAGCGACTTCCCTGAGGTTACTCCAGGATCACAGCCAAATTCTCAAAACCTCAGCTGGGCATATTATTCCTGAGGGACGCAGTACCCTGTGTGCACGGGTCTCTGTGTGCAGAGACTGGTCCAGCTCGGGGAGATGTCCCCTTGATTTCAAAGAGGTGGTTAAACTTTCTTGACACACTGGGGGTCTATGTCCAGGTAGCCCCCTGGTATCATTAGAGGAGTCTTTGCAGTGAAGATCTTGATCCTGCAAGTTTTGTGGCTGGTCTTCTGCAGGGGAAACTGAGGACTGAACAGGAGGTAAAAGCCTGGACTATGGCTTTATATTGTGTGTATATATATATATATATTTGTGTATATATCTATAGTGTGTATACATATATTTATTGTATCATAAGCCTGTACTATAGCTTTGGAGGTGGGCACTGAAACAGTCCTTCTTTCACTTTGCCCTTGCACTTTGATGGTTCACCTGCGTGTTCCTTCCAGGAGAACAGACTAATAAGCAATAAAGTGTATAACATGTGACATTTGCAGATGAGGTGTGGAATCCTCATTTTTCACTGTTTCACTGAAGTATTGTTACCATTCTCTGCTATTTATACCTTTTCTGTCAATGTGTACAGTGAAGCATATCAGCTGCTTCGGAGGGGCAGAGTTCTGCATATGGCATGGCTCCACGCAAAGGACAAGAATGGACCCATGTTGAGAAATTTCTGCTGCTTCACTTCCAAAGGCTCACAAACATCTTGTCTTTGCTGTGATGTCTTTGCTGTGTTCACTTGTTTTGACCTTGTGTGTGATACCTGGTGTGCCAGGTTCATCTCAAATGTTAGCTATAATTTTCCAAGAGGGGAGCTCCCAAATGAAGATTTCAAGCCAGTGTCCCAAAGAAATACGTAAGCATAAATATGTTGGGTTAACTAGCTCAGATGGAGAGCATGCATTTATTACAGATGAAGCTAGTGAAGTTTCTAGGGAGATAAATTACTGTCAGTCATGTTCCTTATAGCCATGCTTAAGGACAAGAAGGATCACCCCACCCTCAGCAGCCTGCAGTGTTCATGGACTAGTCAGAGATGAGTGAGGAAAGGGTTATACAAGTGACAGAACCCGTCAGGTTGAGCAAAGAAAGAGCACAACTTAAGTATTTGACTTTCAAAAATTTTTTTCTAATGAAGACGTCTGTGTTGTAAGCGCACCACCGCATACAGGGAATTTCACCCTAGAGGTCTCCTTTGGCTATTTTAACTGTTATTCTTGAAAAACACATAAGCCTCCAGTTTTGTCCATGGGTCTGTAGGTGATTTTAGAAGTGGATAATAAATAAATAAATGATAAAAAATAAAAATAGAGCTTATCCTGGGAAAATAACACCAACATCTTACAGCTGATCTGATCTCTCCCCTTCCCACTGTCCCACAGGAAATTCTGACTTCATGTTTATTTTCCTTTCTTTAAGATGCTGACTTGAAAAACAAAAAGAAAAGGCATCCCAGTTGCAGCCAAGCTCAGTCCGCACAGAAACGGCTCAACAATACATACTGCAAGGGATTCCAGCAGATTTGCAAAAGTGAGAGGCAAAAACACAACAGAAAGTAGCGGAGAAAATTCTTGTATTTACATGAATACAGACCTTCTACTCATGCTACTGTAGGAGAAGGAAAATAAACTGATATTTAAGCGTGTTGGGCCAGGCTTACCACTGACACAGTTATATTGTAAGCACCTAATAGTGGAGCCAGTCTTGGTGCTGTTTAACATGTGAGTAAGGAAGCACCATGTATGAAGCCAGTCTTCACCAGGCTGACCGAGCCTAAGGTAGGTTGGGCAGCAGCAGAGGAGGAGAGCTGGACTTTCGTGAGCACAGTTGTACCTTGGGGGTGGAAAGTTCAGGGCAGCCTCCCTGCCCTCCCCTCTGGAGCTCTGGGAATCCTGCCTCATCCCTCCGCTCTGCACAGGGGTCAGGGATGCCTGCAGAGAAGCAGCAGGGGTGGAAGGGAAGCAAAGACAGCAGACTTCCTCTCCCTAAGAAAATAAAGTTATTTTTGTGGGTAAGAGAGTTGGTCATTGTTCCAAGGGAGGGTGTACCCTTCTTGCCTAACCCCTTCCCCGGGGCATGGGCACCCTCTCCACTTATTGGTAATAAAGCTCTCTGTGAAAAAGCTGACTATATTTTTTAGAAAGGCTGTCAGAGAAACAAGAAGGGCAGTTCAAGGGAGATTCTCCTCCATCAGACAAACTCCAAGAGGAGCTCTGCACACATAAAATACCTCTCAGCTATCATTTCCACTGGGTCCTTCGGGAAGATTCAGCATTTTGTAGTGAAACGCCCATGATCAGCAAAGCATCTGGGCTCCTAACTTCTCATTTAAAGGCTGAATTCCAACTGAAGTCAGTGGGGAGTTTAAACAGGAGTTGGGAGATTCAATATTTTCCTGAGTATTGGCCACCAATATCAGTGCACTGCTTAACTCATAAACTATATTTACAATTATTGCTCATATTCATCCACTGACACATTTCAGGTGCTTATAGATGCTTCTAATAGTATGCCATAAATCACCCTAAAGAGCTGGGATACAATTTTTAGAGTTCAAATGGGAATACTCACTCGATGTGAGTGTTTGCAGGATCAGGACCTATTTTCCAGAACAGGTGCTTAAACGAAATGATGAAGTCATTATAGTTGAGCAACTTAATACAGAGAAAAAGCTCACATTATTCTAGTACCTATAAGGCTCTGGAATAAATGCTTAAATTAAAAATTCGAGAACTTATTAGGCAGAAGGATTAGATCTGGCATTTCACTTGGAGATCATTTTGCGGATGTGGGAAAAAATTAACTTATTTTTGTGCATATACAGGTATTTTTTGCTGCATGGTTTTGACATCAGCTCTACTTTTTTTTCTGCTTTTGGGTTTGCTCCTTTTCTATGCTGCAGACCTCTTTAGTGCTATGAAAATCAAGGTTTGCTCTTGAAACAAGCATGTGTTCAGGAAAGTACAAAATGTCTATCAGAAAGGCAATATAGTGCACTCTTTGTGGTTGAGAGTGTGGGAAACTCCATTTAACTCATTTTCATGACAGAAGCACTGAACCACATTAACACAGAAGGAAGAGGTAGAAAACATTTAATGGTACTGCAACGCTTTGTTTATTCTTAGCTAAGCCTACACGGCTTCCAAATGAGCCCACTATGCAACGTGACTACATAAGGTTAACTGCTGGGTACATTAAGCAAAATGCTCTCTCTTAGATGCTTGTTTAAGTCATCATTTCTGATCATTTATCAGACTTAATGTGCTACAACAGGCTGCAGGTCACAATGTGTCATTTCCAAAAGAACTTTGACTTTTCCCTTTCCAGGGTCAGAAGCCGGTAATGTTTAGCTGAAATGACTGCATTGCACTTCATAGCTTCCAGTGGATCCACTGAGGCTTTGGAGAGCCATTCTCACAAAACCAGGGTGCTGGCTCCAGGTATTTGGGTATTAAAATCTGAGGGAACTGTTAAAGTACAGACAATCAGCTGAGATTCAAGCTGGCTGCAAAAAAGCTCACTTCCTTTGTTGGGAAAAGATCATGAGAAGTACACGAAAGATAATTATTTTTCCAAACTGATAGTGGGAGTTCTCTCTGGGGAGAAACACCAAAACCAAGCATCCCCCACCTCTTGAGGGTTATTTTAATGAAATTCAAGAACAAAATGAAAAAGTTTGGGGTACAATTTTTAACATGCTATGTGAGTGTTTCTCCAGTTAAAGGTAAAACAATGGGGCTATTTATCTGGCGAGTTCTACAGCTAAGTGAATTATTTGCAGCAAAAAGTTTGTTTGATGACTTTTGCTCTCCTTTTTTAATCTAGAAACTAAGTAGATTTTTCAGATCTATGATTTTTGTAACAGGCTAGTATCACATTGGTGAGGATTAGACAAGGATAAGACGGACATGAACAGACATTTTCTGTTGTCTCCCATTTCCTCTTTGTATGCTGGGCTATAGTCTGTTTTCAGCTGCATTTGTGGTTCCACAGCAGACAAAGTAAGAGGAGTGGCTATATTAAAATCATAAATCATGGAACTAGCATAATATGCTCCAAGTATGGTGACATGCTTTTTCTCCTATGTATCAATTCTTTACTCACATCCTACATGGATGCATAAATAATCTAGGTGAAGATGGCACTACTGCATCTGTTATCTAACGCTTCTCATTATAAGATTCTGGTGCTGATAGTTTTACCAGGTTTAAGCCATTCAGGAATGAGTTGGGTGTGATGGGGTTTTGTTTTGTTTTGTTTTGTTTGTGTGTGTGTGTGTTGGTTGTTGTTGTTGGTGGTTTTTTTTGTTGTTTTGTTGGAGTTTATTTGTTTGGTTTTTGTTTGGTTTATCCTGGGGTACCCCCTTGGCATTGATTGGTCTTTGGAAATGTTTCAGCTAACATATTCTGGTGTTTCTAGGAGATTTGGGGAGAATACATTGCTCTTTGCAGGCTAAAAAAAGTTCTTCAAATTGACAAGCATTACATATCTGTGCCTTGAGGAAGATGGCTGAGATCTGCATTAGGGAAGTGCCTTTTGCCAATTCTGTGACAATTTGCTGAAACAGTAAAATGTTTGAAGTGCCTCCTTGTTCAAAGGGTGATTGCTGAGTTCTCCAGAGGCTCTGTCTACTTCCATGCAGCCAGTCAGTAGCGGTGCTCCTGTCTCAGGCTGCAGATGCTGAGCAGGATCCTCTCAGGTAATGCAAGAAGATGGAGCGAAGCAGTTAGGAAGTGGAGCTGCAGGTTGGAGACTGGTTAGGAGGAGGGAGTGCTGAGAACTTCATGTTATAGCTGGCTGAGAAGATAGGTTCATCCTAGCTTCTCAGTCATTGAGTTAATATGGAAGACTTAAAGAAGTGCCTAAGAAGAAAGGGATATTCATACATTCAGGTCCTTATACAAGCTGGTGTACACTAAAGAACTTCTAGGAGACACACTACAAAAGTTGTGGAAATGAAAAATATTGACTAGCCACTCTGCCCTCAAGTGGGGTGCAATTCCCATCACAAAATAGTACACAACACTTGCTTAAAAGCCACTTCATAACACTGCATGTTCAAGGGGGCAGGGCAGATTGTTGTTGTTTGATGACCTTGGTTTTCTTGTCTCTTAAAAATTCCTCTGTTTTTTATCTTAATAGTATTCTTCTAGAGCAATGTTTTGCATTGTAGTAATTAAATAACTATAGTCATGTAATACAGCAGGTCCAAGAGAGATTCTAGATTTATGAAGAATCTAATTTATAAGGAATCTAAACCACAACTTCTGGGGGGAACTACAAACCAACCAACCAAACAAGCCCCACTGAGGTTGTAAGGATCATTTTCTTCCTTTTTAAATGTTCATTACCCTTAAATGGGTACATTTTAAAGGGAATGGAACAACACAAGGAGATCCTCTGTGAGGAATTTCTAGACATGGACAGTTACAAAAAGTCACCTCTCTCAGGATGTTCAGAAACAGAGATTGCAATTTGGGAAGGAAAAGATTTAACAGCGAAATGCATTTAAAAAGCAACTTGCATTTAATTGTCTCTCTAGTGAAGCTGGTTTTCCCATCTGTGAAGGAAAAAGTTGATGAGGATGGAAATATGTGAATAAAGGAAAAAATATCTAATAAATTCACAAAGAAATAACAAGATAAAATGAAAAATTCCCCCACCCATTCTCCTTCTTTCCTCCCCCAAAGAATAATAAACATAGTAGAAGAGAGATTTTTAAGAATTAAATATTTACTGTCAACACAGAAGACATATCTTTCTCCAAAGAGAATTCATTCATTGATGTTTCAACTATTTAATATTGCTTTAGTGTCTAAAGTGTATGGGCACAGAATCATAGAATCATTTAGACTGGAAAGGACCTTTAAGATCATTGAGTCCAACTGTAAACCTAACACTGCCAAGTCCATCACTAAACCATATCCCTAAGCACCATATCTACGTGTCTTTTAAACACCTCCAGGGATGCTGACTCAACCATTTCCCTGGGCAGCCTGTTCCAATGCCTGACAACCCTTTCCATGAAGAAATTTTTCCCAATATCCAACCTAAACCTTGCAACTTGAGGACATTTCTTCTTGTCCTATCACTTGCTACTTGGGAGAAGAGACTAACACCCTCCATGCTACAAACTCCTTTCAGGTAGTTGTAGAGAGTGATAAGGTCTCCCCTCAGCCTCCTTTTCTCCAACAGTCCCAGTTCCCTCAGCCGCTCCTCATGACACTTGTGTTCTAGACCCTTCACCGACTTTTTTGCCCTTCCTTGGACATGCTTCAGCACCTCAATGTCTTCTCACAGAGGGAGTAATTGTGAGATTACTGAGTTACAAGAGTCTGAATTCAACACTTAGCAGCAAGAAGCAGGATAAACCATGGGAAAAAACAGGAATGGAATGAGTCAGTAAGTCAAGAGCTCTTTCTGTCTTAAAAAGATCTTAACATTATTTTTAATACTGATTGTTTACTACCAGGTACAAAGTGGCATATAAGGCATAGACTTACAAAGGCTTGAAATATTCTTTCAAGTTCAAAGCAGTCTGAGACATCTGTAAATGCCAAGAACATTCACAGATTTCATAACACTGAGAACTTACGTGCCACAAAGTGTTATTCGAACAGGCTAAGAAAGGGTCATGGCACTTCTGCATGGTCAGTATGGTTTGTTCATTCCTGATTTCCACAGCGAGAAACTCAAGAGGAGTGTTTTTACATCTGCATATTCAGAGTGGAGTTCTGTGATCTCTCCACTCCATTGAGAGGAAAATAATTTTTAAGCAGGTATTTTAATTGGATCTCTAAAATTCTATAACTGAGCATCTCAAGGTGTAGGGGAAAAGTGCGTTGCAGTATTTCTGTTGCCTTATTAAAAAGTTATCCCATGCTTATCAGCTGCTGGAACATAATTTAAGAGTTAGAAATGCCATATGAAAATTAAATGAAATAGAAAATCCATCATAAATCAGTTCCAATCCACATGTTTACACGAGGGTTTTTTAAAATTTATCCCTTCTCTTATTCAAAAAAAATGGATACATTGCTTTTTCCTCAAAATTTCAACAACTACAAAAAAAGCACCACAATTTGGCAGAAAGCTGGACTGTAAAACTTCAGCCTTATAACTGAAAGTTTTGGAAAGTTATGAGCAAATGAAAACAGGGGCTTAGCATGGAAATGCATAGGCATCCTTAATTACAGATGTTGGTAGCTCTCCAGCTATATTGCGAATGACATATGTTTTTTCTAGTTAAATTCCTAATCCTGTTAGTAGATGTGTCAGCATGGAGCCCTGCAGCTGTGGCATGTTTCCCCAGCATTGGAGGGACGTCTCATGAGCAGAAGAGTCTCCGCAGTGTTTCTGTCTGCACTGTAGACGTCAGCCATGGATGGCTGAGAACACTGGGAATGTGTAAGAATAGAAATCTGTGAATGGTGCTAATGGCTAATGTGATCAGTGACATTCCAGTGGTGTTAAAGCAGTCAAAACTGAATGTGGAAACAGATAATTAATTCCATGGGTTTAGGAACACAGCACTGGCAATGGTTTGGGGTCATATATAACATATATAGTGCATTAATAAAAGATGAAGATTGAGTGATAAACCACCCAAGCTGTCTAGTAATCCCACAAGAAAATATTATCTGGAGCATCTTACTGAAATTAATCTTACTGAGAGAACTGGATTAAAGTCTGACCTATACGTTTACTGGCTATTGTCAAAGACAATGTGAAATCACTGACAGAAACTTCCAGTTATGTTTATGGTCATGTCATTTCCAGAACACATGCTAGAGTCACACTTTGAAGTGATTGCAACATTGTTATTGTGGGTCCAGAAGCCCAGTAAATTTGGGGAGTTTTGCATGAAGAATGTTGTAGAGAGGACTGTTGGGCAACCACATCAGATATGACTGAATAAGGTAATCTTTTGGTCTTGATTTACAGGAAACGTTGTCTGTCGTAAAGATTACTCAATCAACTTTTCAATTTATTAAAAACAAATGTATGTTAGAAAACATCTCTGATGTAAAGCTATGGTCCAAGTCCTGATGACTTAGTGGAGAAGGCTTGAGCATGGCTGTGAGAAGGGGGTAGAAGGAAAGGTGGGAGAGTAGTGCCATGCAAGGGCACTGTCCCCTATGGGTCCTGCACTTGTTGACATGCCAAAATACCCAGTGGGTACGTGGGCAAAATTGCTTCCTGTGCTGCTGAAAAGTTGTACATACTCAAAAATGGAAAGTGAAGGCTTTTTCCCATCATCAGCACTTGCTGTTGGCTACCAAAGCAGGCACACAAGCACTTTTTCATTTTCTCCTTTGATAGTACTGAGTAGTAATCTACAAGTTTGAGATTGCCCATAATTTGGCCAAAATCAATAGCAGGTGGCTTATTTCAAACTGTGCCTCATTTTTGTGTTTGTACAACATCAACACCTTTAATCTTGTTAATAGTGACAGGGAAAATGTTCACTCACTGCAGCCTCTTTATAAGGCCAGTCTGGGTTGAACAAACATTAATTAGTTAATATTTGTGTAACACTTTAAAAACCTAAAGACTATGTAAGTGCTAAAGATTACTATTATTTTTGAGAGCCAAACAAGAATTTAGTGGGCTATGCTGAAAAGAGTTGCTATAATAAAAATGTTAGAAGTATGGTTTAAAAAAATATTGTGAAGCGTAAAATAAATAGGCTTAAAAAAAAATGTGAGGTGTCTCTTTGCATTCAAACTACCATGAAAGCTACTCAAGCAATGTTTCAAAAAAATCTGCAGAGTATCAATTTTATTCCAGTGCTCACTCTCATTTTAAGAATGATCCCTTACAGTCTTAGAAACACTATGGGAAGTGTGTATTTCAAAGACAACTACTGTATAACTGCCAGTAAGTTCTGTATTCCAGCATGTGCTAATGATTTTTTTTTTTTAGAAAGAATATTCTGAGAGTCCCGTGAACTTTTATATATCATGAAACAGAAACACTTTTTCTGGTGCCAAGTTTCTACTAAATCAGTCTTGGGGAAAAAAAAATCATCCCACTACAGTAAGAAGGATTTTAATAGAAAGCTTTACAATGGGTCTGTCAGGGGATGCTCTGAAATAACGAAAATGTATAGAACAAGCTCCAACCTTAAACAACAGTGGCAGTTGATTAGCAAAGCAGAATAAAGATTTTAAAGAGATTTATATCTCTGTTTAATAGTCTTCTAGGAAATCTGTTTTATTATAGCTGCTCATAGAAAGGCTACTGCTCTCAGTGCTTGTTATTTACTATTGTGATGGAAAGGAACAGCCAGAGCATCCCTCACATCTTCCCTGTAATCTGTAAGATCAACAGCTAGCCTGGATCTTTCACATGACTTAGTCATATGTGGATTAGATTTAGGAAAAAAAAGGCTAACGAAACAAAGATAAAGTAAAACTGAGGCTGAGAACTTGACATAGGATATTTAAAGTCTGAGTATCTTCACAGCTGAAAGTTGTACAACACTGTTTTTCTTCCTCCCACACTAGGAATTTACTATATCCTCTGAGCTGCTTAGATCCCATTTCTCTAGTTTATCTCATTCCTGTTCAGGGCCCTGGATCCTACTCATGTCCCCAGACTTGTCTGTATTTTATCCGGTGACTGTTTAATGCTGATCACACAAAACTCCTGAGAGCAGACACACCAAGGACTTGCCTTTCATGAAGGCTTGGCGTTGCAGTCTGCCTTGCCCTTTCTCTGATGTTCACTCAGTATTTCCATCCTTCCTTCACATGGGCACGACCAGAGCCCGTGGGTGAGATGCCATTGTTTTGCGCTCTTCTGGGCTCTAAGACAAGAAGATTAGAGGAAAAATGACCACTATGTCCATCTCCTCCTCCTTATATCTCCCTCCTTTGTGGTCACAATGCTGAGCTCTGAGACCCATCCAGATGCAGAGGTTTTGGGCTGGCACGGTGGTGTTGTTGGAGAGGATATAGGGAAAAGCCTTCAGAGGGCAGTCAGCAGGCTCCCAAATTCCTGGGGCACATGACATTCTTCTGGGGACCTGGTCCTTAGTGGCTTGTGACCCATCTCTTCCAGTTGGTAACTGCGGTCACATGCTTTTGCACATTGTGGCGAAAAGTTGTTACTGAGTGAAAGTCAGAAGAAGGTAAGAAAGTAAGAGGAGATCTAAAGCAGAATAAAGATATAAAATAAATAAATTATGCCTAACCTCTTTAGTTCTTCTGCAAATTACTGATCCAAGATGAAAAGGGAGTGAGTCACATCAGGTTCTCATGATCTCCATGCCAGCTTCTTACAGGAAGAAGTCACCTGTGCCACTGTGGCACTTGACACAGGTTCTCTCTGATCATGCTCAGAAAAGTTGCTTACGATGTTTGAAAATGTTTCCAGAGGAAGCTGCAAACGTGCTGCAGCAGCTCAGGTGGTGTGCAGCCAGTGCAAAGGTACACGAGCCCCTTCTGGACACCAGTGGGGCAGAGACTTGTGCACCTCTCTAAAAGCACGACACTTCTTCTGGCACTTTGGCTAAGGATGGAGGCAACAGAGATGACCACCTCTATTTGAAAAGCACTAAATGATTAAAAGCAAATGTAGAATGTGTTTAGAAAATAAATTATTCCAGATCTGTATTTCTGACTGTTTGGTATGAAAAATACGTAAATGAAGAACTGTGTATGCTTATGGAAATCTGTGGGCGAAAACATACAACAGCTCTGGCAAATAAGGGACAGCCCGGAACTCTCACAACTTAGAAGTGCTGAGTTCACATTTTAAAACAGTGATTTTAATACTCTACAGTACCATTCTTACTTTTTTACTAATGTATAATTCTTTCTATGCTGTTGAGCATTTTATCAGAGACATTACACTGTGCAACGACTTAAGCACTTCTGCAGTTATCAAGGTTTCTGGTTTAACGTGCTTTGTTTTTAAGAACACAAAACACCCAGCTCTTCCTTTTTCTGTCTTTTCTTGCAAGCTACCAGCCCCCAAAAACCTTAGAAGAGATTTTATGTGGTATGGTTCGGGAAAAACTAATGTGGAGGAGGTTGGAGGCCACAGGGAAACATTAATAGTTCTCTTCAGTTGTGTTTTCTTTTAACCGTTAGAGCCTAATGAGAGCACTGCTGTGAAATTTTGGATACAGTTTTGGCAAGGCTGTACTGATCCATCAATGAGGCCTCCTTGCTGAAATGAACACCTCCAGTAAGCTTTTAATGGTCTTTGTAAACAAACAGAATAATTTCCACTAACTGCAGAAATGAGTTCCATATTTATTTATTTTACTTCACAGCTCCTATTAAGTTGATTTAATAAAATTCAGTGCATAATGTTTTTTTTAAAACAAACCTTAAATAAACTGGACCTGGGTACTGAACTCTGCGTGGTGCTGCTGGTATTAGTGCATTCAAAAGCGGCCATAAGGCTCCAACTGTATCTGGGTGGTGAAACCAAGTCTGAAACTCCATGAGACAATAAAGATGATTTTAGGGGGCCTAATACCTGACTGAAATACAGCAATCACATGGTAGCTGGGTGAGGGGTTGGGAGGGAAGGCTGGGTAGCTGATGGCTCAAGAGATTTGGCTCATCCGGGTATCCCACAGCCCCATAGCTCTGTGTCTGGACCTCCCTCAGTTGATGCACAGGTCTTTGCTCCTTCTTGCTCCCTGGTTTAGCCCCTGACAGTCACAGTTTACGGGCATGAAGGGCCTGACTTTGCCCCAGCTTTGTTATTACTGGGACAATTAACTTCTGGCTACCCTGCTGAGAGAAGCTTTGGGCCATCTTTGTAATAGAAGGTGTGACAAACTGGATTGTGTTTTAAATCAGGAAATGAACGTAATTTCTCAGAGCAGTGGGTATTCTCTAGAGCAGGGGTGTCAAACTCATTTTCACTGGGGGCCACGTCAGTCTCGCAGTTGCCTTCAAAGGGCCGAACGTAATTTTAGGACTGTGTACATTCAGGCCTTGGAAGGAAGACAACCGCGAGAATGATGTGGCCCCCAGTGAAAATGTGTTTGACACCCCTGCTCAAGGGTACCTGTGACTCGCACTGCTCCCCAAAGATCTCTTCCAAGGGAGAGAAGAAATGTGAAGCTGAAGATCCAGCTATTTATGGCAAGAGATGAAAAAAATGGGAACAAGAACCCTTTGAATTTCTGGTACTTAGAGAAGAAAATCAAGATCCAGAAATAGACTCAGTGCCAGGAAACCAGGGAAAACTCTTTGCTGGATAGGCTTCTTTCTGCTTTGGGCTTTATATTTTTTATTTGTTTGCTTCTTGTTTTCTCGTCACATTGCCAAGTCTGAACCCTTGTGGGAATTTACCAGAGGATCCAGTTGTAGAAGAGGTGATAGAACAAAGTGACAAACCTCTCCCTCAGAAACTAACAAGACCAGGTGATGTTTAAAGGGAAGCAAAGATAAAATAGCTGAAACACTAAGGGTACTGTGTAACCTCTTGCTTAAAATTGTGCTGGTACTTGAAGTTTGGAAGGAGGCACATGTGATGCTGATTTCTAAAAAGGCATTGTGAGATATTGAAGAAATTCACACCTTGGAGACCTCATGCCCATGCCAGGCAAACTGAGACAAACCATAACAAAGAGAAGAGTTAGAGGATACCTTGCAACATATGATTTCCTGGGGAAGAGTCAATGACAATTTTATACAGGGAAGTCCCACCTGAAAAGCCAGTTAGAGTCCTATGAAGATAGCAACAAGGATGTGATGATCTGTCTGATAATTGTAGGTTTTCAGCAAAATCCCTCATCACAGACTTTAAGAGCAATTGAATGCTGTGGTGTAAAAGGAAGGCTGCTTAATGGCTGAATATAGGGAGACCATCAAGGGTTTTCCCCAGGGGTCTGTGCTGAGATGTGCTGTAAAACATATTCATAAACGACTTAGAAACATGGTGGCAAATGACAACATGGACTGAAGTTGGTAAGTTATTATTTGTAGCAAGGATCCTATGCACTTGTCCTATGTATGTACATGAGTTTTATTACTTTGTTCCTCTTTGAGCAACCAATACATGGTACTAAGCACGCTGAGCAGTGATCATGGACCATCCATAAAACTGCTCCCCACACAGTGCCTTAGTTCTTATGGGTCAGTGAATGACCTGGACTGTGGGCAGTGGTGCTGTTCAGGGGTCCAGTTGAGTTTTCCACTCTCACTGTTCAGTTATTTGTCTCTCCTCCTTTTACAAACACCACGTAAGACACAGGAAATTAACAGGGTCCAGGTTAAAAAAGCAGCAGCCTGACCCTTTCTTCGACCTCCTGGATGCCCATCACCTGTGCAGAGGGGGAGCAGGGATATCATCTCCTGAATGGTCTTGCTGGCTGAGAGGAAAACGGTTGGCTATAACTGTCAGAGACCAGCTCTCAAATGACTACAGTAACTGGCTTTCCACCATGCAATGGCTAGTGGTCTTCCTTACAAATCTTTGCACAGATTCCCATGAACTTTGCCTTTCCCTTCTCCATTCCTGTTCCTCATTCCACACTGTGAAGCACAAACTTCTGTAGCCAGAACTTGTTTCTCTGTTGTCTTTCTAAGACACAATGTCACATTTGTACCTTAAGATCTACTGAAAGACAATTGCACTGCATGTGATCTGTATGGATCAGGAAACAATGCTGCCCACACAGTGAAGCCATTTAAGGGGCCAGTGCCATGCCCTAGTACTCCATTAGTTCAGATATTTTAAGGTAATAAACATCATACCATGCTTCAGTGTCACAGTGTGAGCCAAATTTTTGCCTCAGGAAGAGTTAGGAGAGTGAAGACACTAAGCTTAGGGCTTACTGAGAAGGTGAGGCTAAAGGTTTATGAAGAGCTTCCATGCATAACTTACAGGCTAAGAGGCTTTTAAAGGTATGACCTGGTTGATGCTGATACATTTAGATTGCTATATCAGTTCAGCAGTGAAATATTCATGTCCCCCAGCTGACACTATGATACTGGAAAACTCCCTTGGAATGGGCAGAAAATAACTGTTGTTGGCTTAACTCAGCAAGGTCTGACTTATGGCCAAGGGGGTGAGCCCATTTGGCCTGCTGCCTTTTCCCTGAAGCAATGAACAACTGTTTGGGCTGTGGGTTCAGCCCACACAGCTGAACACCTCCTCTTGCCTGTAAACAGCTGATACTGGCCAGGAGCAGAGCCACCACTGCCTTCTGCTGATGTGCAGGGAGCGGGGTGGGAAGCACATCTCCCGGAAGGAGCTGGTCCAGCCTCCCTGCCCAAATACTGACCCGTCCAGCTGATAACACAATGTTGTCTTGCATCATGGCTATGTGACTAGGCTAGTGACAGGAAAACCATGGGAATACATTGCATTCCTCTCAGAGAGCTCTGCGCACTATAGCAAAAGTGGTTCCCTGGTGCTGGTGAGGCCATCTAGCTGGTAACACCTGTGTTACCCATATACGGGGAGATGGGTGAGCTTTTCTTGGTGAAGAACAGAGGCAGAGGCATAATGCTGTTTTTCTCATTTCTTCCACTGGGTTTTTCAGTCAACTTTAGGCAACCTCCTTCATTCCTCTGTGTTTCATTTCTCCCACTGTAAAACAAGACTAACAATGCCAGGCTGCCTCACAGGGAAAGATCTGGTATTTGTGAATCTCTGGAAACCCCTTATAACAAGTACTGTGGAGAGGCCAGTCAGGAATATTGGCAGACTGCTGTTCAACACCTAGAGATATCCACTCGTTTGTGCATGTTGGGGACCAGAAACACAGGTGGGAGCTGCCCACAGGGACCACTGGCTCATCGCAGGGCTGGTGCCAGCACCAGAGAAGAGGAGCACAGCATCAAGCATGGTGCAGTGGCCACCTAGGAGTTGAGGACACCCAGGAAGATTTTCCAATTGAATTTTAAGAGGCAATTCCCATCCTGCTTACTTTAGGTTTATGTAGGGTTTATTTATATACTCCTGTCCCTGCTGAGAGTGCCCTGTGACTCCAGTTTTCTGACCCATGCCAGAAAACCCCTCCTCCTCCTCTGAATGACACTCAAGCCTTTCCTCAAAGCTGAGCAGGGTTCAGAGCACTTTCCTGAGCAGGGAGGGTCTTTCAGCACAAGCTGAAGCAGATTCATGAACCGGGGCCAGGATGCCACGTTTCTCAAGGGTGACGGTCACAAAGAGGCGTTTCAGAGCTTGAAGTGAAGATTTATGAGCACAGTTTTGAGAAGGGAGCACCGTCAGTTCACTGTGGGCCCCACAAAAAAAACCCAGCCCCATTTGTGTTTAAACTGGACTGCTCAAAATGAAGGCATTGTGCGCGCCTCCAGTAAACAAAGAAAGAGATATCTGGAAGTGATAAAGCTCAGATTGATAAAAACTTCCCTTCTTCTAGACAGAGGCCACACATACTCTAAATAAAATGTGCCACTTAGGAGATGATTTGTGTTGATAAACCTCGATCGCGTTGTTTTTCCAAATGTTCTCTCCCAGTTGGGAATTTCACACTTGGGCAGGTTCCAGCCATGGCCTCACCGAGTGCCAGCCTCCTTCCCTGACCTGACCTGCTGTTGTTTATCCTGCTGTTTACACATTTCTTAACAACCTATGCAAACGGTCTCTAATTACTTTCGCTCATGGCGGTGGTGGCAGCGCGGAGGTCCAGGCAGGCTCTGAAGCATTGCCAATGTTGTGCTGTTTGTTGACATAGTTCTTCTCCCGCTGTGGCAGCAGGTCGGAGGGAGGGTGATGCGATGGCTAATCGTAGCTGGGGACACAGTCCTGCAAGGCTGGGACTGTGTTGTAAACAGTCAAAGGAATAAATAACCTGAGTAAGAATCAGCTTTCAAGAGGCTTGCTCCAACCATGAGACTCACCTTAGAGGCAACATTGATCTGTTATATATATATATATATATATGTACATATATATATAGGGTTTGGAGTGGTACATTTTAGCTACGCATGTGCATCTCCATGGATGCAGAGTTGTTTTGAAAGTAACTTAGCTTGGATACAATCTGGATGCCATGCTACCTCTCCCTTCCCTTCAAGGCCAGAGCTCGGGAGGGTTAAACAGCAATACTCTTTAGATCACTGTACCACTCTAAATTACGCCATTTATGTTATACCCTTGCTAAACACGTGGTTGGGAAGGGTCTGTATGGGCTTTGTACCCCAAACATCTTTGGCTTTAAAAGACAATGCACAGAGTTGCTCTGAAAAGGAGGCACAAAGTCTGTAGATTAAGTATTATTTCTGGCTTACTGAATAATACTTTTTTTTTCAGACCAAATGGTTTAATTAGTACCTTGGAAAGCTATGTAAACTTGTTACAAATTATGAGGGTGTTGCCCTCTCTGATTTACTCTGTTTGAAAACCTTGAGGGCCTCCAGCCTGCCTGGACTTAAAAATACTAGCATTTGTTTCCATTAAAGTCATATTTTTAAAGCTTGGACAGGGTGTGGGAGTGCTGATTTGCCTTGATTAGCCACAGATACCTTACAAGAAAAATAAAGTTTGTGAAACTTTTTTTCACAGTTTTCATTGAAAAAACCCACCTCATTCCTTCCTTCCTGCTCCATTCCTTGATGTCCCCAACAACAATACTGCAATGCAGCACTGTGCGTCTGAAAGTTTGTAAAGCGTTGTGTATTTCAAAGGGTGGACAAAGCTCCAAGGGTTTGCATAGCTTGTAGCTAACTTTTAGACCACTGCTGTCTATAAGCTAGGTACCCAACTCTGCACATCAAATCCTTTCCTTACAAATGATGTTTGACACATCGGTCTATGAAATTGATTGCACCAGGCTTTGGATTTGTATTTATTTACTAACATGCTTGAGACCGCAAAAGCAAACTAAGGATGGTTAACGAAAGTGTTTCCAGAATATGAAAATACATTATTTAATGACAACAAACAAAAACTGCAGCCAGAAAGTTGGCAACTTTGGCAAAGCCGAAACATTTTCATGCTGCTGCCATAAGCATAGGGAGAAACACCATACATGGCCTGCTTTCTGTGCCAGACTCTGATACACATGTATCAGAGAAATACCAAGTCAATTAGGCAGGGATAGCCAGCAGTATAGCCCATACTTGGGGAGGACGGTCAGGAGATCGGCCCAGACTACTTATTATCCCAGACCCTGAGCCAAGCTCTCTATCCCTGGACACGTTCATCTTAGCATTAGATAATGTGTACAGTGTGGTTTGAAGAAAGCGCCAGAGGTAAGCTCTTTATTAAGCAAATCTTATGCAGGCTGAGGCCACTGTATTCACTGCTACTGAAGTACAGACATACACAGGTGCTGCAAATTTGGCAGCATCCCTGCAGTAACGGCAGTGCAAGCGAAGAGTGGTGAGCTTAACTCTGGCCTACTGGAGATACCAGCACAGGTGCTGTGTTAGAGGTGCCAAAGATGCTCGGAGAAAGGACAATGCGCCTGGTCTTCATACCCCACGCAGGACCAGCACGGCTGACAGCTAGAAAAGTGGGATTTTGTGGTCTGGATTTGTTCTTCTGCTTCTGAGCAGAGCTCATCTCTGGGGAGGAACCAAAACACAGGTGTGAGCATCCCACGCTGATGTTTTTTGTTCCCTTTTGAAGGATGCTCACAGCCCGCCCGTGGCAAAGCTCCATGCTGAGGTTGCCTCTCTTCTCCTGGGAGTGCCCACCATCACACCTCCGCCTGCCAAACAACTGTTGGAGAACTCAAATTCGTCATCCTGTCGTTTCCTCTCCCTGGTTTTGACCCATCTCTCCTCTGCGTCACATAGGCTTCCCGCAGCAGCCGGCTGACCTCTCCCACCATGGGAAGGTGTTATCAGCCCTCAAGGAGTGGGCTTGCTGGGATATGGGGCTCGTCCCACTGATTCAAGGAGGCAGATCTATCTTAACGCTTATCTCCTGGTTGAAGCCTCCTCCCTCTCTGACAGTTATTTCTAGGTCTGTATTTCATACTCATCACCAGCACCAGGAGTGAACCTTTCCACAGAGAGATAAGTGGCACCAAATTAAAGAACATTAAATGCATGTCTTTCCGTATGTAAAGAGCCAGTAGCAATTCATATATCCTGGACATGCCAGAGATGGTAAAATCTAATCACTTTCCATGCTTTAAATGTTGTGTAAATATGAGGTAATTGTTCTTATATGTGAAAAATGATGTGCCTCATGTCAAGAATGTATCAAGACTGAATTTTTAGCTTTGTGAAAAATTATCGAGCCCAGCCCCTGCTCAGCAAATCTTTCCAGACTCGAATAAGTCACTAAAACAAATAAGGCTGTTCTTATTTATGAGACTGAGAGTTTATCTTGATTAGATATAAAGGATGTAAATAATGGCTCTCTTTTAGACAACTTCTAACATAAAAGAAATAAACTATATATCTATCTGTTTTCAGTATATCTAAAATACACTCATCAGCCACTGCAAAACATGCTCTTGATAAATGAAATACAGGCAGTTAATTGCAGCAATTTTTCCCTTAAAAACCAGAAATCCATCTTTGCTTCTTTTTTTTAGAAAGGAAATAACAACAAAATATACCATTAGTCGCAAAATGTAATCTGTTAACATCAAAGCTAATGGTTTACTGACTGACTTTTCAGACCACCGTTTCAAGGTTTTACATGTCTGCAAGTATTTCTTCAGCAATTATTAAGATAAAGTAATAGAGGAACAAAGTTTTAGTCTTTCATCAGTGCTAAGGGAATGATGAATCACACCAGCCCTGGACTCAAGGCACGATGTGGGCAAGACTGGTGGGTTTCCTCACCTTAACACTCAATTTTCAGGGACCATATGTATAGCAAAAGACCTCAAATAAAACAACATTAAGCACAAGGGAGAAGAGCTTGGGAGCACAGTTCCTTCAGGGGGATACATTTGTCTCCATCTTATTTCATCATGCAGCGTTTTGATGATAATTTCCAGCCATGGATAGTGAGATAATGTGAACTCTGAGTCATACGGACAAAAATTAGATGGGCTGTCTTACAATCAGAAACAGGTGAAAAGAAAGGAGTACATTCACAGTCTTTAGTTTGCCATCAGTCGTGTGGTCTTAACACTTTTCCAGTGAAGTGAAGGCTCATGTGCAGCCCAGGTGAATGCAACCAGTCTCTCTTTTCTCTGAGCTGTAATCTTGTTTTTTCTTTCTAAGCTCTTTTTCCCCCATGGCATCGGTAGGAGATTCTCTGACAGATTTACTGCCAAGTATCACCATCTGTGAAAGACCTCATTGTCCTCAGTTTAAAGGACAAGTATTAAAAATAAATAAAATATTGCTGGAAATATTATTGGGAAGGCTACCGGCTTCTATTTGCAGTGCAGCAGATCCTTAACTTCAGTACCAGACTATCTGCAGCTTCTAGTATGTAATAATCCATTACCTACAGTATTGCAGTCATCTATTTTGCACAGTATAGAGCACAGAATTTGGCAGTTCCTTCAGCAAGGCTTCCTTCAGCAAATCCCAAACTTCTCATTGACCAAGAGCATGACCTTTCAGACAGCCATCCCATGTTTATATCAGGGATACAGAAGACCTCAAAGAAATAGTTCCAGTGGTTAATAAACAACACTGTGAAACATCAGGACATGTTACCATAGACCAAAACAGGTCTTGTCAGGGCTGACAGCTACTAGAACCTGGTAAGATTTCACCAAGTTAAAATTCTCTGCCATCGTAAATCTCTCATGCAGAGGAAGAACAGTTAAGCCTCTTTGTAGCTTTCTCTTTGTTAAAATAAAAGTCATTAATCTATTTGGACTCCCTCAGGAAATCTGATTTTCTAGACTGTCTCTCTTCTCTTCTTTCAGCCCTTTGAATTTGTCAATATCCTCTTATAAAATTGGAAATTTTGATCTGAGTTCGCATATGCAGGTATACTAACATCCCAGGTGTCACTTTGAGAACCTGAAGGCAGGGGAACACAACATTGCCTATCTCACATATAAACATGAGAGATATGCCAGAATTCCAAAATTCAGCCTTGTAGCATAGCCAGGTGTTACGATCAGCGAATGCAAAAAAATTCCTCTGGTGGCAATTCCAATCTATCATGTGGCCAGAAGGAATTTTCTTCCTCCCATTATCTTCTCTTGCCTGCTTTTCTGCCTCTGTGCTGAAAGGCTTCAGCCCTTCAGCTTCATGGATCTTCTTCAAACTGAGAGAAAACTTATTTGGTCTTAAAACATGACCCCAGAGAGACAGCCTCCCTTCAGGTGCCTGCAGACTGCTCGAGAGCTTCAGCCTCTCACAGTACACCACCATCCAAAACCGTGTTTTATGCTATGAGTGACCCATCCTACAACGTGAGCAATGTGGAACAAGCTGCTAGCAGTTTTGAGAAGTTTGCACTGGTCCCTCTAGTTGTTTCCCAAATGGTTTACTGGGTATGAGTGACTGAAGGGGAGTTCCCTACTGTTCCAGGTGTTTTCTGCTTAGCCCCACCAAGCAAAGCCACAGATACTCAAATCTTGCAGGCAGAGCACAGTTCTACCAGGGATCCCTGGGCTGATTTATGGCTGAGCAGATTTTGCTTTCACTGTTAAGAAAATTTTAGGGAATAATGAAAATTAGAAAGTTTCAGAGTGACAGACTAACTCCAGTTTTCATGTGAATAATGTGAATGCCTTAAATACCTTTTCCACAGCATTCCTGGAATGACAGATTCTTCCCTCTTAGGACAAAATGTTCTGCAATTCCACAGAAGTCCTCCACCTGATTAGGGGTGAAAATTGTAACTGTGTATGAGTACTTGTACATTCATTTAGCTGTTTTGTCAGATTTCAAAAATTTAAGTAAAGCAGACATCTAATGAACATCTCTTGATCCTGTGCCTTGGAAAATCAAGCTAGCTAGCTACCTGTGTTGGTATCTATGTGAAGGTGATCTCATGTGCCTAAGCACAGATATTTTGGTTCCCAGCTTTATAAACAAAAAATACCCTCAAATACTGCGTTTGAGCTTTAGGAGTCTCAAACCTAAGATACATTTGCTTTTTTATCTTAATAGTAGGTATAGAATCAACTGTTTAATGCTGTCTGAATTGTACTTGGCATATAGGAAACATGTTACCTTTGGCCTGAACCATTTTTAAGAAGTGTGGAGGGTGAGTAGAGGAGCCAAAGGAATTATTTTTACATGTAGTGTTTAAGATATATAAACGGGGTGGAGCTTAAATCCCTTAGCTTTTGGAGATTATGCTCAGGAAACCATATTTTATGTGGTCATAAATAAAGCAAGAAAAATATCAGCTTAACTGTGGCATGTACCTTTATGTGGGTATATTATGGAATTCTAATTAAAATGAATGCGGTAATAAACCAATCCACCCTGAACAGCAAAGCAAAGCCAAGCAACCAGCCTCCCGCTCGCCCCAACTTTCTACCACTTTAATGGCATTCTGAATCCCACAAATAAAACTGGCAAGAATACACATCCTGTTCTTACGCTATTAAAAACTCTAGTTGTGGATTATTGCAGTTTCTTATTGTTTCAGGACGCTTTCCAAGTTACACTTTATCATACTGAATACCAGGCAGTACATGACTGTTAGGATACTGAAGAGCATTGTAACAAACGATCAGTGTAGGTGAAAGAAAGGCATCAACTGGCAGCTCATAGTGATATCAAGCGTGCACTGGCTCTTCCCAGCACTCCTACATTGCAGGATCAAGCACATGTACAACTTCAACGGTGAGTCCTCACTTCACAGCTTTGCACATATCAGGGAAGTCACAGCCGTATGCACATGCTGTGTGTGCACTCTAGCTCTCTACCTGAATGTGGAATCAGTCTTGAGTGCCAGCAGCCACACAGAAAATTATGGTGTTCGTTGTCTGGCAGAGATGGTGGGACACAGTAGTGAAGCCTGCTGAGTCCTCTCTTTCCAAAAGTGGAAAAAATAACCAACTAGGTATCAGCAGGATCAAAACACACAATAATTGGAATTGAAACATGACTAAGATTGCCTGTCCAGCAGGTGCTAATGTGGGGTCACTTCTGCTGGTGGATACACCAGTGGTAACTCTAAAAACCTGAAAGCTCAGAGTTCTTTATGCAAGTGTCTTACTACAACTTGGTTTTTTTTCTGCCAGCATGCAGGCTTCTAAAAACTTCTATCCTCTGGGAAGGTCTAAAATGTCAGTATTTAGTGAGACTCTGCTCTTTAAACTCCTCCTCTGTTGGGAGGAACAATAAAAACCGAGTACTTACCACAAACAAAAACCAGTGTATTCCAGCATTTGCCCTTTTCCCAGCAGTGGGTTATAGAACAGCTATCTATACATTAAGTTCAATGATTATCTATAATATCTAAAGCAAAACATTTTCTCCCACTTCTTAACTATTCATGCAGTGTAATTCTTCTTAAATATCACACTATTGAGCAGTGATTTATTTTCCAGCTGGATGTAAGCTTTCTAAACTTGAAAGATTAATTAAGTTCAAAGGAGAATCATAAAACTATAGAAAGGCATGCCCAGTTGTACCGGTATCACTTATGACAGACCTTGATCTAATAGTTTCTTAAAGGCTACCAGGCATGGAGAATACAACCTCCCCAGTCAACCTACTTCAGTGTTTCTTTGCATTGTTCTTGGAAACATTTTCTTAAAGTCTAACCTGATTCTTTCTTACTACAGTGCAAGCCCATTGCTTCTTGCTTTGTAAAGCATGAACACGGATAACAGACTACTCCCTTCTTCTTCGTAACAGCCCTTTCTATACTTGACAAGTAATTTGTTGTGATTTTATGGGACTGTATGTTCACCAGGGACTTATAGTTAAAATGATACTCATTTGAAGTCACTGGATAGAAAACAAACAAAGAACAAATGTACATTTGTTTGCAAACAAAGATAGTAAAGATAAAACTGAGAATCTACCATATGTTTTCACCAGCTGGAATTCGTTCACCATTTTGTTAGTTCTGCTCTTAAACATGTTGTTAAGCTTGCTTTTGGGGTCCTTCTCACAGGCTATGTTACTGGCAAGAAGTCCTCAATCTATGGATGGCATACTGCAAAGTGGTCTCCAGCAGTTGTCTTAGAGGGGAATGTCACTAATGTGTTTCCCATTCCTTGCGCTGAAACCTCCAACACAGTGTTTTGCTTCCTCACTTGAAAGTATTCTCTTGTGGTGGACTGAGAGAATCCCAGTGAGAGAACAGGATTCTTGCAGCAGTTTTTTGGAAGTGCCTCTTTCCAAGTGTCAGGCTTCTTCAAGCATTGTGGAAAATCCGAAGTTGTCTGGTAGGGGACTAATTAAGAGTAGTCAAACAGGATGTGGAGAATAGCATGAAAGGGCTTGAGAGGCTTTGGTCTAAGACTGTGTCTGTACTGTGTTACTCTACGCAGTACAGATTTATTCCTGTAATTCTTTTCTCATCACTAGGAAAGACACAGGACAAAGAAAGAGGCAGCCGAAATGGAGCCAGAGTGTTTCTTTGAGCAAATTGAGCAAAATTTGTCTTTGTGTACATACAATTAAAATCAAATCCAAATTGTTTACATGAAATTGATGTTTTGGTGTTTAAACTAGGGTTCTATGAAAGAGTGAATTCCTGCTGCGAATCAGTCTAAATTCAGTGGGGATTTTGGCTCAGGACCGCAAATGCTAAATTATAGCATATAACACAATAAGGCTGCAAGGTTACCGCTGCTCAGAAACAGCAGTGTAACATACAGACATTGCATATGTGAAACAAAGAGAATCCCTGTCTTGCTCAGGCCACGTTTAAATATTCACCAATGTTATAGCAAAGTAACTCAATATTCAATGTAAGATGGTGGTGTTTTGAGTTTGCTGCCAAGAAGTTTGCGCAGAGGGACAGTTTTTGTTGTCTGTGCACTGCCCTGAATTAGAAGATGTGTCATATAACACTTATCTTAGATAGTGTGGGAGCAGTCAGTGAATGGTAACTGTGTTCTCCTGAAACAACAAGGATGTCATATAGCACTTTTGGAGAGATAAGTGAACGTTTGGACTGGGAAGGGTATGCAAAGGATACCAAAGTTCAGCAGCTAATTAGAGTGTTATCACTTGAAAAGTAACATAACTGAATGAATGAAGTCATGGCATCTAGGGAAAAAGCTTGTCATTTGTTAAAATATATTGAAGTGTACATGAACCATACAACGGTGACTTTCTCAGGAATGCAATGTAGCAGAAATGGGACAAAGAGAGATTTAGTTTAGCTCCGGAATTTAGGGCATCTGTATATGTGTATAAACTTATTAACTGGTCACATGCACATCATCATGCTATCGGAAGGAAAACAAAGCTTCAACTAAAATTCCAGTAGGTGGAGTTTATAATTTGGGAACATGAAGTAGTCCTGACACACTATTCACCCAACAATTATTTGAACTCCTACTTAAAAATGTATTTAGTGAAATTATCATTACTTCATAAGAAGGAAACAAAAGATGGATTTACAGTTTGACACAGATTTTTCCCTTCGAAGCTAGGCCACACCTCACCCCATTCCAGGCTGGGCTTTAATCTGGTAGCTCGCAAGATATGCAGGTGAGCTTGGTGGGCAAAAGATTAATTTTTCAGTGCAGTGAGTCCATTTGTGTTAGTGTGATGCAACTGAAAAGCCCCTACAGAGGAAGGCAAGCTCATCTGAAGTCATGCTGGCTGCGTGTGGGAGGGAGGCCCACTGCAGCAGGATCTGGCAGCTCTCTGTAAAGGGTTAGGAGAGCAGAGACACTTAATTTCTCAAAAAATGTAGGATTACCCAGTAAATCACATAACCTTGAACCGTCCAAAAATGTAACATGAATGTGGTGATAGAATAATCACTACAGACCATTGACGTAAACAGGACAACGTACAGGGACATACCCACATTCTGGAGCATGGGATGCAGAAAAACAACTCCAAGCAAGGAGAAAATGGGTGGCTTGAGTCTTATCTAGCATGATAAGAAGCATTTTCTTCTGAAGAAAATATTAAAGGACGAATTGTCTAGCATGTACTTAGTTACAAAGTACTAATTTGGCAATTATTTGCAGTGAAGAATGTGGCCATTAATGGGCCAGTCTTGGTGCCACTGGAAAAATCTAATAATGGTTGGAAGGGAGACGTGAAGGAAGACATTGAAAGAAGCAGCAGTTCATATGAGCTTATGGGAGAGATTTGCAAATCCCACAGGAAACATATGAAACATGCAAGCGATCCCCATGCTGCTGTTATGACAGAAGGTTTTTTTTTAAATATAGCTGAGAAACAGCAAATGATCTTCCCTCAACCCTAAGTGTTTCCCTTACCCTCCATGCACATGGACACACATTCCTTAGGACAGCTTTCTATGCAAGTGCAGAGGCTTTCTCTTAGATACTTGTCCAGTGTAGTGGTCATTCCCTTTCTTGCAGCTTTACCGTTTCATTCTCCAGGCAGAAAAATGCTATGTTGCATCCACAGACAGTTGTGAAGCAGATATTGCATCAACCCACAGAAAACACAAACAGGAAGTGCACTTTTCAAGCAAATGGGTAAAAATACCCTCCCCTGCTGCCCGTCTCTATGGCTATTGAAATTAAAGGAAGATGTCTGCTGCTATCAATAGCAGCTGCCTCAGACGATGATGAATTGCAAATAAGTTTGTGCAAAGCACAGAGACTGATCGGGCGGGATACAGGACAGCCGGGATTCTTCTAATAAATTGTTCATGACAAATGGCCAGGCCACTTTTAAGTTGTGCCATGGTGAAGTGGATATTTGCTGGGAGCAGCAGAGAAATGAAGGTAAAGACAAATTGTGAAATTCTAAATTAAAAAAAAAATAGAAGGAAAAAGAGAGGATGTAATTTATACACTTTTCTGGACTTAGTTTTCTATTCCTACTTAAACGAAGAAATAGTAAGTGGTCAGCACAAGATCTGCAGAATTCTTCAGGCAGCCTTTTGACATAATATGCGATTGTTGGATCTAAATTGTGGTCTGAAAAACAATTTAGATAATAAAAACATGGAATGCAAACTAAGGCAATAAACACGTAAAAATATAGTTTGGGGCTAAAATCTTTCCACATTATTAAAAATCTATCTCATCCAACAGAATATTTTCAAACTCTTTTGCTCTGTGATTTATTACAGAGGCCATCATAATCAATTACTTTTAATTAATAGAAGATGGAAACATTAATTGGTCCTGTTTAAGTTTGATTGTATTAAATGATTCTACCAGTGATCAAAAATGTATTTTGAAAGGGAGTTTAGGCTAATATATCAGCAAATGAGGCGCTATAAACATGATTAATATGCACATTAGACTTTCCTTATCACTTTCTGTTGGCAGTTTTTATCCGGTCACAGCTGAAATTCCATTGAGTTCTTTCTCCTTTTGTATAAAATACAGATTACGTGGAGACAGCCGTCTGAGCAACTGGAGTTTCATCTTGTATGGCCATTAATTATTATTGCTCCTTTAGTATTTCTTATCTATCACAGAGATGTAAGACTGTATTTTTATAGACATTTGTGGGTAGGAAAAAAACAGGCTTTCGTGTGATGGCGCCTCAGCATTTTTTTATTGGAGAAAAGATCAACAACACATTTCGCACATCTATGAAAGGGTGAAATAAGATGTTTATAGCTGTCATCCTTGTGTAGGTGTGTACATTCAGCAATACACCAGGGAAATTGTTGGAAGGTATAGCTAGCCTTTGTTGTAATATTTTTTTTAATACATCCACAATTATTTAGTATTTATTTCAAGGAAATCACATGCAATGTGAAATTTTTCACTGAGTTGTCGCTGCAGTTGAGAAAACTTAAGAACACACTGCTTTCCTGGTAGTTTGCTAACATTCAACTGCTGCTGTACACTGTGCTCAACTTTATTTTCTTATTTCATTTAGTTCTCTCTACTCAAAGGGGAAAAACTTGAACTCACTCCTGATTCAAGTACAGAAGTGTTGGGCCAGCCAGGTCAGAGACCTGTTGCTACTGCTTCTGTCTCAAACATCCCGCTGCCATCACTGCCATGAGAGAATCAGCTGCAGAACAGAGAAGGTGACTTCAGAGGTTGATTTTTTGCTCTAGTGTTCTCAGCAAGAATCTATCTGCAGACTCATCACTTTAACAGATCCAAACCTTCTTGCTTCCAGCCAAAAGTTGCCCATCACAAGCGTATGCCCTACTTGTCTTAGGACCAACATTAAGCAGAAAAGGATAATCTACTGCTCAACCTCTTCTGCCAAGGGGTGTTCAGTGCAGTGTTGCCATCCTTAACCAGCCTGGGCTGAGAGCAGCAGCACATGCAACACACAGAGGCAGACTTGAACTCCTGTATACGTTTGTTTCTGTCTGAACTCACAGTCGTCATATATTAGTGCCTGTTTCAACTGTTTACACAGTCCAAATTTTTGGCACAATCATCTCATGTTGGTGAGTCATACTCCTCTGGTGTCTTAATACCCAGGAATCTCTCTTCCTCAATCGTTCCCTGCTGAGGAATTCCTAGTATATATTAGAAATTATTATTGGTCTGCCCGTGATTTCTTTACCATTTAATTTTTCCCTGCTCTAAAGGCCACCCTGTTTGCCTTATGTGATGTTTTGATTTATCTCTGTACTAACAGCTCCTTCTGACTCTATGTGCTCTACGCATGTCATTGGCATACACCACGCTTTTGTTCCAGTTCGCTATTGAACATATTGAGCAAGAACAGCTCCAAAACTGACGCAAGCAACTTCCTCCAGTTTGCTGCACCTCCCTCCCCTGAGCTGTGTCTTCTCAGGGTTAACTGGGTATTCCTGGTGTTGCTCTGAAACAAATGCACAACAAAATCTGGATAGTTATGGGGCAGTCACTCCAGATTTAAATCAGCATAGATGGCTCCTCTTTGCTCTATAGAGGCAATCGTTTTCAGTTATGTTCATTTATTTGCTTGAGTTAGGTTATGGTTGGACTTAATGATCCTGAGGGTCTCTTCCAACCAAAATAATTCTATGAATCTATGATTTTTGTTAACCTTTGCTGCTTTAGGGAAAAAAAAAAAAAAAAGGAAAGCCTTTTGTTCTGGGATCGGGCCAAAAGAATACGTTTTTCCCCTCTTTTCTGTAGTGGGTATTTATATTAAATGCCAGTTCTTTTCTGTACTGAAGCAATAACTCTGACATAATTTCCAGCTGCTCAGGGGAAGCTTTTGGGTAAGACTGAAGAGGGTACAAGAGCCCAGAACCTGGTGGCACCTGACAGACTCGAAGGTGTGTGACTGAGGACGCAGGACCCACTGCTGGATGCCGTGTGGGAAAGGGCGCCCTACATCCAAAAAGAGACCAGGCCATACCTGTGGGACCACTGTCCCCAGTGGGTGGGCTCTGTCCCAGCCTTGGTACACAGACCTCCACCCTGCTGCTCAGCAGTCTGCTTAAATCCACCTCCTCCTGCGTGGATGCTGACTGTTACTTATCCAACTATTTTTTGAATAGTTATTCTGCCACAAATTTGTCCTCTGTCTTTCTCAGGTAAAAAGCCTTCATAGACAAGTTGTAATGAGATATAGTTGCCTTGCTGCATGTGCAGGGGCCTGATTTTCAGCAATGTAAACCAGAAGCCCCAAATTAGTGGATACTTTTACTTTCAGTCTTCGTGTATGTCCGTTTCCTATCTGTGGAATAATTTTTTTTAATTTTTTTTTCTTGTATTGCCGTCCTTTGGGGCCAGGGTGAAAATCAGATTATATTTGTAATGGGTTCAAATTATCTAGAAAAATGTTTGAATTTGAAATGGCTTAAGACTTGACACAGAAAAAAATGAAAAAAAATCCCAGATGTTGATTAATGAAGTGAGCAGTGTAGAGTCATGTGGCTCTTTGGAGGGAATAAATGTCTCCTGATCTTGACGTCTTTGTAACATCATCTGTTGGATGTCATTCGATGCACATTGCCTCACTCTGTTAGAGGAGACCTGCAATGAACTGCCAAGGGAATTGCAGTCAGAAGATTAGGCCAAACATTTACTGTTCAAATTGTTGCCTCAAAAGTTACAGGTGATAATAATTGAAGAATACAATACCTGACAACATCTTTTTAATGTTTTTGATCAAGCACTGTGCCAAGAGACTCTATACATATAACAGTCCAAACAAATTTGGTCCAAAAAGAAAGACTTTGTAAAAAATTTCTGAGCAATCCAAACTCAGCTTTAAACATATTCATTGCAACATCCAACACAACAGAGCTACCCTTGATTACTGGGTTGATAATATTTGTTTCTAGCTTATTTTTTCCTGAAGTAAAATACAGCAAAAATTCAGGCACAAGCTCAGAAACTCACACGCAGGCTACATCCACACTAGTAAATTAAACCGTGTCAGGGCATGGGCCCAAGCTTTAGCACACAGTCACTATTACAGGTCTAGCATTGCTCCTTGGATGGTTTTTGACTTGGACCAGTCACTGCTCTCCCAAACAATCCCTGGGGCTGCTCAGGAATAAGCCTGATCCAGACATTATTCCCAATAAGCAGTTTGAAAACAGCTGTCCTGTTTTGAAGGAGAAAGGTTAATAGTATGAACACGACCGAATTATGCTAGTTGGCCTCAGGACAGCCCTGGCACTGGTTAGTTTACTAGGAAAGATGAGTTATAGTGTACTTTGTTTGCAGACTTCATGCAATATAAATAGTGTGCTTTTGCCAGAAGTGCAAGCTTCAGAGTGGTCCTTCTAATGAAATCACCTGACGTTCAACTGCCAACAGTCTTCTGGAGCCATTAATAACTGCAGCAAATGTTCTGGACAAAGTTTTCTTTTTCTTAATTGCATTGGACCAGAGTCTGTCTCCATACTCCATGCGCAAAGGTTTGAGGGCAGCCTTAAGCCTCATGTTTTTCACTTTTTTTTTAAAGCAGTTTCTGTGACTGAAGCTTTTCCTGTGCTCTAAAGAGAGGTTGTCACAGAGATTTGGCTCAGGAAAAGCAAAGCACAGGAAACAAAAAAATAACTCTAGAGAAAGATTGTTGAAAGAATTACACTAATACTAAATAATGAAGAAGAATGTAAACAGATTATAGATACAGAAAGCCTGAGTTCGGCTAATGGCTGAAAAAATAGATGACAGAGATAAAAAATGATAAGACTTGTCAGAAAGAACAAAGCCTGTGTGTGCATCATTCAGATTAAGGAATTAGAGTCAAAAGGTTAAGTGTGAGCAACAATGAATATGAAAAATGGGGAAAAAAAGAAGCAAAAGGCAATTTGTTTCATAAATCAGTTCTAATCTAACATTGCTATAGGAAAAAAAAGTGTGTTGAAGTCTGTTAAACCAGCAGATCTATCAGGCTGGACATCAGTGTAACATTAGAAAAGGTATTGGTATCTTCACAGCAGATAAAAGTGTCCTGTTTGAAGTGCTGTAAATATTGGCCTCAGGTCACCTATCATCACGTGTTTTGTCTCATGGTGGGAGCCAAATTGATCTTCAGTCTTACAGTCCATGTGTCTGGAGAATTTTATATCATGACTTCCTGCACAACCAAGGTTGTGGATCCAAAGACTTTCTTTACTTTATAGAACAGGGATGAAGAAAAGAGGTTCTACTGAGCCTATAGTAGGTGGATACTGGCCATGAGATACGTGTTCACAATACATAATTATGCAAGGTGAACTTGAGACGTCTGTTCTCTTTATTGCAGGAAATCCTTCTGAGAGAACCTCAAAGTGGGTAGTAGATATCTGAAAGTACTTCCAGTCTATTGGATAAATACGGAATGTTTCTAAATCTGCCATTTTTAGAATGAGCAAAAATATATTCTGGACAATTACCAGCAACAATAGCTTAATTTATAGTGCTTTCCTGGTTTAAGTTTAGAAATATTATTGAAATCTGCTCCTGCTAATGAAGACAAATCCAATTGATTATAGCATACATTATGGAGCAGGAGCTCTATGTCTCCAATGTTTCCAGGAACAAGAGTAGGGCACAGTCTGTACAGCAAGCAGTTTGGTCCTGTGTGTTCAAATTAAGCATTTTTCATCCCATCTGAAAGGACTAGCTATTCATATTCCCTTCATCATGTCAGTAGGGTATGATGTAAAAAAGACCTATTTATTCTACAATGGGACTGAGGTCTACTCATAAAATCTCCCTCAAGAACTACATGATGACTTGTGCACAGGGGCCACAAATTTGCCTTTTCTGTGACTAACACAGAAAATAAAAAATGCTCTTCCTTTTCCGAACATTTGTAATCTAGAGATGCACTTGTAATGCTATAAACAGTACCTAAGAATGGTCATATCGATATTTGGACAGAGCTCCCTTTGCCTCAACTTCTCGTCTCTGTTAGCAGCCATGGTAGACACCCAACGCAGAGCATACCAACAGGATGAGTGTATACTGATGCTTTCACCAGTATATCCTCCCAGGTTCCAGCTCTTTGTGACTTTGATGTTTCATGGGGATCCTTTTAACTTTAATAGGTTTAATTTCTTTTTTGAACCCAGGAAAATTTTAGTATCTTCAGTGTGTTGTGATGATGAGTTGTGTAGTGTAACGCAGGGGTGTCAAACTCATTTTCACTGGGGGCCACATCAGCCTCATGGTTGCCCTCTATGAAAATGAGTTTGACACTCCTCATGTAACGATATAAAGATCCACCCCCACTGGTTTGGTGTGGGGCATTTAACTCCAGTTCCTCCATGGTGAAAGCTCAGGAAGGAAAGAACTCCTTCTGTGCCATCTGTGTCCCAAGTCACCTTCTCCTCTTTGCTTCACTCATCTTCTCTCTCTGCACTATGGTGCGTGCTACATAGTGCCTTTCCACACTTACCCTTATAATAATTGTATTAATTAGGTCTGTATTATGCATGTAGCTATGCAATATGATGTGCAGTTTGCTGAAAGTTAATGTTCTTTGCTTGGCATGGGATGCAACATTATTAATTTCTTCACAGGCTTTTTTTGTGGCATTGCTTTCCTGCACATCCTCATTAACACAAAATAGTTTGTCTTTACAGTGCATCTTTGAAATGAATACGAATGGGTTATAATTAGCTGCATTGTATAGCAGAGAAGCTGAGGCACAGAGCATAATGTTCACATTTGCAAAATGCCTGGCTTGGGGTGGCCAGTTCAAGTCATGCAATTCTTGATTTTTCCAAAATGCTGAGTTAGCTTGATTAAAGACCATGTTTGGGCAGAAACAACAGTGTTACACAGCATGCATACACATCTATGACTGGCAGCTACTAATGAATTACAACTGGTTTTAGACACCGACACTTAGCAGATGTGCTCTCACATTTGGGGACAAGAATCAAAGGCAAAGCAAGACCTTTAACCAGGTAACTATAGCACTTAGCTTTTTAGTGCCTGCTCAGCATAGCTCCACCTACACTTAAGCACTTGGCACTTTTGTAGACTGGGCTTCAGCTGTCTCCAATTCAGGCCAAAAGGCAGCACACAGCTGGTTCCCATCAATGAGCAGGGCAACCCAGGTGAACCTCGCAGCCTTTCTGTAGGAGCCCTGCAGTAAGGACTGGTGTGGACTCCCATGAAGTGCGTTTATACTAAAGCTCTTCTTTCTCTTCTTGCCTGCTTGAATTTCTGGACTAGGTGAAGACAATGACCCTGAAAATGCCTGATTCTCCCTGTGAGTGCCACTAATGGGTAGGAAGGGTGTATGGGATTACTTGGGCAACCTTAATTCTGGCGTTGCCTGGCTCCTAGAGCCTTGATTTTGTAGTTCTTTGTCATCTGTAAATATCCATTCTTGCTTTCCTCACCACTGAACAGGTTAGTTACACAGTTGACTGAGTGTGGATAACGTGAAGCATGCCCACTAGAGGCCATGCATTTGGAAAGTTCCTACAACAGATGTAGAAAGAAGCGTTTTCAGAAATCTGTCCTGTGGTGTGTGGATAGACTTCCATAGGAATATTGCTGGATAAGTGTTTAGCAACTGGGTAAGGTCCCTGTTAAATGCTATATCCCAACCTGATGCATGACAAAGCTGAGTTTTCTAACTAATTATATCTTGTTATATTATATTATATATATTATAACTTGCTATAATATAACTTATTATAACTTGTTATAAAATTTTCTTTCTTGTCAGAGTTACATTGTTTCCCATCCTCATTTATAAAAATAATCTAACTATGTTTGCTGAATCTCTCCCCAAAAGATCAGCCCAAGGCAACAACATCTAGCACAGAACATTTTAGGCCAAAACGTTAAAGTTCAGAGGCATATGAGCAAGTGAAGATGGGTCTTACAAAAGAGAGGTTTCGGCAACCACAGGTGCCAGCTTTGTCTATGAAGAACAGCAGCAACTGAAGTTGAGCTACAAGTCATAGAAAAAAAATATTTCTGGCTTAGAAGAAAGGAAGAAAAACCTCCCAGCCTTCATTCAAGAAAAGTAGATTTGGTTTCAAATGCTAAATTATGTAAATTGATGATATTTCTGTAATATGTGCACATTTGGATACAATATTTCAATCAAGAAAGGAAGTGGGTGGAATAGTTTATCTAATTCTAGAGGGAAAGGGAAGAAACAGCACTGGTATGCACACCACAGGGATCTTTGCTGGTTTTGGAAGCTGGTTTTGAGTGTTCCTGAAGTACTGGGCAGCCTTGCAGGACTGAAGGTTGGCAGGGGGTTGGGAGGGGATGAGCACGCCTGAACAAGAGCCTATTCATGTAGTGTCAGGATTGAGATGTATGGAATGTCAACAACTTCCTGGGCTGCAAACCAGAGTCTAGGTCCATCAAGGGACTAGTCAGTCGTTATGATTAGAAGACATTTCGAGATGGCATCAGTTTGACAGAGCCCACAGTCACAAAAGCAGGCAGAGTCCCATTATTCGTTGCAGGACCACTGAAATCTGGCCAGGTTTTGGAGCAGTGGCCCACCCTTTCCAGCTGCTGCAAACAGGGCAAATATTCTAAAAAAAATGCTCTGGTTTGGGCAGTTTTGTTGCGACTGGCTGGTAATGAGTTCAAGTGATCCTTACAAACGGAGCCCAGGACTCATGTACAAGACAAGTCATGCACATTTAGAGACATCTTTTATGGTACACATCACCCATCTGAAGACCAAGGGGTAACACCGTCAGAGGTATTGTAATACCTGTGAACAATTAATAAGAAAGTAGAAGTTATATTTTCATGTAGTTTTTAATGTTGTTTTATTATCTACCGATTAAGGTACTCAAAATTAACTGCTTATCTATTTTTTTTTCCTCCAATTTGCAGGTATTAGGTTACTTTTATTATGTGGAATGAAACTGAAAGTTGATGCAACTGATTCTTTCTGCCATGCACGCTTTGAATGTTTCATCACCTTCTTCCCACACAAATTGGGGAGAATTTGTGGTAAGCGAATTACCACAGCAGAGCTAACAGAAAGAGAAAAACTGATCCACGTGACTGAAACAGGCATATCAGAGTTCATTTTTAAGCACTGGAGCTGTACTCTACATATGGAAGCATATGTGCATGCACACATACACAGGTATGTATTTATATTATACCTTTAATAATCTGACAGATTTTATCAAAGACTGATTTTACTAACTAATTTATGTTGCTAGGCGGAGACAAGTTTTTACTTTCAGCTGAAAGTACGAGCAGGAAAAACTGAGTAACTTCATATATATATATATATATATATATATATATATATATATATATATATATATATAAAGCGAAAATAAAAAAAAACTTTCCCGTAAGCATCCTGAACAAGATTCAACTGTCAGAACCATTACAGAACATTATTTGGCTCCTTACTTGATACTAGCTGAGTACCTGTGGGCTCAAACCCTCAGTATCTCTGCGTCTGTTGGGATCTCCAGTCTTTGACACTGCTGACAGGCTGAAAGATCATAGTTGCCTGGCATGGGAGTTGGGAAGAAAGCAAAGGGAGTGACCAGAGGTCTAGAAAAAACATGACCCCTAAAGAAAGATGAATGAATGGAGTTGTTTAGTCTTGAGAAGAAAGGGCATGCTAATGATTTTCAAACATGTAAAGCACTGCTGCAAAGAGGAAGAAAGGTTCTGATTTTCACATCCATGATAGATAGGATGTAAAATAAAAGGATTAACAACTTGCAGGGAAGTTTGACATTAAATATTAAAAAAACCCCTTGCTACCTGTAAGGATGGTGAAGGACGGGAATAAAGGATCTTTAAACAAATATTTACACGGTGGTGGCCTAGAGATGGATAAGAGAATGATTTAGATGATCTTTCAAACTCCTTTCCTTATTTACTGGCCTATGAAACTTTCATTCCCATTACTTTTGCCTTGGGCAAGACACACATGAAAGCTTCTGAGTACAGGGGAAAAAACCATACTGTTACTCATTCTAACAGCAACGAATCTGGCTTAATTCAAGATCTCTCTCCTCCCTCCTGTGCCAATCTGCAGCCGTTTTTTCTGAGGGAAAGCCATTTTCTCTGGGCAGGGTTTGCTTGTGTGAGGCAGGTACAGACTGCATCTGTCCTGCATGAGCTTCCCAGACTACTGTCGCCTTTCACTTTGCTGCAGGAGCTGAGTTACAGCTTATCCACTGCAACACATGCTGACGTGCCATCACAGTTTTAATATTTATTAATACAGCAGGTGACTTTTTGTGAAAGGACAAAAAGTGTCCTTAAAGCTGAGTAGAGGGGGAGAGAGAGGTGGAGGGAGGGACCCCCAAACAAGAGAAAAGGCAGAGAGCTAAGGAAATGTGATGAGATGTATGTAGTGTTTCGCAGCAAGACAGTTATTGCACTCATCTGAAACTCCCATCATTTTGCACAACACTTCTTCCATTCTTTCTGGAAGCTTTGACTTTTCTGGAGCAGCTTTCCCATCAGCAACGATCCACAATTTACCACTCAAGAAATGCTAAACGAAGACCTTAGCAAACTCAGCAGCACTACCCCCTCTTTTATTTATGTGACACACAAGTCAAGGAGATAAATTTACTTCAAACCAGTACAGTGTATGAATACTATGACCAGAAGAGGCTGTGCAGACCATGAGAGCTGTTTCTGGCCTCCAGGAAAACAAAACACACAACTGCCTTATGCAGCTCCCTGCCACCTCTCCAGAAAATTCTCTGCTCCGGGCTTGCCTTTCCCTGCAGTGCTTATGCTCAGCAGAGCCAGGCAGCTCAGGTGGCCAGGGCAGGCTACACTATGGAGGGTGGTCAGGGAGGAGGGCAGGGCAGGAGGTCCCAGCTGCATCCACCTGACCACTCTCCAGCACACAGGAAAGAGCCCTCACCCTCTTGCAGGATGGGGATGATGTATGTGGCTGCTTTCATCCCCATGTCAGGCACCATGGAAAGGTGACCGGGACCACCATGGTGGTAGAGGCTGCAGGGATGCTCCACTGGGGGAGTGTAAGCATCTTTCAGAGATACCAGAAAGTGTAAAGGTGAGCAGCCCGTGGCATTGTTAAAAAAAGATGCCAGTAACCTTGGGATGCTGGATTTCTCAGAACCGGTTTGTAAATCTTCTGATGATCCTATCTAAAATTGGGGCTGTTGGCAGGTATGGATAAAACTGTCTAATCTTACTCCCCAAATTCCACTACTTTCATGGTTATTTTTAATCTGATAAATTATTTCGGAGGAACCAATCCGAAACTTCAGCAGCCAGCCTTCAGGCTTCCTGAAGCAATGTCCATAACCAGGCACCCTCACAGTATCATGGCCATGTTCCAGCACGAAAGAGAGTTTAGTACAGTGCGATTCATTTCTTCAAGGCAGCTGGACCTGGATAGAAGGAAGGAGGAAAAGAAGAAAGGAGTGAATAAGGAAAAGAGAGAGGGAATAAAGAGAGGAGAAAGGGAAAGAGAGAGCAAGAAAGAGACAGAAAGAAGATAAGAGAAATGGAGAAAGAGAGAGCCAAAGGAAGGGAAAGGGGGAGATAAGAGAGCTAGAGAAAGAAAGGAAGAAAGAAAAAAGAAAGGAAGAAAGAAAGGAAGAGAGGGAAAGAGAAGAAAAAGAAAGGAAGAAAAAGAAAGAAAGAAAGGAAGAAAAAGGAAGAAAGGAAGAAAGGAAGAAAAAGAAAGGAAGAAAGGAAGAAAAAGAAAGGAAGAAGCAGGCATGGAAAGAAATAAGGAAGAGAAAGAAGAAAAGCAAGCATCCTGTTGCATGCAAAAACCAGATCCAGCAGTGGCAAGAGCTGGGCAGAGTGGAGCCTTTCCTGATAATATCAGTTTACTTTTTAATTAGATGCTGAGCTTTTAAAGACAATGGAGTAGACATGATAAAGAGCAGGCTATTAAGTGTCCCAATTACAGAGCACCAAGAATCCAATAATTTATGTGCTGATAATCTCCTGGTAATCCTCCGGGTGCTGCCGGAGCGTAAGCGTCCTGATTACTTCTCTGCTCTTACACAGATTTGTTCTCCTACCATTGCCGAGTTTTCCCGTTATGTTTGGCACAGCTCATTTAAAACAACCACAGTTACCTCACAGCCAAACCGCTGGCCTAAGTTTAGCTAAGATGAATAGGCAGCCGTTCATCTGCGACAGAGCCTTTGGTGTAAGTGTGGCCAATTAGTCACACGTTTGGTGTTCTAATTAGGCAATGCTGGGCCTTTCAGAAAATGTGCTGTTGATTTAGGTACTTCCTCAAACAATGCTAAATTGTGTTATGTGAAATTCAATTAGTTCTTTTCTAAATGTTTCCACATCTGTTATTCTTTAAGCATAAAGTGATGAGGAGAGAAGGAGAAGTGAAAAGCCAGAGTCTCCACTGGTGAAATATGTTAGGCCTCTGGGACCAGCCCTTTTTCCAGCTTTTGACCCTGAACAGTGATATACAGGAAGGAACAAAGTTGGAGAGCTATCATGGTGAAGCCCTTTAAAATAAATCATTATAGAAGAAATACTGCAACTGTAAAGGAACATAATCTCTTATGATAGCCATAAACTAAGCTTTGTTTGGAAACGGATGGCATGGGGAAAGCACCATTAAGCAAATGATTATAAATTCCGTTTTAAGAACTGCATTTTTTTTACGATAATAGTGATACATTTAAATCCCAAGATTAACCAAAAATACGTATAGAGCCAGTTTACTGTTTTGTGGAACGGCTTTGAGTAGTTTTATTTTTGTTTCAGATTTTCCCTCTGAGGACTGAAAAGATGGCAAGACCTCCTGCAGGAGGCTTTGAAGGGGAAAGGATAGGGTGCATTTATTATTTCTGCTGCAACATTTTTCAATTTTTCTCCATGTTTGGAACAACAAAGCGCCACAATCCTTTTGATCCCTCAAACAAAGCATTGGGTTTTCACTGGAACTTTTCAGTGCTCCTAGTGACCCATGAGGTTTACATTTGCATGAGGCTTCTCACAAAACGGGCTGCCTACGGCCATTGCCGTACCCGTGCTTTAACTCCAACCTGTTGCACACAGCTTGTCTATATATCGGTAAAGGCAGAGCAACGATTTCTCCAACATCGCAGCTCAGCCGAAAACCACAGCTGTCTAAAGGTGAAGTTGTACATGCATTTGATCCTTGTTACTGTTATCACCTTTTCACTGACCAACATTTCAAGCCTTATCTGTGGCTGGCAGGCCATGTTTCAGGTTTGTCAGAGTCCGGATATAGCCCATGCGGTTTTCTGATGATATATCTTGATAAGATTTGTGGAATGCGAGAGATGAAGTTGTCAGCACCGCTTTATGGCACCTCCGTACATGTCTGAAAATGAAAATATTTTCAGAAGCAATGGCGTTATTTTGACTGGTGGCACAAACTTTTAAGACAACACATGTCCTTGAAAAGAAAAAAAGAATGCCCAATTTTTACAACAAAAGACAAAAAGAAGGATCTGGCCAGGAAAGGCATCAGGCTTGACAGAGGAACCAAATAAGAAAGAGAGTAACAGGATCATATAATGAAACCTTCCTGGAGCTCAACTGATAAATTACATTTTCCAGCTGTAATTATTGCCATTGCATAGACATGTCAGCCTTGTAAATCAGGACCTTTAGGTCTTCCTTTTTATAAAAAACTCAAAATAAAACAAACCCAAACAAATACACAGAACCCTCTTTTCAGCACTTATGTTTGCATTCAGAATAGACAACCATACTATCTATAAGACAATGCGATCACATGTCACAGATTTCTAAAAAGAATGTTTTTTTTCCACAGATGATGATGTAATTAAAGAAGTGTAAACCTTAGCGGAAATAAAGAAAACCCTGGTTACATGTCATTTCACATGCCTGTCCTCAGGGCTGTCTTAGATGCTCAGCTTGAGTTAGAGCACACTGCTAATTTTAGTGATGGCATTAATCTGTACCTGCCATAATTTGAGCATTATGATCTTCCAAATAACACAATAATCACATATTATTACTTTAAAAAAACAGCAGGAGGAGTCCAGCTGTGAACTCAATTCTACATTCAGAAAATTTTGAAAGTTCTTTGTTCAAGAGATAAAGGAGAATTGGAGGCAAATAAATATTCTTAATAGTTGTTGGAATATTTCAGATATTTTGATTAAAAAATGCTGTTGCATCAAGGCCAAACTATTAGTAGCAATATATAAGTTTTTGGAAAAAATATCTGGCCTCTACCAGAGAAATAATAAAAAAGAGCTATCCAAGTCAAACCTTGAGCCTGTTGATACAAAAAAAATGAAGTTTTGGCAGAATCAATTTCCTTTAAAATAGAAAAGTTTAGTTTTTCCTTTAAACTGCAAAAGCTGTTAGAAAATGGTATTGTTCTCCTGAGAGATGAACAAATGTTTTATTTTTAAATTTAAGCTAAAAGTATTGGATCTAAAGAACATTTTAAAAGTTTGATAGAAAACATTAAAATAAGCTTTTCTAAAAAGAAAAAGTTTTGAACATCTCTTAAAGTTATGAATTGTTGTCAGAGAAATGTTCCACCTACCTCTCATAAAGTCTTTGAATTTTGCTTCTAAATCAGATCAAGTGCATTAAAAGTCTCAATCTATTTTCTTCCAGAAAATTCTGCAACCAAAAATAACAAATCAACTATTTCCCTAAACAGTGAGGCTTTTAAAGTCCACCTGGACAAAGATTAGGTTTAAATAGCTCTCTAAAACAAACAAGTGGCCTACATTTGAAAGATATCATCTGTTATCTGAGGTCTATAAGGCTGTTTATAACAACACTGGTTTTGTTGCATGAAGTCTTGCTCCAACTTCCCATACTCAACAAACATCTTCGGAGGTCCCACGTGACACTCAAATCCCAGACATCTTAAAGCCATCCAATGCCAGGCCAGATCTTCTATCTCATTTATTAGGCAACGACCACAGCAGAGGAGGACGCAATCCAGGGAGATCACCTGGGTGAAGAGTGAGGGGAGCTGCTAAAATGACCTGTTGGTCAATGACCAGAGATCTTGCCCACAGATTGTGTTTCTGTTTGTCATGAATGAAAGTATAATCCCTGGCATTTTTTGCAGACCAGCATCCCAACATCCTGTATCTGTAGCTTCACTGTAGATCATTTTAAGAAACTGAAGCCCAGTATTATTGTTCAATACACTTAACACTTTTACAGACCAGGAAAGTCCAAGTTTACAGGCAGGTACTTGCCTGCATCAAGCATGTACAAAGAAACACCTTAGAGTAAAAGAAATGATTAGCTGAGGAAGACTGGCAGATTGTCTGGGAGGGCTATGAAGGAGAAACCCCATCTGCAATGTTCCTGCAGGGTAAAAGCACAATAGAAGACGTTCCTGGGCTCCTTTCTCACCTGGTGTCCACCAAGTGTCTGAATTGGCTGCAGAAAATGCCCTCTTATTAAACTCTGCATCTAAGACCAGAAACACATCAATCTTCATCTCCTGAGCTGATAGCCATGTTCTTAATCTGGGCACGTTAAGTTCAAGCCCTCCCAGTGTGGTGGAGTTCTTGGGTTTCCTGGAACTGGCTTTTAATGGGGAATAGACTGGCCAGACGAGATTCTGGTTTTCATCTCTTATGTTAATACAGGCTTCCACATCCAAAAGAGTTTGGTTTGGCTTTGAGCTGCTTCTATCACAGTTTGTGGCTGCATTTAAGCCACACTCTTGCCTATGATATATTTTCCAGGCAGAGGAAAGGAGCTCCTTCCTTCTTTTACCCTCTACAGTTGCTATGGAATGGATGCAAGCTGCTTTCACTCATGAGAGCCACAGACTTTAGGCTGTAATGCTGGGCAGGCATGCTCCTTCATTATATCTTTTAACTGGAAACACTGTGACACAGCAGCCCACTGCCATGTCAGTCCTCTTCCGTTCTTGCAGAGCATCTTCCCATGCTTGGGCTCCCTGCTTTTCCTTCTGCTGTCTCACCATGTCCATACATCTACCTTTTTCTCCTTCAGGTGGTCCTGGTGGGAGCAGTGGTATCCCTCTCCTCAGACTCCTGACTCTTACCACTGTAATCAAAAACACTTTTCACGCCACTCTGTGTGGCCAAAGAACCTTTCGTCTCACTTTGTATTCTTGTCTCTTCTCAGGGCCTCATGTCATTTCTCTAACTTCAGCTAGTCTCCAGCAGCAGGTATGGCAGACCAGGTCTGAGGAACCACAGTTGTTAGACATTCCTTGGCTGGTGTGTCAGTGGCCATCCCAAGATGGATGGGCACAGCAGTGACATGAGGCCGTCTCTGCCCCATTGCACTAGTGCCCAGGAAAAAGACAGCTGAGGACTTGTTCTCCAGGTAGGTTGCCCATCTATAACTGTGCAGTTTAAAAAACAGATTTTCTTTATATATTTTTCTTGATTGCCCCTGGGACTGTTCTTTTACATATGGATTGTACCCTTTATGAAGAAAAGCTACTATCATTTCTTCTTCCTTTTTTTTTTAAGTTGAAACTATATGAAAAAAAATAAAGGCTATCCAAGCAATTAAAAACATTGCATGAATTCTTTGGAATAGGCACTTATGTCATCCTGCTCTGTTAAATTAGTGAAGGTGTAGTCTGAGCCCACAGACTGACAAATCCTTTCGTGCAAGCGTTCTACCAACTGAAACAGGGAGTTCCCTTTACCTTATGTGCTTTTGTAAGACTTTTGCCAGGTGCTATCAGCAGCAATAAACTTGACATCCTTTTAAAGAGAAATAAACCTCTTCTCCCAGCTTTTCTAGGCTTAGCAATATCTGTTCTTGTATTTTATTTTCCTAAATACCTTTACCACTAAATACCTTAATAGGTGATATTCCCTGCTCACAACAGTAGAAAAAAACCCCAAAACTTCTCAATAGCCTTGCTGGCAGGAAAGAACTTGTTCTTCCTCTGCTCTGCCCAAAAGCTGCGTCTCCAGGTCAGCCTGGAGCTGAGCCCCAGCAGGTCCTGGCAGGGCTGGGGAACCAGAGTATGGTGGTGTGCTCGCTGGGGCTGTGCTGCGGTTGTATCTGAGCCACATCGCACTGCGGGCAGGGCACATTTGTCCCTGCCTGCAACAGACCGTGCAGACCAGCCTCCTGTCTGCGAGGAGAATGGCAAAGATTTTATTTGAAGTAAAAAGGAACCCAGTGTCTGTTTCAGAAACAGACCAAGAAACTTATCTGCAGCCTATTAACCAGATGCTGCAGTACTGTATAGGCTTCTGATGTTCACATTATAAAAAAGGATATTGAAAAACTGGAGAAGGTGTGGAAGAGAGCTGTAAAAATTGTTCAGAGACTGAAGAAAGTGCCCTACACTGAAGCACTTAAAGAATTCAATCTGTTTAAGTTATCAAGAAGAAGACTGAGAAGCCACTTGATTACACTGGGTAATACCTTCACCAGGAGGAACCAGTGAGTTACTCAGGCTCCACTTACTAACGGAACACGGAAAGACATGGCCAGAGCAGGAAGCGTGAAAGACAGACGGATGCAAACTGGAAAAATCAATTGCTTTTTTCCAAATATTCTTCAGAAAGGCCTTACTGAGTAAGGTGGAAGACAACCCAATTTTTGATATCTTTAAATCAGGACTGAATGGTCTCTTGGAAATCGTACCAGTTACTGGGCTCAGTGCAGAAGTAACTCAATAACTGACAAAATGTGTTTCCCCATCACCACCATCTCCTTACCCAGTAAGGTCCACTGCAGCTACTCTCAGTGGCTAGTGAGGGCCAAAATCCTGATGGGGGCTCTGACAGACTTCTGATATCCCCATGCCTGGGGAATCCTTCCCAGATTCACCTGAGGCTAACTTAGAGGCACTGATTTCACCTTTATTTGCTGGCTAATTAGGAGAAATATATCTGACAGATGGATATTTTGGGAGTACAATATTTGGGAACACAATATTTATTGAAAAATGTTGGAAATACAAGGGGCATTATGGACACTTAGAATATCTAAAGACTGTTGAATTGACTATCCCAGTGTAACAAATAGTCCTGTGACCAGATAGATATTGCATTCCCATCCAAAAGGCAAGTTCCTTACAGAAATTAAACTTCCTAGAGCGAGGGCAGAATGAGAGATGGAAAGAGGAATACAAATTGTGTGGCTGTTGTCTATTCAAGAACGAAGTGAGAATGACGCTCACTCCTCCAGGGCAGCTGTGGGCTATGGGAACACAGATGAAAACCTGAGCCAAAACAGGTGAGTCCCAAGCCCTGGTTTTAAGAAAATCATGAGAACAGCAGGAAGGTGTGTTGAACAGGAACACTGTGGCAGGAAGAGACCGTGTTCATATTGGGACACCAAGGAGTTGTGCTGGATGCTTGGGGTCCCTTGAGGAGGCCCAGCAGAAGCATAGCATCTCTCTGGGAGTCCTTCTTTAAACTCTTTTCCTGTTTCTTTCACCGACAAGCTGAGACACTGTCTGTCCCAGGATATGACAAACCTCCCAAATGCACAGGAGGGGTTCTGGGTAGGGATGCATGCAGATGCAGGTCTCCATGTTACCACATCGCCCTTGTGATGCTGCAGCTGGAAGGAGAAAACTTTTTGCTCTGGGCGACATCTGTGCAACTGCGGTCTAGGCAAAAGTCTCTGCAGGTGAGGATGTTCCACGTACTTTCTTTCTTCCATTCACCAACAGATGGTGGCAGAGAGAGCCCCTTTCCTGTCCAAAGCCTTAAGGCCACAGCAGTTGTATTTCCTTTTAATTACCTCTATATGAAAGACTACTGTATTCTGCAGCTTTTGTCCTTCCTGAGGCAGTTTACAGCAGCAGCACTGCAGAGCTCTGGTAAAGCATTGTGTGCAGCTACAGCATGACAGCACGACTTGGGGTAAAGATTTCTGTGTACTCGTTTTCCACATTGTGCAGGAGTTATGTTCAGTGAAAATTATATAAACGTACCACACCAGCTCGTATGTCATTTCCACAGAATGTTACAACCATTCTGTTATGTAATAGTGAGCTAATAAAGTCAACCCAAAACTCACTATATCACTTTCTACATGGAGTTACCTCATTCATCCTTTTTCCCTTTAATTTAAATCTCATCTCTATTTCTACGTTTACCTTCCAAAGTATTTCTACCACAGCATATTCCCAACACCCTTCTTATTTTTCTGTGTGATCTAAACAATGCAGAATAAGAGGGCCTGAAAATTTGGACTGGAAATATCATGAGAACAGGCTCTGTCAAGAGCTTTCCAGTGCTTCCTGCTTCTGGTTGAGCTGGAAATACTCAAAGGGTGAAATCCTGGCCCAGCTGAAGTCAATGGGAATTTTGCCATTAACTTCAATGGGGCTAGAATTTCACTCTTGCTATTTGCTCCATGTATTCAGTCTCAACTAGATCTGGCGTGGTGTGAAAAGGAAAACTTTTCTTCTTTCTTTTTCTTTCCTCTTGTAAGATTTAATGCTTTAAAAAAACCTTAGATATTCAGGTTAGATGTAAATGTTGAGTAATGCCAAATAAGTTCCTCTGTTAACCAAATGATCTCTAAGCAGTTACATATCAGAAACTGCGGTTTTACAAATATTAAATGATATAAAGATTAAGAAATGAAAGCTGTCTGCATAAAATAATTAAAAATATATACTGTCTCTCTTTTGACAAAGCCTATATTGGAGATAGGTGCCACTGTTTAAGGACCTTGATGCCAAAACGTTTTGCAGCCAGCAGTACAGTGGTGGTTGTCTGTGCAAAATGTTTGAATTTTTGCTTTTACACAGAATTCTACTGGCCTTCATCACCACTGAAGGAGGATTTGCCTTGCTTTAAATCTGATACATTGTGATCTCTGCTTAAGATGGCATAAAACTTTAACCCTGACTTTGAGGAACAGGTGGACTTTATCCTGCTTTACTTGTGTCTGCCACTGTCTTCCAGGAGGTGCTCTGTAATTCCTTGCTCGCCAGAGACAATCCATTACAGCAAATCTTTCCTCTTCGAAAGATAAAGTCAGTTCTATTTCTGCTAAAAAGTCCTGCTCATTACTGTGTTCATGTTTTACATTAAGGCAACATTTTTGATTGTGTGGTATTTAATAACAACAGTCTTCAAAAGCAAACTGACCAGTCTGAAATTTGGCATTGTACTGGTGAGGATTCATCATGAAGGGATATTTCTGGAAATCTCCATACTTTTTTTTATAGCCCCAGAAGACCCAGTGAATGTCTGACCAATAAAAATGTGTGCTTGAGCAGAAACATCATCCCCGCTTTTTTTCCTAGAAACAAGACGTTTTCTTCTAGAAAAACAATAGTAGAAGCACTCAATTAATCCACAGCTATTCATTTTGTCTTCACTGACAACTAGCAGGCCTCCTAACACACTGCTGCCTCACTTCTGCAGTCAAAGCAGCCCTGCCAAGTGGACTCGGGCTGACACACTCATTCTTCAGCCTGTATTTCCTGGTGCAAATAGTTTCTAGCTCTTTTCCAACAGCCAAATCCAAGGAAAAGAAAAAAAAATAAAAAGGGCTTTGTTCTCCATGAAAAAAGTCGCGGCTGTGGTCAGGAGCCCTGCACACTAAGCCGGGCCGTGAGGAAGGAAGGGAAATGCAGTCTGCCGCGTCCTGCCAGACGGGCTCGCAGCCCCGTGGCTCCCAGCCCTGCCGGGACGCCCTGACTCCGACCTCTGGCCACCCACCTCCTCCGTCCCCCTGCAAAAACCTGCCCCTTCTCTGGGCCGGGCAGAAGTCAAATCCTATTTTCTTCAAGACAAACCAGGAGGAAGCCTGCAAACAGAGGGCGAGAGGGAGAGCAGATCTGAAGCACAGCTTTGGCCTCCCTCATGCCCCACCAGCTCAGCTTTGCAAGGCCAACATGCCACATGGTCAGATCCTCTGAGATTCGGCAAGACTCTTCCATGGTTACTCTGTGTGAAATACAGTTGTAGTGGCTTTTATAGCTGCAGGAGGATAAAATGGCTTTCATCCTCTCTTCTGACCCTACTTCCCCATATTACCAAAAGAAGCCTGCTGGAGATAAGCAGACCAGTGCCACGACCCCCGTTTGACTTGTTGCCCTCTCACTCCTGCTCAGTTTCTTAGACAAAGTATCTCCTAGAGGAAAGTGGCAATGCCACCCTTGGAGCAATGCCTTTCCTGGTAGTCTCCTGTATTACCACTTGGTGGTTCCTTTGATGATTTCAGCTGCAAATATTTTCTCGCATTTGCTCTTTTCAGCTTCTTATATTGAAGTCAACAGCCCTTGTCACCTGCCCCTCCCAAACATCTTCCTAGGGGCCTGTTCACCGACCCCATTCAGTGTGTGGCAGTATCAGGTTAGGTCTCCAGGGTCTGCCGACGGATATAAATTAAATTTTACCCAGCAGACTGCAACGGGATCTTTGTTACCCCCTATGGTTTAAAATACAGGTTTCTGTACAACAGCTAGAAGGCTATTGACACACCTAAGTTTTTAATTGGCCTTCAAGAAACTTCCCACACATGTGCCAAAACAAGCTGTTCTCCATGTGTTAGAGCCAGAAGGGTTTTTTTCCGCCTTCCTGCAATGGTTCAGCTCCTGATTTCCTGAAGCCCTTCCTACCCAGCTTCTGCTGAATTATCGCTCTTCACTGGTGGACACACAGAGCCCCCCACCACTATTGGTGTGCCTTCCCACAAGCTCAGGGATGGATGTTCATCTTTGGGCAGAGGAAAGGTTTCCCCTTCTAGACCAACCTTACCAGGTCTTGGGTGTTTTCTACCTACCACTGTGGCCTGGGGCGTGATTTTTGCCTGGCAGGATCACCTGAGGATCTACCTTGCATCCCACCAGCACAAGGGACTCTCATCCAGGAAGCACCAGGACCCGGGTTTCTTCTGCTGCTGACACTGAGCTCATCTTTTTAAGGCCGAAACATTTGCCTTAATTGACAGCTTTGGACATGAATAAGGCATTTGCACAAATCCTAGCAGCATGCAGTAGTTAGGAGGACAGGGTACATAATCCTCTAGCCCCTTCTGTCTTTAATTTCTAGGAAGCTATTATAGGGCCTTCCAAAAGGGCTCACGTCTGCCTGCCAGCATCACATTAGCATGACTACTGCTTTGAAACACAATAGCTGTGGCAGCTCAGTATCTGTAATGCATCCCCTGCTGTACTGTGTAGCTTTGCGCACGCCTTTGTGCCATTAATGAATCATCACGTGGGAAGTGTTTTCATTATTCCTTGCTTTTCCAGCCCTGGTGTTTCTTGGCAAACATGCATCCCAGGCCACAGCAGCTGTCTGTCTTCCTCTCCTTCCTTTAGCTTAAAACTATTTTTTGTTGGTGTTGTTTTGAAGTGCCCATTGAAGTGACAGGATGGAGAAGGATGGCTAAACCCAAGTTCCAATATCTTTATTTCAAGACTGCACTAATAGCCTGTAAGAATTTTTCTCTGCTGTACTTCAGATAAGAGTGGTGAGCCTAAAAATTCATTAGCGAGTAATGGAGCAACCTCACTTTATCTATGTCTTTTTGTAGGACTAGGGTTTCATTCTGTGCCAGGAGTCATACATCACACTCAACATGTATGTCTCCAGAGCCAACCGAGAGAAAGTGCAGAAAAACTACTGTTAACAAGGGAGTAATTACATTCAGCATAAATTAATTATTGGTCACTCAGGACTGGTGGGAAAGGGCCACACAGACTGTATCCAGCTGAGTTCCCACCTCTGAGGGAAAAAATATTTGAATATGAATCATAAGACAATATGAGGTGGGCCCTTTCTGGTCTACTGGTCTTTAACTGCACATTTTTGCTAATATGACATGTGGCTTATTTGCTTTAACACTATAGGTACATTGTATTTTTTTAGGGCAAACATGAGTGATAGTCATTCAGGACAAGGGTCATTTCATAGCAGCCAGCGTCAGACCCGACTGAGGGAAGCCAGGAGGGACTTTAAAATGTAATTCAGCCAAAAGAACAGGACACGGATCAGCAAGCGAGTGATGGAAGGTGTTCATGAGGAATTTAGATTACCACACACTGCAAATAAACCCTGAGAAACTGGAGCAGCCAGAGGCCAGGGAAACCTGACTGGCAAGCAGGGAGGAGCCCTCCCGTGAGGAAAAGAAGATGCACATTGCACCCCAATCTCTTTGCCAAAAGTGTTAGTGCTAGCTCAGGAAAGTTTAGTTGTGCTTGAACCCTGAAATTACTAACTTGGACAGGTGTAGGAGTGCATAAAATAATGTTGGCCTAGTCTCCAATAACCAACCAAGAGATCAAAACTGCTTGTGATGTGTAGAACACTAAAACTGTTCCATGTCCTGATAAAAATCAGGAAATTCAAAGTTAAAGCGAATCCTCATAAATGGAAATTCTTGCCGTCATGGGAAATAAAAAGCACATCAAGATGCAAGTGACAGATGTACTGTCAACTGGGAAGTTCAGCTTGGAATTTCCTGGCTTTTTCTTTTCACCTCAGTTCACTGCCCCTAAAACAATGTATAGTTAGAACAGGATTCATTCCTCCTCTTCTCTCCCTTTTTAGCAGATATTCATACATATACATAAACTGTTGCACAGACATGATAGGAGAATTAAACCTTTTTTTTTTTTTTTTTAGTTAATGTTTTTCAAGCTGTTTATTAGACAACTGGATGGGAAAGTTTTCCCATTTGTGAAGCCCCAGATTTATTGAATTGTAATGAGTGCAACACTCAGACCCGCCAGCTATGTTTCCCCATAAAAAATAAGCCAACATCTGTCTTACAACAGCCTGGTGTTTGGAAATTCACCTGTAATATGAAAAATACAGTTTCCCAGCTCAGATCCAGTTCAGATTAGAGTGCCTTGAATAGCAAGTTATTTGGGGATGTGCTGTCTTAGTTTGCCCAGAATTTTCATGTCAGACCTCAGAAACCTTTGTTTTCATGGAAATACCGGGGCCAATGAACCGGCATTTTATAACGAAGGCATGTTTTGTTGAAAAATTCCCAACCAGTGCTAATTGCCTACAATGGAGTAGACAGTGGAAAGCTTCATGGGGCTGTGGAGCTGGTCCATGGGTCCCTGCCAGTTACACTTGACAGGGAATTTCAAAAAGCACTGCTCTGACATATGAAGCTGGTTTCAGTTTAAAAACATACCTGGAAAAAAAATCCATTTTTTTTTTTTCCAGGGACTGCACTATGATTCACTGTCAACTTTTTACTCCCTGCACTTCAGACACCATCTCCAAACCCCTTCGCTGCCGATGTGAAAACCCAAAATGGGATTTTTCAGGTCCAGTCAGAAACAAACCCCAGCAGACAAGAAATCCTGGTGGAGCGTCCGGCCCTGTGTCCCAGCAGGTGAGGGATGGATGGCCATCGCCTCTCCTGGGGCTCACGGGATGTGCTGGCAGCCCCACACCTCACATGTGGCTGGAGATTCTCCTGCGCTCCAGACATGCGGCAGCAGACTGAAGTCAGGTGGCGGGAGCTGCCGCAGGGCACAGCCCTCCATCCCGCTTCTCGCCAGGCTGCTGCCACCTCCGGGTGCAGCACCGGGGCCTGCCCCTGCCATGTCTGTCCCCAGCCTGGTGGGGAGGTGGGGGGCTGTGTTCTGCGTCAGGGCTGAACTGGGGGGCTTCTGCCTCAAAAGCAGCAGTGCCTGCTGTTTTGAGGAGGGATGTTGAAAGGCAATGGACAGTAACAGCTTCAACATAGATGCATAATTCCTTTTTTTACCTGTTCATCCGACGGGGGCCATCGTAATTTCCAGCAGAAAACCAGCATGCTGACTGACCCATAGCTCCTCCGGGAAAGCGAGGGTGGCAGCCCAAAGCTCAGCCTTCTTTGCCCATGAAGAAGTGTGGCTGCTTCATAAAATCTTTACATGACGTTAACCACAGTGCAGTTGCTTGCACCTTTTTGAAAGGCAAAGTCAAGCCTTTCACTTCCAAGAATAAGCCTTTTTTTTTTTTTTGTGAAAGGAGGATGCTTTAGGATTAAGCTAGATTTAAAACAAGTTTAAAAAGAGCACCACATAGCTCAAATAAAGCAAGCCTGCTGGCTTTCCCCAATGACTGGCACTAGAGCAGATTATTCTGGAAGAAAGACATTCTCACAACTTCATGGCTTCAATTTCTCAAGCAAAAAAGCAGAGAGAGATCCCACAGTTATTAAAGCAAATAAATCAAGGCTTGAGAGATCTTGTGCACAAAATTGGACAGCGTTTGCATTTTTCTGCCCTCAGACCTTTAAGGAAGGGGTTTTTTTTCTCCTTTACCTCATCCACCTTGGGTATCTTAAAAGCAGGAAAGGCGCCCCAGGGACCCAGAAGGTTCTATTAGATGTAATTACAGTACCTTACTTTTAAAGGTTTAAAAGTGCATCTTTATGGGCTTATGCAGTCCCGGTAACAGTAACAGTGTTTTATGTGTTTGATTGACATAAAACATGCCTCAACATTAAACATTTCCTCAAAGTCCAGGAACACTGGACCCTGTTCCTGATCTCTACCTTGCCTTTGCAGCCCTGGCTGACAACTGCCCCACATCCCTCCCATGTCCCCGGCAACGGTGCAGATGCCACAACCAACCCCTCTAAAGGCAGGTGCTGCCTCCTGCTCCCATCAAAGTGGAAACCAGCCATTCCCACATTCTCCGCTCTCACCTGCGGCAGCTCAGCAAAAAATGTGAATGTCCAATGAAGCCACAGTGGTTTACAGGCCATCTGCATAGGTGATGCTGAAACTCTGTTAAAGCAAATGGAATCTTTCCGCAGCTTCTCTGCTGACTTCTGCCTTCATGAGCTGCAATTTAACCACATCACATGTCAGCATCTATTGTTTTTATCAGATCCTAAGTCCACTCACTCTTCTAAAGAAAAAGGGAGTGCTTTGCTCATGTGAGCCATTAAAGATAAGAAAACAGGAGGTAATTTTCATTGGGCAATTTGTGACAATTTAGGAAAAATCCGTGTCTGTCACAAAGCACAAATTCCTTTCTTAACTTGAGCACAGGTTTTGATTAGACCTATGTGGTGGTTTTTGTCTTTTCTTAGATGAAAGCAAACTTTATGGAATATAGAAAACTAACATCTAACTTATATTGAGGCTATGCCCACCAGAAACACAAAACTAGAGAATTTCCCTCATCCAATCAAGTCACAAAAAACCAAACCAAACATACAGCTGAAAGGTCCCATTTCAAACTTTTATTATCAGAATTTCATAACAAAAAGATGGCAGTGGGGAAAAGTGCAGATCAAAAATTACCAGTGGAAATTGGAAACAAGCTGCAAATAATAAATCAGATTAGGAAAAAAAAGTGTCAGTCTGTCTGCAGATAATTCACAAGTGCAAAAAGTTCGTTACAAATGACTTGCCCTGCTGCAAATTTTTAGTTGTGTGTGTGTGCGGTACATCATAAAAATTCTGCCCTTGACATATTTAAAGAGAATGCCATTGCCAACTGGAACTTCAGCTGGAAGCTCGAAAATTGCCAGAAAATAGACTCCGAGTCTGTACCAGATGGGGGGGATTTCAGAAATTTCAGGAGGCGGAGAGGATTTAGAATTCACCTCCCCCAGAACAAAGGGATTTTAGCAAAAAGCACTCCAAAAGTTCACAGAAAACCCTGAAGTCAGTGTCTAGATTGGACTTTTTTTTTTTAACCTAAAACCATGACTCACGATCACACATAGTTACAAGATGTAGCAATTAGAAATGGGAAAAATATGAAAATTTTTAGTGATAATTGGTTTTTTCCATACTGCAGAATAAACATTTTCAAGAAAATATCTATGCTGGGTATTATTTCCCAGGGCTTTTTATTTGAAAGAACTTAGATTTTTCTTTTTTGGCTTTGCCTCAACACCTTTCATTAGAAGGACATAACTTCTTATTTCATGGGAGGAGAGGGGTTACTGGGAAATTTCAGACCAAAATGTCAAATTGCAAATAATCCTCACAAATCAAAGCAGGGAATTGCAAGAGAAATGCAGTCCTTATATCAGGAAACTGTATCGTACTTTAGCTAGCTGAGAAAAAGCAGGGGAGAAACTGGTCTGGTTTTGTACTGCTTTGATTTCCCTTATTTCTCTCCTCTTCTGTTTGTTTTCATTGTGTATTTAGGAATGGTGATTTTTTTTTTTTTTTACAGTATCGTCTAAACATATGAGTCTATGTACTGGCATAAAGCAATGTCTTTCTGAAAGATTTATCAGTATTCTTGTGTTTCTTTGTATATGACATAGAAGAATGGTTTTGTTATACATCCAAAAGTTTCTCTATTCCATTTTCAGCCTCATTTCACTTTTCTTTCCAGGTAGCTAGATAACTCATAGTTATTCCAGGACTATTTTTGCTCTCTCCTCCCTATGCCAATACAAAAGTTTCTAGGCAAACTTTTCCTCTCTGGACTTTGTTGGCTTCTTCCTTGTCCTTTTCCCTGCCGCTGTAGCAGGCCTACTAGAAAGGATGAAAGACGTCTGGGCAATATCTTTTGAGCAGCCGAGAAATGTCTATCACAACTGCTCTCCATTTACCGCAACCATGTGTGTATGTGCACAGTTTACAGTTGTGGTTTTTCTGAGGGGATTATGGTATGGTTTTATAGGCTGCTCAAGACGTCCATTTGGGTATAAGTGTATCTATCTATACTGAAGTGTATATACACGCATCCTAGAAAGTGCTTGTGTATTTTTTATTTACTGCAACGTCTTAGAACTAAGCTCCCCTAAAAAACCCCCAAACAAACCCCAAAACAAAACATAAACAAACAAACAATCAAAAAACCACAAAAACCCAGCACATCCATTTATGATTCCCTCACACAATTTTTTTTGCTTTTATGTTTTTTCCCCTCAAGTGATTCTTTTATTCTGCTGTTCTTTTTGCCCCCCAGCTTTAAGCTTTTTTGTTGGTTTTTTTGCCTTCTTCCCTTTCTGCTCTCTTCTTACCTTATGTTCTCTTTTCTTCCTTTCCCATAAAATTACTTCCTCTCCTTTCTCTTTCACTATTCTCTCCTTTCATCTCTGCCTTTTCCCCCATGCTATAATTTTTCCTTTGCTCCTCTTAATTTTCAGCCTTCTTACTTTCAATTCCCTTCATATCCATCTCTTTCCTGTTGTTCCTGCATCTGCACGTTTCCATCTAACAGGTGACTGCTAAAGTATGTCATCTTCACATGGAGACTTTATTTCCTCCCTTCCTTGAGATTTTATGCTTACCCTGTTATCTAGGTGCTCATGTCATTGGTGAGAGCACACATTTTTATAGTGTTTTAGGAGAAAAGTGATGATGTGGTTTGGGCATCTATTTTGCTATTTCACAGTCCATGCGATACAAAAGGCTTAAGTTCAAATCAGTCACTACCTCTGTGAAAATGCTTCTGTCTGGGATACTGTAAGAGTATTAACTACAAAAGATAATAACAAATGGTTAGGGACAAAATGATTCCTACATGTTTCTGTTATGCTGATTTGCTCATTGTTCTCTGCTTTGACAACTGATGCGTTGTTGGCTTTGGTATTTGGAAATGATCATACAAAGAGATTCATGGAACTATTTTTCTTTGAAATGTTATTTTTCACTGATTTGAAAACATTCAACAGATGCATACTGGTTTTGATAAAGCTGTTGATTTTCTGTTATCCAGGGTGGACCTTATGGTCATGCCCAGACAAGGACACTTAAATAAGTATTTTTGAAATCTGAGTTTTTCAACCTGAAAACCAGTATTTTGACATTTTTACAAATGTGTATGAAGCAGGTTTTTTATATTCCAGTATAGGTATGGATTTTTTGGTAAATATTCATTGAAAAAAAAATCTCAGTCCAGTAGCTAAAGTAACTGAGCATGCATGCTGATTGCATATCTTCTTGACTGTACCAAGCTATAGGTGCTAGCTCTTCCATAAAATTCGGGGTGCCATTCTTAGGAACATTCGACATGGTCTAAGTAAATCACCTACAACATTCTCCATTTAAATGTTTGTCAAGAACTTGCAAACAGATCTTCAGACAGTTTCTTAATATAGTTTCTGGATACTAGATTATCTTGGATTTCAGTACACTTAAGGTAACATCAGCTCATTGAATCACTTGGAAACAGTTACTCACCAGGAAAGCAGCCTAATGCAGGCAAATTCGCTCTGATTCTCTTAGCAGGGCAGAGAGAAGGGCTCAGAGCAGCAAACAGCACAGCATTGGTTCACTGCAGCACAAACCCCCAAATCTTTTCCACCCCAGAGGAAATCTGAATGTCCCCGAGAGGGCAATGGCTGCAGGAGGAGCAGTACAACTGTTCAAAACAAGAATTTAGCTCCAAGAAGCTGATTCTGCAAACACTTTAGCACATGTACAGCTTTTCTTTACGAGAAACCTCAAAGAGCTGGCGAGTGTTGCTTCTTGAAAGTCAAGTCAGTCATATGGCAAAGTGTTTATGGGGTTTGGATCTAAATTTTGAAATTATTTTAGGACCCTTAAAAGCAGGCACTAAATAATTGTATATTCCCATTGTTTTCCAGCAGGAAAAAAATGTACATAATGATGTTGCCCTGCCATTGAATCCGCTGCCTGGACACCCAGAGGAGTTTGTTTTCTCCTCCCATGTTTGAGGCCAGGGGATACCCTGTGCTCCTGGGCTGCAGCTGTGGGATCACTCATGGCACAGGAGAAGCCCCTGTCCTCTTCCCCAGCAGCCTGATTTCATCACAAGAAATGCAAAAAGACGAAGTCAACATGTGTCAGGATTTTCTAAGACAAGCTGGGGGATGAAGAGCTTGGCTCATGAAGAGGAATGGAAAGAGCTTGAGTTGCTTGGGTCAGCAAAAATAACAGAGGCTACGAGAGGATCAGCAAAGGAAAGCGGATCATGATCACAGGGGTCATGAGTACAGTTACACTGAGCTGTGCTGCCACACTGGCCAGGCAAAATCATAGATTCATCGAATTATTTTGGTTGGAAGAGACCCTCAATATCATCGAGTCCAAACATTAAATGGCAAAGAGAATGCAGCAAGGCATCCAGCAACTGTTTTATTTCATTTACGGTAATTGCAAAGGACCTAATAACGTTGCCCGTATTGCATAAGACTCTCCCTATATAATTATAAAGGTGAAAGCAAACTTAAGGGTAACTAGCTTTGCTCTGTTTTGCTTTCAGACTTAGCAAGCGTTTTGATGCTTTTGGTCTTTTGGATGCTCAACAACAGTCAGCCAGGAAAGGCAGGTGAGCTTTCAGGTGGCTCATCCCAGAAGGTGTACTTTGATCTGCTTGCTTTAGGACATAGCGACTTTTTAAAGCTCTCCCGAGAAAATTTGCTTCTGCCTTGACTTTATGTGCTTGTCGTTTCATCATCTGAGGCCTCATTTCATACATACGTTTATAATATGAGTTTCACTTCAATAAGCTGGGAAAGTAATAAATTTAAAGCTGACTAACAGTTGTTTTATGTGGCTGCCAACCTGCCAAGTAGCATTCTTAATTATTGCCAGGAAACTAAGTGTTTTGCAGCCATGTGTTTTACATTTGAATGTAGTATGTCTTGTCAGCCCTCAGCTGGACTGATGGACAGGCCAGTAATTTTTGGATGTGAAGAAGCCTGCAATGGTGGGTGGTTTTTTTGTCGTCAGGTAGGGATATCAATGACAATATGATGGACGAGAATAGCCCAACTGGTCCCCAACTCCCAAAACACACTGTCACAGAAAAGCTGGAGGGAAGGGGTTAAACCTGAGCCCAGAACCCTAGTATTTTTTCTGTTTAAGACTGTAGGGCAAATACTTCTTAAAGCTGTCAACAAAGAAAAAGCATAAATGTATTATAAATTATATATGTTACAATAAGATGGATGACTGTTTTGTTCCTTCTGTACAGGATAGAGTGCAACACTGCTATGAGTAGACTCTCCTTTTTTTTTACCCAGACAAAATTCATTATTAGTGCACCAAAATCAGCAATGGTTGTATGGCTTGTTTTCTTCAGCCTGTGTTTAGGCTCCAAGATGTTGTCCCACATGTTGGAAATCAGCCAGTAAAAGGAGGACAGAAAATGAATACTAAAAAAGGAAGCACTGACCCAAACAGTTTTGTTGCATGTATTCTGCTCTCCAGAATGCTTTGAAGTCTCAAGAGAAACTTGACTAAGTTAAGAGTGCCTCCAGGCCCTTAATTTGCGCAACCAACACTCATTTTGCTGATCATCATCATTGACCCTAGAAGAATTATAAAGGTCGTATTTTCTTGCTGATAATGTAAGTCTTGAGCAATTTTTTAAAATGGGATAAACACAAACACATTGTTAAAAAGCACATTTTTGAGTTCAGTTATTTTTTTTCCTTTAATAAATTACATGCGCGAGACAAAACCCAATTAAAGAAAGGCTCATCTCATGCGTATCTCGGGCAATGCTGCAGGATATTATTCCCCCTGCACACATGCACCTAATTTTAGAATGATTCCCATTTTTCTCTAGTGTTGCAGAAAAGTCTAATACTGTTTACTGCTGCTTTTTTTCTTCAAGTAATTTTGTTGTTTTGTTAAGGAGGGATTAATTAGTGAATCATTATTCCCATTTTGGCATGTGAAAATCTGGAGTGTGCTTTTATCCATCTCCCAAGAGTGCACATTGGCACCATAGCAGAGGATGTGGAAGAAGTGTTTTTCAAAGAAGCAGATGTAGCAGCTTCAGGAGCATCTGTACTGGTGCGTTATGCTGAGGGATTCCTACTAACCATTTCCCATTTAACCAGGCAGTCCCTGTGTGCTTCTCACAGGTGAGGCCTGCCTTTGTGAAGCAGAACTCTCTGGGGAAAATCATCATTAAAGGTCATGTGGCATTTCCATTAATTATTGTAATTTCTAACTCCTCTGTTTCTTCCAAAATAAATCAATTTCTCCTGAAGTTTCACATGTTACATCCTATCTCAGAGCGAATTTTTCCAAGGAGGTAGTGGGTATGGGCAGATGCTGGACATTAACTGCATAAAATTCTCCTCCCACTAAAGTCAATAGCAAACTCCCACTCACTTCAGTGAGGTCAAATCCATTCTCAGAACTTTAAAGTTTACCTTGACATTCCTTAAAATATCTGAGATCCATATTTTTGAGGTCCATCAGCTCTCCAAGTGCGGGACTTTTAGGCCACTCATCCCTGATTTTTTCATGGGACTTTGCAGAGAGATTCTCTGCAGAAGTGCAGACACCAGAAGACACGGGAAGGCAATGAAGTGGGGAAGAGATGCCAGAGGTCACTGATGGGGCTGTCAGTGGCCAGAGGTGGCTGCACACAGAATCCATTTAGCGTTGTATGTGGAAAGGGAAAAATGGCCTCTTTTTTTTCTGATCAGCATGGTGAAGTCTGAGTTTCATTTTCACTCTGTGCTGGCCTAACTCTGCTGCTATTTATATCACTAGCCAAACTTGAGACTGTGTGAAAATACCTCTTTAACCTTTTAAAACTGACACCATGGTTTTTTATATCACTATTTGCCCTCCATTCCAGTGTTGCTTACAAGGAACTCCTGCCTGTGACCACTGCAGAGATGGCCACCACAGGGGAGCTGCTGCCAGGGTGTGATGTTGTTACCTGACTTCACTCACTAAGCCAAAGGGGCAAATGAAAAGCAGGTACAATTTCACATTAAACAAAAGGATGCTGATCAGGCTCGGAAGGCATGACCTAATGCCGAGTCTAGAAACTGCAACGAGTTAGCTCTGTGTTACCCAAAGCCACTTAAATATTCTCTGAATGACCAAGTCACTGGAGTAGCTGCTGGCATGAGACTTTCTCCCTCTTCTGTTTAGGGAGAATCATTTAATGAGCTCGTGGTGCATCAAGGCATCTCAGGGAGGAAGAATGAAGACCAGCCCTATGCTGTTGTCTGCTGCCTGAAGGCAAACCAGTTTCCTCAGTGGCCACCACAAAACACAGCCTCTGATTGCAGGGAGCAGAGGGATTGACTTCTTCCTCTAGCACCAGTTATCTTGGTACCTCAGAGTTAAGCCAGATTATAACAAAGCAAACAGAAAAGCCATATCCACTTGTATAAAAAAAGCACATCCAAAATTATTCCCATGTGTGAGGTGCTGCTGCATGACACTAAGTGCAGCAGCCAAACCAGTAACAGTTAAATCCTCCGGATCCCCATAAAAATGCACAGTACACAAATACACAGTAAATGAAATGGCTGAATTAGAAGCAGAGATAAGTGAAGGACAACACTGTGCTGCTCTGTGTTCAGTATGATTGCCAAAGCGCTGAGGCTTTTTGCCACTTTCAGATAAAGGGGATTTTTACACACTTTCCCCAGTAAACTTTTTGGCAACTGCTGACTACCTTCTTCTGTCTTGCTGCATTGCTAACAGGCTCTTCAATTCAGTTATATGTCCCCTGGCTAACTTCCCAATGAAATCTAGATGTTCATTTGTTTTTAAAGTTTAATTTTTACTACTAGTACTCACAGAGAAATCCCTTTGGCCCCAGTGGTGTGTAGGTGAAATTCACTGGCAGTGAAATCTCTTGATGACATGTGTGTTGACTGAGGCTTTATAACCGCAGGGGGCAGAACGGTCTGTCAGGAGCTCACCTGAGCACCCCGAGTTCAGCTCCACTGCTCTGTCCCACCAAGAACTACAGAAAGGGTAGAACAGAATTTAATAAAATTCCTCATTATACTCCAAGCTATTCCAGATTATGTTGTCAAAGATACAATCAAAAATCTAATAGATTTTTTTTTTTTTTTACCGTGGGAAAAAATAACCTGTTGGTGTTTCAAACAAAGTTTCAATGATTTTTCCCCGTAAATTCTTCTTTCAGTATCTGAGCCTGTGGTTTTCTCTAAAATAAATATCTGACAGAGGCATCCAGACTAGATGTCACTGCTAGAGAGAGCACAAGCCAGTGAGGATACTGACACTGCAAACCTGGGCTGTCCCTGAGCATCACCGAGTCTTGCTGGGCCAGGTTTCCCTGTGGAGGACATAATGCACCATACAGTAAAGCAAATGTAAATGTACCTCACAAGTGCACCTATAAGGAACCAGGATGTTCCTTTGGGGCAGTTACTTCTTTCTCATGGTTCTCTCCAAACATTTATTTCACAACTGCTGTGTGATTGAGTTATGGGTGTGAATTCTCACAAGTGCAAGTAAAGATTAATTCCAAAACTGTGCCTCCACCTGGTTCCAGCTTCTCTGTTCCCATCCCCTGCCTTGGTTTTCTGTGTCTTATTATGCATTCACCAGGGACCAGACCGTAACCATGCCCATGCTGCCTTGTAACCTTATCTTTCCTTTCGCCCTTTGAAAATAGCAACAGAAGAGGTGAAAGCCTTCAAAAACAACACAGAAAAAAGCAGAAGAGGATATTTGAAGGAAGAACCTGCTCCCCTGTGGAGAGAGGGAACTGACGTGTCTGTGATGTGGCTTTCAGCATGTCAGTGCCACAAGAGCACTAGACAGATCTCTGCCATGTTGCAGTCCTCACGTAGTGAAGGCAAGCTTGTTCTTAATAGACAACATATTGGGAATATATCCCTGATTAAATCTCTCTGTTCTCTTTCCTTTTCCCTTCCCCTGTGGCTACCTTGTGATCAGTTTGGCAAATATTAAGGATTACAGATGTAGCACTAGCATAAACAAAAATATGGCACATTAGCTGCACAGGCTGCTTTGAAGATAAAGACCAACTTTAAATTCCACAATCCTGAGGGCTCTTGTCGCCTTGAAATCTGATTTCAAAGCTCAACACCACTGAAATGTCTTGTTGAGAGTGATGACAGCAGGCAGTGAAGTGTACACTGTATTGTCACCACCTGTGATTGGTGGCAAAGCGCATACTTTGGCTACCACATACTGACTCCCTAGCTGTGGGCTGCCTGTAATAATGCAAACAATAACTGCTGGCTAATTTCAGTCCTGTAAGTGTGGTGATGAAGTATTACATAAACTCAGAAACCATGGGAGTTAAGTGAATGGAGTCCATTTTCACTGTTTTCAAGGGACACAGGGAATCTTTGATGTGTCAAAGTCCGTGGGAGAGAGAAAGAGGTGAATACATCCCTCCAAAAATGAAAAGCTGGCAATTAAGGAAAGACCAAGAAGCCATGAGGCTGCAAATGCTAACAGTTTGCTCAAGGAGGAGCTGTATCTGAGCGACCATCTCCAGGACCCTGTCCTTGGGCTGCACAATAACTTGCAGGAGGCTGAACAGGGACAGAAGAAGCAAAAGGGTGCTCGCTGGGACCCTGGCCCAGTTGCCTGGCCCTTACCATGCAAATCTTCTCACCTTAGATGGTGACAGGTGATGGGGGGAAGGCGGACACAGAGATGCTCAAGGCCTATGTTGCTGCTGCACGTCCACAGCTTTTGGAGAGCAGCGGAGATGGCCATAGGGAGACACAGACCACTGGGTCTCAGAAGCACTGACTCCATGCGGAGGCATCTGTGTCTTCATTGACATTGTCTCTGCACTGTGTTCCACATCATGTCCTGGGGGCCAGGTCTGTCTGGGGACGTGGACCATTCGTGTGACTAGCAACTGTGAACTGACTCATCTCCAACAGGTGACATGAAACTGTGGGCTTTTTCCATTTATTTCAATAGAAACAGGATTTTGCCCATTCATTTACCTCTCTGTAAATGAATATTAATTACACAGAAGTTTGGGTGATCTTTAGTTAATTAATTTCTTGGAGGTTTCCTGAAGGAATGCTCCCAGGAAAACAGGACAAGTGTCTTCTGATTCAGTTTTAGGAGAAAATCAAAGAGCAATGCAGAAGAGTAAAGACCTGCTGTTGGAAGAACAGGCAGAAAACCAGCCCAGGCTATCGCCTTTGACAAGACTGGGACACCAAGGGGTTGAGAGTGCCACAAAGAGGCTAAGGGACATCATCCCATTGGACAGTGATCTCTGACCTCTTACTGATTAGATGAACTTGGACTCATACCTGTAATGAAGATTATGCAAGATATCTGGGCATAAATGAGACAACACCCACAACATAGTTACTATTATAACTAAAAATTTTTCTTCCAAGATTAAGAGAGTTACTAATTCTGAGGACTCGTTAGCTCTGGCTTAAGGTGCCAATGGAAATGCCATGCCTCTTCTATCTTACTCTTCCCCCAGATATGAAAGCCACAAAACCAAAACACATATTCATTAACCTTAAATGAAGTCCATAGGGTGTTGGAAAGCATGTATTTCTGCTTTATCAAAATCTCTAGAAAGTTATTCAGCACTCCTTTTGATTACAAATGCAATGGTTTGATTTATTCCCTGTTAATGTGACAAATGCATTAGGTGATTTACAGTAGACAAAACCTGAGAACAACAGAGTTTGAAATCTAAATCAGCTAAGGAAAAGATGAAGGAAGAAATGTTAAATATTACAAAGGGGATGGACTGTTTTTCAATGTCTGTGTTTTTGTCCCTACTATTCAATACTGCAGAGTGTTAGAAGGGGCTGATGGAGTCCTCATGTGACTGGAGGTCTTACATCCCAAGGAAGAGGAGGTCTGTGGACAAGAAGGAGCATACACCTGATATGTGACCCTCTGTAGTGTTAAACTGCTGTGTAGGGTCAAGGAGTGGGGGAAAACAGAGCAGGGGCAGGAAATTTGGGGAAAAGTGGTTAAACTCTCTAAACCTGCCCTCCGATAGAAATTTATTACTGGCAGCCAAAAGCCTTATGGGATGTATATAGTGAGGTAAAATAATCCTGAAGGTCAAAGCATGACATAAATGATCAAACAAATAATTTAAGATGGGAGCCATGTGGAAGAAAAATTATTTCAAGTCACTTAAAAGGTCAGCAGAAAGATCTTGCCATTTTGGGAATATCTGTCCCAGCAAACACTAACTGATCCTTAGAGCATGACTCAGGGGAGCACGTCTCATCTAATGTGAGTGAAAGTAGCCAGGTGCTCCATTTTCATGGTAGTGTGTTATTTAACGGGCAACAGTAAATATTGGTGATACTAGATACTTTCCTTTTTAACAAGCAAAGCCAAACAGCAATGGCTTCTCTTTGCTACCATCTTCAAGGAAAAACATTTGATGCTGAAAGTGCAATGCTCTGTTTTCTTAATTTTCAAGGCAAGTTGTGAAGGTCTGCTGACAGAAATCCTGCACTTCTGCAGTACCTCCACTCTGCTACAAGGAATTTTGGCAAATGTGAGCTGGTAAAGCATTGGTCTTTGCAAACACACATACTCATTTAACTTTTCACTCACAAAAGGATGCCTATTGACTTCCGTGGTACTTGCACATTAATATGACTACCTCAACTTATAGCTTTAATCTATATTATTTAAGATAATGGAGGAAATCAGCAGAAAGGAAAAATCATTGCCCTCTCCCAAAGGTAATACTTTAAAAGGTAAAATTTGTAGATTTTATCACTTAAGAATAATAATAATAAAAATGGCTTGAAAATCAACAAGATAAAAGCTGTTAAGAGCAACCTTGAAGTTAATTAACAATTTTATTTTTAAAAATAAATTACTAAATTGTCCAATAATCAGCTAGGCGGAAAAAACTATTTTTTAATACAATGTTAAAGGTTGTGACAGTGGCCAACTGTACTCAACAAACTTCTCCAGGGGAAATCAGAAAGTCTCTGCCAGAATAGGAAACATAACACCAGTTTCCTTAGTGCTCAGGTTGTATTTTATATGCCAAACTTTTTTTCATGTGAGAAAAAGCTGACATCTTCTCTAAAGAATCTGTTCATTTTACTTTTCCTTGAGATTTCATTATGTTTACTTTGCTTCATATTTTCTTATCTTTTTTTATTAACCTAGTACAAATTTGGAAGAGAAAACAATTTTCCAGTCTCAGGGGTTGGGAACTGCAGAGCAGTTTTCTTAAATCTTAATCTATGACTGGTAATTCTGGCCATTTCAAGGTTCCCTAGGAGAATTATTGTCTTCTGAAATATTTTAAATAGCTGACTGTCCACAGCTTTTCCTTGTCTCAAAAAATGGATATATTATCATTTTAATGTCTACTGCTCCTGCTACTGGGAGCAATAAACCTCAGTCATGTTCTCCTACTGCATATGACTCAATAAGAAATAAATAATACTTACATATGCCATGGAATTCTTTTACATGAAAATCTGAGAATAAAGGTGGTGAACAAATACTAAAAACCTCAGACTGACTCAACAGCCAAGGTGGGGTTCACCTCACCTTAGTCATTAGGCAATGGGTCTGGAGCAGTTACCTGTACTTGCTGTGGAGAGAGAAGGAGCTGTATTTCCAGAGGGTTCAAAGCACCTTCAGGAGTACTCATATCTCTGTAGAGACATATGATATATAGATATATAGATATCTGTATAAGCATCTCCTCTTTATTATGATAGCCTACCTCAGAGAGCATTGGGTTTGCATTAATTTCTTTTTAAGGAGAAAGGGGTCTCAGAAGCACGTGGGAGTGCTGAATGGGCAGTGCCACGTTATGGCTCAGTTACACATTTTGGTGCCTTTCCTGCTGTGACTCGGAGTACCTCAATCCTCCCTCGCTGCCACAACTGGGTAGCTATGGGGTGGGTGAGGACAGACTCATGTCCCTATGCTCCCTTTTTGCTGTCTGGCATTCCTCTGATCGGAGATGTGCAAAGCAGCATTTGAAGCTGGGAGTGTAGTTCACATCGTACAGAACAGGGTCAAGTTACAGTTCGCTCTTCCAAAACAGAGATTCATTTTCTCTGAGTCACTACTTGCAGATCTGAGGTAAAACTAATAAGAGCACTAGAGAGGCTGGTAGGTTTGTCTGCCTCTTTTCAGCACCACTCCCATCCTTCTAGCAATACTCTTCTGCCCATTGTGTTTGAATAAGTACTAATATATTCAATAACTAGAGAGTTTCATCTTCAGTTGCTTTACCTTAGGAATATTCTGAATCGAAAATGCACAACCACAAGCACTTGCTGACTGCAGTGCTGTCATGGTTAAGGTGATGGCCTTGCCCTACAGTTATGAGCATTTGCAGGATAAGACTCTTGCATGCAGCAGTTTAATGACAGTCTGGGCAATTACCTTTCTACAAGGAATAATCTGGGAGAAAATTAGTCCTCCTGCTTGGCTCGTGTATTGAACTGCTTTTACTGATGGAGAGATCTGAAAGGGAGAGAGTTTATGTCAATTGTGCTTAATGGAAGGACTAAGTTGTGAGCATTTCAAAAAATGTTCTTCAGAAGGCCTTTGGCTTCACTGATGGTGAAAGTAGTAACCTCGGAAAGGCATTTGCGTGTCCCCACTGAAGAGACCTTAATGGCATATCAGTACATACAGGTCTCTGAATTGAAAGGAAAACATTCTGGAATTCCTAAAAAGTACCAGAAGTTACTTTCCACATCACATGTACCCTTTTACCAGGTAATAGACTAACACTAAGCTAAATCTGACTATGTGACCACTGTGGAAAAGGTATGCAAAAAAGCACTGTTCCTACGTAGGTCAACTCACATCAAAAGCAATTCTTCTGTTTATCACTGCATCACTTAAAAATGTTTATGAATATAAACACGATGTTTTTTTGCAGAATTATAGCCTCTGTGAACTTACTTTAGAAATGCAACTTCAAATAGAAAAAGTAAAACATACCTCAGTGCATTACATTTATTACAGCCCATATTGTCATAGATTGCTGTTATTTTCACCTTCAGGTCAGTTAGGAGGAGGAGGAGGAAGGCTAATAACAAAATTTTAAGTGCTTTAAGGTTGTGCTTTTTGTCGGAAAACATCATTGAGTCTGCCAGTGGATAAGCTTTGCATTACTCAGAAAGTGATAAATGCTCGCCAATGAATGCACAGATATTTTTTGATGGTGCTCTTCTGTCATTAAGGCTTTTATAACTTTGATAAATGCATGCTTTTTAGGCATTTGAAGAAAGTTTCATAATCTGAAGAAATATTATCACTGGCTGCTAAAAATTCCATTGGTCATACATTTGTCTGGCTCTATGAACCTTTCCAGCTGTAACAACAAAAAATAAGTATCTGCATAGATGTATGTATGGGTATGTATATATAAAAAATATATGTACACATACATTACTATATGTATATGTCTACCTAGATGCATGTATGTGTGTTTGCACACCATAATAATATTTCTTTCTTCTTTGTCCAAAACATTTTCACACTCATAGAATTCCACTTAAGCTAAAGACCTACTGTGCTATGAAGTTAGTATGGAAAAGGATTTTTATATTGGATAAAATTGGCTTGATTCTGGATATGTTCAGCCAAAAGAAATATTTTTCCTTCACAATGGTGCACGCTGTCACTGCCCAGAATAGCATTTAGTAAAAAAGATTAGTTTAAACAGGTTTTATTTTGGTTTTGTTCAGAAAACAATTGTTCTATTACTAGAGGGACAATTAAGTGAAAATAGTTAGTGGGGAATTACATCCTTTGCTTTGCTAAAGCTAAAGTACATTATAATTTTGATTTTTAAATTGAAGTTTTAATCCCCACAAAAAGCTGCAGTACCAGTCTTAAATTTAGGTGAATGGGAAGACCTCCTGTAGACTCTCAAAAGAACCTATCTACTTCCATGGATCGCTTGCTGTAGGAATAGTGTTGAAACACTTAAAATTGAGACACAAATTGGAAGAGTTAGAATGGATCCCATCCCAGGGAAGGATATTGAAAAGATTGACAAAGTACAGTATTTTCCAGTCACTATTCAATAAAGTCAGCTACCAGCCCGCTCTGCGATAAATACTCTGTATACGTGGTTTTACAGTTCAATTTTTTTGAAATTAAATATTTATTCTACTTCTACTACGGAAATGTGTTTGTTTTATTTGGCAAGGTATGGGCACAGACAGCATTAGACAATTAAAAGCTGAAACATCAATGTTAAACATTTCGGGTAAACATACATTTACTAACAGTAAATGTTTTAGTATTAGACATATACGGCTGTAAAAGCAAGCTGGAAGAAGTTTCCAGGACCATTTTGGAATAAATAAATGGTGTTAAAAATGAGCCTGTAACTTCTTATGTACCTGACCCAAGCATTTTCAGATAATCTATACCTGTATTTGCCATTACCATCATCCTTTATATTTATTTACGTCAAAACATCAAGACAGAGAACTGCTGGGTCTAGACTGTATCCTTGATCTAGACATATTTTACAATGCCTTCAGATATTTCACATTGTCAGTGATGACAGTTTTTCCTACTAGAACTACTATCTGGTTGAGGTGGATTTATCAGCGTGCAGTCTGGCAAAGTGGACTATATGGTCTGTAACCATGTGCATGAAAAAGGTGTTATAAGCACTAGATTGTGCCTCCTCATCTAAAAGATGGGTGATCAGGACTGATCCTCTGAGAAAACCCAATGGTTTTCCATATACCTGAGAGCTAGAGGCACAAGCTGACTACCTAGGGAAATTGTGGGAGTAGATCTGTAGGGATATAACAGCAACTTCCCTGAGTCCCTCTGCTTCATGTTGGAGGTGAGGAGTTGGGTTTGCAGCTGGAAGCCAGCCCAGCCTGATGACATTGGCCTTAGCAGAGACCTTCAGGGCTTGGGATCCACCAGCCATAAAGTCAGCCTGGTGACAGAGCATCCTTCTTAGAGCTTCTCTCCAGCTGTTCATGGTCTGCATGTAAAGCCAAGGGAATAGGGTGATGTGCCCAAGGTGAAACATTTAAAAACTTGCTTACTGGTGGAACAAACTGTATTGTGTCAGATGAGAAAATTGAAATATTTGAGAGAAAATGTATCTCAAAAGCTAAACATTACTTGCTTACCCACTTGCACATGATTGGATAGAAGATATGAATAATTTTTAATATCTATTTGTTCTTCTGGTTTTGTTTGTTTGGTTGGGGTTTTTTTGTTTTCATTTGGTTTTTATTTTGTTTTTTATTATTTGTTTCTTTGTTGTTTCTTTGTTTGGGATTTTTGGTTTTGTCGTTTTTTGAGGTTTTTATTTTGTTTTGTTTTTCATAATGTAAAGTAACCACCAGTACTTATATATTTCTCCTAAGATAATGCGGGGGGGCTAGGTGGAGGACACACACAGCTAATGATCACTGAAGAGAAACTTCAGTTCCCAGCAGGTAAATCCTCTTCTTTTTAGGCAGTATGTGTGAGAAAGAGCAGTAAAGACACCCAAATTACAATACTTACATAGAATAAAGAATATAATTTGTTTTGCTACTTGGAGTCTGTTTTTAAATATGACAAAGGCTGAAGTATGATTGTAATAAGCTTTCCATAGTTACAACTGTGCAAAATTACCTACAAAATAACTCATTTTATGGCTTTAATAAATTTATAGCAAGTTCTGCAACACATTTCCTCCCATCCTTTGCCGTGTTCACCTCTAGCTTCACAAACATAGAGGTGAATGAAATTTGCTCGTCCTTCAATGGATGTTTAGATCTGCATAGGATTCATTGTCCTGCTTCATAAACTGATGTATTATTTGACTGCCATATGGGTTGCCACTCACAGGGGGAAGAAGAAGAAAAAAAAAAAAAAACTGTAGTTGTGCTGCTGTTTATTTTTGTGGGATGTCTTCTCTAACTCGGCACCACCAGCAAGATTGCTGTTATCAGTGTTCAAATACCAGTCACTCCCTTATGAAGCAAGAAAAGATACACCGAGCGGTCCCAGGGACTAAGGAAACTTTGGCATTTCATCAGTTTCAGGGCTAGAATTTCACTGTCAAGCTCACTATCTGCTGGGCCCTCACAGATAAACAGTAGATAGGAGCTCACAACACATTCCTTTCATGTTCACTAATTTCAGAAAGAGACTCTGCAGTCTAACACCAGCACATCCCTTGAAGTCCTATCTCTCCGCTTGTATCTTTGGCAGCCATGTAGTAATTAGTAAAACAGAGCGAAGATATTTTACACCACTCTGTCCACTTGGCTCTGCCGTTATGAACAAATGCTGCAAATTTTGGCTGGGAATGGCATCTCACACTCTGTGCTTGGATTATAAATCCCTATTTACATCTGAAATTCTTTTAAATTAGTTAAGATGTAAACTATAACTTCAAACGATACAGAGCTCTTGCTATGGTAATTTATAGCTTGAGGAACTAAGTAAGTTTATCTCCTCTGGATTTAATGGAAGTTTAAGACAACATATTAAAAATGAAATTAAGATAAATAGAATCATGTTATCACTGCCTCCTCTACTGAAATTAAATAACATACTGTGAGAAAGTTTCTTTATAGCTAACATAGGAGGCTTTGTCTTTACTTAATATTTAGCCTTTTTTTCTTGGTAATCTTCGTAAAGCACTCTCTCCTGGACTAGATTTTGCCACTCTCACTCAAAATAATAGAAGTGTCATAAATGGTCTTGCTCTTTGCAGCTGACCTGTGTCTAAAATAAGGTATCGCTCAATAAGAGCAGAATGATACTGAAGAACCCACATCTTCATTGCAGGTATCACATGTACATATATTACATAGGTATTGTAATGCAGCTTTTATATGCTTTGGCCTTTAAAGGTATTGCTTGGTTTCATTGGCTGAGCATTTGTATATTATTGAGCTTAAAAACATCCTGCTCTGTGAATTAGTCAGACAAATACTGTGTCAACTTTATATTTCTTGAGCATCTTCCAAAAGATGGAAGACACTAAGGATCCAGTTTAAGCCTTAAATAAGTAGCTTCCATTTTTCCTGTTGATTTTGGCCTGTATTATGAATGACTCAATGGTAGCGTTTGAGGTATATTAAAGTCATAAAAGGGCTTTAGCTGGAAAAATTGGGTAACTTCCACCAAATAGTTAACCTGCAAATGTGCTGAATGTATCATCCTGAAATTGATTCTGTGAAATTTCATGGCAAATCTACCCATGCTGCAGAGGAGAAAAGAACTAAAAGAGAAATGTGAAAAAATCTCTGAAGTTATTATGAAGGGAACCTGAAGAAAGGCATTAGAGAAAGCTTAACACTACTTAAAGGTTATTTTCATGCAACTACTGGGTCCAAATTCAGTACAGATACCTTCTGCTGGAGAAAAGCTGCGTTTTGCATAGACTAAATTGACATCTCTTAGTATAAAATATTTTTAAAAGTAAGAATCCCATACCTACTGAAAGCCAAGTCAGTGTGTGCTACTCGCTACTGCCACTTACACCACCCTCCAAATTGCAGGGCTACTTTGTCACCCTCTAATTTGGCCCTTTTATTTCTGAAGTGAAACAGATAAGGGTACTGTGGAGCCATTCCTTCTAGGTCATTGGGAAGAGCATTCCCCTGGCAAGACGCCAGTTCCAAGGTCTGGTCACACCTCTGACTTCTCTGTGTAAATAGCACAGGAATCTGTATGCTTCTTTTTTATTCTGTGAGATGGGGAGGCAGCAGTATTTTCTGGTGTAAATGAGGAGATGGATGAAGCACGGTGGCAGCCTGAGTCACCCAGATTCCACTGTCCAGTGTTCATCTAAAAATGCTTAACAATCTTGCACCAAACACTCCACATTAAAAAAAGAAAAAAAGAAAACCCTCAACCAGCAGATAATTCTTTCAGCTCCTTCTGATGAATCTAGTCTATAATGGGTTGTTCTTTTTAAAGTATTACACATCAAGTTACAAGTCTGGCAGTGACAATTCCTTTCTCTTTTCTGATCCAGTCTATCTGAGCAGGGGACTGTACGCTCAGATCTGCAGGAAAACCTTCTAAATCGAGGATAGAAAATAAGACTTAGTGACTACATATATCACCTCACTCACTACCGTTAGGTAGAATCTAAGGATACATCATCTACAGTGAAGGAGCTTGCCATGATCTTGCTGTCTTTTATTTACCGTCCATTTTAAAGTATGGACCAAGACTGAACACTAAAATCCTCTGTTGAACTTTAGAAACACTGTTCTCAATCTGATTTGAGTCATTAGAAGTCTTTAACTGTCCTGCTTACATGGGGAGAAGGGAGATGTTGCTCAGGAAGGCATCATGCTTTTTCTTCTGTCTGCTCTGAACATAACACTGCTGGTGGTCTGGTAGGATGAATGCAGAACATTTTTCATATTAAGTCACAGGCTGTGAGGGTCTGATCGAGCTGCTTGTGACATGTAAAGGATCTCCTCTTGAGTCAGACGATGAATTACAGCCTCTCCAAAACCTGCTCATCTGATAAAAAAATAATCAGAGTCTTTTACAGTAGAAAGTAAATAAATGTTCTTTTCATGCTGTTACTACAAGCAGGTCAACTTAATTATCCAGATCAGGGCATGAATAAGGAGGAGCAGTTTCCAGCAGAAAGCCTTTCAGCTAAACCAATTATGTATTTCACAGTTGGCAAAAATAGAATTATGTCTTATGGATTCCATGGGAACTTAATTAAACCATCACACTCCACTATATATCAGTCAATATCCTCCACCACCACTGTTGCTTAACCCTTCTGGTTAAAGGAATGTACCTGGCCATGGAGCCTCTTGCTTATGGCTTTACATATTTTGGCCTCTCAGCTTTCCTTTATATCACCGTTCTGAGGAAAAGACCATGGTAGTTATGCAAATGAAAAATAAGGATTTTTTAGATGGTGTTAGTCACTTAAACCAAAAAAATTAGTTACCAGAGAAGTAGTAACTTATTATTTACCAGCAACATATATTGTGGGCAAACTGTTGGCACACATTTTATTCTTATAATGTACCTGTGGTTACACGATGCATACCCATCTACCATTTGGTATTATTTTATTCTAGGAGCTTTCCATTTCAAACCAGGATGTAGATTGTGTTGGACTCACAGTTCATCACACCATTCTCCACTAGCAGTACCCAGGGTGTCAGGTCTGCCTGAAAATTTTGCACAAAAACACTGGGTATATTAAACTTCTGGTATCCCGTCGTTTGTAAAGCAACGGTTACCTCATTGCTTGAAGGCTTTTTCTGTGGGCCTTTGGAGAATGGAGTACATCCAGATATAGTAATACAGTTACTCTAAATCAATTGCAGCACTAACATGTGACATGAGTGTATGTTGAGGCAGATTTTTGATTTTAAGTAAGTGGGAAGAAATTATGGGCATACGTAGACTATATCCCTTAGTGAAAGAGCCTTAGGTCCTATGTTTCATAAAGACAAAGACTAATTACTTTTGTTCTCAAATTCACTTGTTTGGTGGATGACCAAAACATAGAAGGAGACCTAGGAAGACAAGCCCTTATAGTCAACTACAACTTCCTACTTTAACACTATAAAACAGAGAGAATCAAGGTGAGGCACTAATGTGAAGGGGGGGACATTTCTGTTACGAATGACTTCATATTAATCAACCCATTTAAGGCTAAGCCCCAACAGGCAGAAGGGGAAGTCGTTTATGGCATCAGGCATGATATGTGAGGTGGCAGAAGAGAAGGAATCTTTTCTTTCCTGTTTGCGAGGAGAAAATAGTCTGATGGCAACTCCTTTAAGAGCAAAGTGGGACATTTTTACCTTTAGAAATTGAGCCTATTAACACTGCACTGTGCTCCTTTATTTCCAGTGCGTTGAGTGAGAATCATTCCACTTTGGAAAGTTTATCACTTAAAATGCATTAGAACTATTCAAGTCAATCTTTGTGAATTGGCAACTTCCATTCTGCTTCGGTAATGAGGGGACAAGCCAGGGAAGCCCGGGGCTGAGTTCTGCACTCTATCAGTATCTGGCACTTGTCTCTTAATGAGGAACCTCACAGACTCTGCCGTTATGGCAGAAGGAAGGAAGTGCTAAAATTGCCAGCAATAACAAGGCATCTCAAACTCTCTGGCTTATGGAAAAGTTCTAAACAGCTACAGCTTGGTAACATTAAAATATTTTTATTAGGAAGAGAAATTGATGGGAGATGGGTTGGCTTGATCTGCAGCCTCGTAGTAGAGCAGTTTCTGTTTCACTAGCTGAAAAATCCTTGGTCTCGCACACATTTCTTTTTAGCCTTCAGGGAAATATAACTGGCTTTAAAGCAATACTGAAGTATAATTTTTCCTGCAAAGGTGACTTTATAAAAGTGGCACCTTCTTATTAATTTTTTCCCCCAGAGGGCACATTTTCTTCCTCCTTTCAGTGCTGTACTGCTGGCAAAATGAAGAGAGCAATATCGTGCATCAAAATGATGCAATTCAAGTAAAATGGTTCTGCAAATATCACTGACAACATCATTTAGTGAACAGAATGTTTGCTACTGGGAGAAACAACCTTTCGGTCTTACAGAGCAGAATTTATGAAGTGTTTGGCTGGATATGTGTTTGTAGGAAGGGAATGGAGGAAAATATTACAAGGACGGTGAAGGACAAGTATTTTTCTATCCAGTGGCCCAGCTTTAAGAAAGGACAGCCATGAACCTGCTCCTATGCCACTTTTTATGAAGTAAATTTTCAGCTCCTGTTTTACTAGAGAAATCACACTCTCAGAAATTAAGAACTAGCAGACATTAAAGCTTAACACTGAACCAATAAAAACATTAATACTTTTTATTTGAGCCATTGTCTAAAACATCCAAGAAAAAACTTCCAATGCTTATGAAGCTACTTTGTCCTGCTTCAGTGTCAGAAGTCTGCCTTAAATGCTTACATTACTATTACTCCTGAGAAAAAAGACCATGAAGTCTGGAGCTGAGTCCAAACGAACATTTCTTGTGTGGAGAGATGTTAGCAAAAGCATTGTTACGTCTAGCCAATCCCCACCGAACAGCATCACCTCTTGTATCATTGTGGTGCAAGACAACAACTCCATGTCCAAGCAAAACTTAATTGGAATATGAGCACCCCAGAATTTTCCATTACCATGACTTTGCAGCCTACAAACTGCCAAGCACACTGGAGAACAGCCATGGCATTTTTTTCCTGAGAGGGGCAGAGAGAAAACAGGTTCAGGCACTGGGGGATGTGGTGTGAGATGTAGGATGCATAGTGCTGAACTGGGCACCTACGCTGGCTGTCTGCTGAATGAGGGAGAGTTAGGTCCCTGAGTGAATGGAACACATTACCCGCAGAAAGCAGCAGGTTAGGACATTTAACACTGTTTTTCCTGGAGGCAGATTGGATAGGGAGGTTGGATGTTTTCTCTTGAACCGAAATGCCTTCCCTAATTTCCTGACCAGTTGGCACCTAAGCCTTTTACCGAATCCAGCCTGAAGTGCTTATTAAAATTGTTATAATACAGCCTGGCATAAATCTACAGTAAGACAATGAAAGGTTCGGCAAAGTCATATCAGTTTTGCTGACGGCTGTCGTCAGCTGCATTGGACAGGTTCTCCCAGCACCAGCCAGGCCACAGAAAGCTTCAGTCCAGATAGGAGAGATAGGTTGGTCCTAAAAGTCTCTCTGCTCATGAGAAAGTTCACAGTGGTGGCCCCTAACCGAGAAAGCCCTTTCACCAGTTGTGGAGTGTTTAACCTCAAGAACTGACAGTGAGCGCTGCAGAGCTGATCTCGGCTAATGTGACAGGGTAGAGGTTGAGAGGCGGCCTTTGAGATAACACCTCACTATCGTTGGCGCATTAAAGGACAGGAGAGCATTCCCCTTCTAGCACTGCTTCTAGTGGTCAGCAAATGGGGCTCAAGATAAAAGAGCAACATCTGCTTTTTTTTACTTCATTGCATAGTGTAAATACATGAGCACTGGTTTAGCTGTACACTAATTGTTTCATTATTTGTATTTTTTTTGAAAAATTTGTCTTAAAATGGGAAATTAATGACAATGAAAAGTGCACCTCGACTTTTTTTTTAATGAAATACCAGAACACTCTGGAGTTCAGACATCTTCATATTTTTGCTCCTTTTTACTGCTGATAAAGGTAAGCAAAGTTAAAACAAGTTTTAGGCAAACAATATTCCCTGTATTTAAAAAGAAACAAACCTCTTTTCTCCTCTTCCGTTGGATCCCTTTCTCAAATACATTAATATTAAAATTTTTTAAATAAAGAAAACTACAATATTAAAAGTAAATTTAAATGAAAATGTAAATTAATGAAAAGTTAGATGCAAAAGAAAGGAAAAATTTTCTCTAAAAATTAAACCCCATCATAATAGTGGAAAAGGAGAAAAATTAAGTAGAAACAAAGACAAGAGTTTCAGACAATTAAGCGTGTTTCAAAACCAAAATTAAAGATTAATTTAAAAGCAAGGTTTTTTGGTCAGTTGGTTGATTGTTGTTGTTGGTTTGGGTTTGTTGTTGTTGGTTTGGTTTTGTTTGTTTGGGTTTTTGGGTTTTGTTGTTGTTGTTTCCAAAGCCAAGCAAAGACTTTTTAAACAAAACAGATGGGATTAATTTTCTTATAAAAAGTATACACAGGAAAAATATTAAACCAACTTCACATGGTTCATGAACCTAAGAATCTCTATTTTCTATGTGCTACACCTTGCTGTTCCTAGTACTTTTGCCCATTCACAGAAACAACTTGGGTTTACTTCAAAATGACCACATCTCACTGCAGAAATAAGCAGGTTGCTCTGTGTAACTTGCTTGCCAAATCCCCAAGGTGTAGCAGAAACAGGTTCTGCTCCATAAACAAGTGCTGCTTCAGTTCTTCTGTTTCTTGCTATGGTGGGAAGATAATTTGTGCCTTGGTTTATCCACAAGAAGTTCCCTTCTGCTGTAGTTTTGTTTTGGTTGAAGGCAGAACACGTATTACTTGGAGTAAGCAACATACTGAGAGAAAAAGCCTTTGTTACTTTTTAGATTCAATTTTCCACAATGCCAAGAAAATCTACCTTTGAACTCTATAAAAGCGGATCAAATTTTGGCAATGTGAGTGGAACTGTAAAACAAACAACATGCTCAGCATAAGTTAGTATGTGTCCTAGTTAAAGAAAATGGAAAATGGGAATGATAAATGGACAGTTAGACAAATAATCTCTTCTGCCATTGTATAAGAGAGGACAAAACGATTTGAAATATAATGTTCAGAAACATGATTAATACCCATGGTGATAACATTTTTTTCTTGATAATGAACAGAAAAGTATATTTGGCTGTCACCACTGAGAAAATGAACACAATGTGCAATATCCGCACCATACAAATTAAAATGGAGCACAATTATTCAGTGCAGGTAATTTTAAAATGAAACTCTGCAAGAAAATCTTAGGAAGGATTTTGGTTTGCTTTTCATGGTCAAGACTGCCCTATAGGAACTTAAAGGGATGGTGAGTTTGGGATACGACTTCATCCACCATGTTCAAAAGGAAATAAGACCTACAATTCCAGAAAGCAGTACCGTAAATGAGGAGTATTGGGACAAAATTTGTAGTTCATGGGTTAAGCATGGAATATGCTTAGAAGGGCATTGTCTTACTCTACTATTCTTGTAAGCTAAAGGAAGAAGTGTCTATTTTTGATCCACTCACGATTTATTTTGCACAATTTGCTCTTATGCTTGCGTTTTATGCAAACTAGTGCTGAATTCTGCTAAGAAAACTTCAGAAATTATTTACCTGTTCTAAAGCTATTTCTCAGCCTTATCTACTAAACATGTTATAACTTGTTTGGGTTGGAATAGCTGTCCTGCAAGTACTCATGTTCAGGTGTGTTCTATAACTGGCCTATATTGAGCTGAAACAATGGTACCTAGAATGCACGTACAAATAATAAATGGAGAGATGATACAGCCCAAATTAAACAGCCTTAAAAATATCTAGCAAACATTTGCTGAAGAAATGCCATTTTTAATAACAGGAACAAGAGAATGACTAGAGATCTCAAAGCTGTATGATGCATGTCGAAGCTACCTGAATAAAACAAATGTACAAGCCATCATAATCACTCCATGGAAACCAAGAAGTAAACTTTTCATTGTTGTCTTCCTTGGTAGCAACAGTGACTCATTATGATATGAAGACCAAATAGCTTGAGAGTTAGAGATGCCAGTCGTGTGGGAATAAATGCCTGAGAATGCAGCTGATCATTTCATTTCATTCTGTATGAAGCAAATTAGCTAACTACTAAGAGCAGATGAGTTCATAATTTTTAAAAAAGTATTAGTTAATTGTTTTCCATTCTGTAATGTCAGAGGTGTCAGTGCCTAAGCCAGCCTCCTTAGAAGTGGAGTAGCACACTGAAAATACTCAAAACTGTCACAGAAAGCAAACTGCCATTTCGCAACTTGGGATCTGGATTCTACCCAACGACTTTGTTCAGAATCAGAAGCAAACTCCCACATCTGGTGCACTAGCAAGCTTATGAGATCTTCTGCCTCATAAAATTGTGTGACCCCAGGAAAGCCAGGAAAAAAATCTCCTTATATTTCAGTCCAGGATTTTTTAAAATTAATTTGAAGATGCAGAAGTTTTATTTCACTGTGTATTCCTGAAAGTGAGAAAGGAAAAGGCAAATATATTGCAGAAACATTATCAGTTCTAAGCCATGTACTATGTCCTCTGTTAACAGATTTTTTCAAAGGTTACCTGGCACAAAGCAATAGGTATCATTAAAGTTTTCACAAAGCTTTTGAAGCAGTCCAGAAATCTCCTTGTCCTTGCTCACAGTAACCAATACACACATATGCATGCATTGCATTCAGAAAGAAATTTTTTTGTCAGTGGCTGTCATGTAGTCACCCACCAGCAGTCCTCCAAGAAGCTGTGACAGTCATTGCAGGTGTCATACGAATACTTGGCCTTGCCTCCTTTATCTGCTTGTGCCACATCTGACAGAGAATTTTGTCTTCCCTGAATATTCCTTCATTATGACAGCCTTCATCAGCTGTCAGGAAGACCTAGCAAACTGTACCAGAGCAATGGACTGTTTTTTTAAAAGACAGAGAAATGGACTTTTTAAAGTCTCTCAATAATTTTCACTCTGTTCAAATAAGTTTTGAAAAGCATTGGTCTTTTTACTTTGGACAGTCTTTGTCAGAAAATACAAGTTCCTTTCACTGTGTTTGGGTTGCAGACTGTCACCAGGTCCTCCAAAGATACCAGTCCCCTTCCATGGAAGATCTTGCAAAGCTCCAAGAGCTTGTGATAAGTTTATTTGGGTACTTACCAACTTCTCCAGTAGTAGAGAAATGATGACCCAGGGTCCAGATCTTGAGCTTCCTGTTCAGCTGATAACCGGTGTTTGCCCTTGTATGCCTCATCCATAGAGAATGTTGGACTCCAACCTGGCTGATCATTTGTGTGCTTAGAAGTTTTTTCTTCCATTTCTCCCTTTCCAGGTCTTCAAACAGGCCTCCTGTGCAGGCTACTTTTGCTTTTTTTCTGTTCTTCCCAGTTTCAGTTGTGATTTCCATTAATCCCTGGATTCCTCTTTTTGTTTTGTTGATAAAGTTCTGTAGCATCCAAAATGTGCAGTGCTCTTTGGAACACTGCCACGCATCATGATCTTGGAAGAGAGGCTTGAATTAACTGTTTAGTTTGCCTGCTTCTTTATTGATTTCTGCTTTACTCAGGAACTCAAGGACTGGGGTCATATTTCAGACTTCTGACAGCATGCTTTGAAATGTCAGAAAGTCACTTTCTAAAATATACTAGATTGACTGCCACAACACTGTTTATTGTATCTTCCAAATATCATAAATTTTGACCGTAGCCAAACTAGTACCTTGCCGTCTACCTGAAATTAGCCCACAGATGGGAATAAGTTATCATCACAAAAAATTCATTGCATTGCACTGAAACAAACCGACAGTTTCACAGTCCTATATCTACTTTTGTGCAGTTTTCATCCAGATAGTATGGATAAGAACATTGATGAAGAAATTTGTTTCAACATTTTGAAATGAGAACATCTTGTAGGCTTGTATTATCACTGCTGGCATGGTCTGAAGAGTCACTCTGGCATATTTTAATTGCTGATAATTAATTGAAAGCGAACTTGATGCAATCAGCAGCAGTTAGAAGGCGAGGCCTCTCCTAAGAAACAAGACTGAAAACAAGGAAACTGGAGGTGGGAGGTGAATTATTAGACAAGTTTGTGCTTTCTAAAGTCTGGTTTCTTCTGGAGCCTCACATCATACAGACAGCTATGGAAATCTAAAATAAAGCAGAGCACTGAAGCTGTCTTGTGAGCTAGGGACTACCCCAAATACCACACAGTATCTCCATCCCAACTGCAGTTCACCCACCACTACCACCTTCCAATAAGACCCTTTGTGAAGGGATCTTCAGACTATTGACCCTTGGAGGTCTTTAGGGCTTCTCGCTCTCATCTCATGGGAACAGTGATTTTAAAGCCTATAATGGATATTAGGGACTAAAACACTAACAACTGTCTTACCCCTTGTTTTCAAGCTTCTGACTGAAGGGGACCCAAGAGATCTCAATGACTCTGAATTACATATGTATGTACTCTTCAAAATTCAGGCTGTCAAAGTTGGAGATTTGCAAATCAACTTATGAGTAAGTGGCCCATCTCACTGACCAATGTAAATGCAAAGTGCTATATTTGTAGTAATAAACATATGTACTCAAAACATATATTTGTATTTGATCCTATAGATCAGTAGCTTAGACTCACATAGCCAGATGTCATGATGTTTAGTAGTTCTCTTGACTCAAGAACATGGTTCCTCCACGCAGCTCAAGTAAACAGAGTGAGATGAGGGATGTTCCATGGGATTTGCTCGTGAACAAATTAGCCGAAATTCTGACCTCTCCCAGATCGACCACCTCCTTACACATTGCTTCTTTCTCTTGTAAATAAAGCCTATCATGTAAACTACCCCAAACAGATTTTGTATATTCTGATCAGTTTGGGCAACAGATCTGCTTCAGTTCTCACTCAATAAGAGGCTCTAGAAACCTGCATTCCCTCTGCATCAAAGTAGTTGACTCCACACAGAAAATAGACACCACCCAACACCCCTCAACAACCTAAAGCCAGAAACAAACCACTGGTGAGAAGCAAAGCCTTAACTAAGGTAGATTGTTGATACATTTTGTTTGCTGCACAGAGCAGAAGCACTCAAAACGTTAACAAAAACCCAGCTGTGGAAAACTTTCCAGGTTCATTTTTCATCATAAATTGCCAGGCCAGGTCTGTCAGAAGATTTACTTATGTTTGAAACATTTCAGGCAAAGCCAGCCAGTATAGTTATATATGACTAAAGAAACAAGCGGGTTTGAGTACTTTTAACATAAGGTAATATCGAACTCTGTTACACCAATGAAATCTTACTTTCCAGCTAAAAGCAAAGCTTGGTGCAAACTGGTGCATAATTAAGCCAAATGAGATGTTTAAACACATCTACATAGTAAAAAGTTCTACACATATCTAGACTGTATCAGCACGCATGTTCACTTTGGTAAGGACAATATAAACTGTCTTGATTAAACCAAGCTGATTTCACTGGTTTAGATTTATTTGTCATTAAAACCACAGTTAGCTGATTTATTATCACAGAAGAAGGTGACTCTCTATTTGGGAGAGGTCCTTACATAGTTCAGAGTTTTTTGGAAATGTCATAGAAGTGATGTAAACTTCTACTCAAAAGTCAAAAAAACAAATGAGTTAAAGCAATACAAAAGAACACCCTACACAAGGGGGACTTGAAGTACACCTCATTGAAACTTTTCAAGTATGGAGAAATACCTTAAAGTAGCTAAGGAAAACAAACAAAAAAGCACACAACCAAACAGTAAAATTAGCTATTAGGACAGGGACAGACTCTGGTCATTTCCCTTTGGCATTTTTAAGATCATGAATCTATGTATGGCATGGAGGATGTCTGGGTTTGAAATATGTCTCATTTTTTCTGTGTCTAGTCCATGCTTTTTGCATGAAAAGTATGCATTGTCATTGTAAGCGTGGGCTAGCAATGGAAAGACAAATCAGAGGGAGGTAAAAAGGCAAATGAGAGTTATGGGAGGTTTTGTTGGTGGGGCTTTTTTTTTAACTTACTGATTGTTTTTCTACTAAGTCTCACTGACTTGTTAACTGCTTAGGTTGCCTCAAGGGTGTCATCAATTAATTGAACTCTGGCCTTCAGGAATTTGATTGATAGGCAAGTGATTGAAACACAGACTGTCTCACCATTAATGACCCTGCCTAGAATGCCAGCTATTACTCAGCACCCCAGAAAAACTGCAGTGGTGATGGAAGGCTGGGTTTGATGTCTGGGGTTGTTGGTGTCATGCTCGCACTATGCTCTGAAAGCTTTATATTTGAGAACATAGGAAAGAGCAGTAAGTGCATACAGAAGGTTCCTCTCTTAGAAGAGAGCCTGTCTCTCCCTGCCCAGGCAGCAGTTGTATAGCTTATAAGTCCCTGGACTGTTTCTGATTCCTGTCAGGACTTTAATATTCCCAGATAATTTTTCTTAAGGTTTTAGGCTACCTGAAAAGGCTTGACTAAGTAATAATAATAATAATAATTACGCACTGAATAATTCCAGTAGGTGAGATTATAATCTTCTCCTCACTACTGCTTCACAGCAAAGATGTTTTTCTTGTCCAACTGTTAGAAAGAAAGTCAATAGTCAGATAAATATATTATTGTTGATATTGCAACAACCCTAAAGAGGCCACAGTGTTACTGAGTGAGACTGTGAAAAGTATAGATTCTCTGGAACCCACCTTTCTTTTCTGCAACTGAACTACCTGAAATTGTAATGTCAAATACTGTGTCATCTCTGGAGAGAGAAGAAAATAGCTTAAGTCAAATAGAAAATTTTTACGAGTAACAGTTGCACACACAATTAATTTTTTATCGTCTCAGATATGTCTTAACAGCTTTACAAGCAATAAAAAAAAAAAAGTTGACTGACCAAGCAGGAAGAGTGGAAGGATGTTCTTTCCTTAGTTAATCGTGTTTTCTTTGGAAATTTAGTATCTACAGCTTTAAGGAAGCTATCTCCAGTAAATATTTGTACTTTGTATTACTTCATGTTACCTACAAATGCCAAGTGGCCTGCAGTGGAAGGTCAGACTCTGCACAACTCTGTAAGCCCTGGGGATGCTGAGCAACAAAACACTGTCCCACCCACTTTCGGCTGTTACTGTCCATACACCGCCCACTTGTCTTACCTGTCCTGCACCTCAAGATTATGGAGATGCATGTAAAAGAAATATCCCTTTTCTTCTGTGTGCACAACACAATCTCTACATCTATACTCATAAAATAAATATGAGTTTATTAACTATTAAAATAAATACAATAGATTGAATAGTCTATACAGGGTGTTTCAAAAAGATGGACCCAATTTCAAAGCAGTATATATTTCAAATTGGGTCCAACTTTTGAAACACCCTGTATTTTAAATGGTTAGAATGGTCCCAGGCATGGTTTCAGCCTGTGCTTTATAGCAGTGGGAGTTAGCATAAAACAGAGATCTTTTTCAGCAAGATGTTAACAATACGGCCGCGGGTGCTCTGTGCCAGCTGGCCTCACAGCCAGGGAATGGTCCCAGGCATATTTTTTAGTCACTAGCATAGATACAGCCAGTGAGGGCAGACTTAACACAAGGCCCACCATGACCAGAGATGGGTGGGGCAGCATGTGTTACTCTAAAAAACGTGTATTTTTCCGACCAAGAAAACCAGGAAGATGCCTATGTACAACGCCATCTAAATAAGCCCTTTACTTGCCTATATGCTGCCATGTTTTAGCAAGCTCTTCTACTCTGTGCTTCCAGTTCTAGTCCTGGACAAATGGCTGGTATGCAAGGTACTTTGAAATTGGGAATATCATGACACAGCATATTTCTTTAAAAAGCAAAGACTTCCATTACTTCTTATACAATTTCAAGCGTCTGTGTGGTTGGCTGTATGGGACTAAGAAGACCATAAGGTAGCATTGCTTCTTAACGCCCCACCTTATTCATATATTTCTTGCAATTCAGTCAAGGATCTGCCGTCCTGATTCATGTTGACACGGTGGGGCTATTATCATACTGCTGTTCTTAAATCCGCACTGGATGATGGGGAAGCAACTGCAAAAGTGCTCTTCTACTTTTTTGTGTTCTGTGCTCCAAGAAGTAGAACATCGTGTACTCTAAAACAGAAACAGCAAAAAATGTTGCTAGTAATCATTAGACCTGTGGTTTTAATGATTTAAATAACTAGCTATGAGCCACAAGCAATCAGGAAGAATGTTTTTTCCCCTACAAGAAAGCATTTTTATAACAGATAAACACTGCCTTGAGCTCAAATTTTCACACACTGAGCAGTAAATTGAATTATATAGTGCTGGAGAGCTGACTGGATTTCTTAATTATTTCCAGACTTGTTAACTTTGGGAAAAAAATGGAGAAAGAGAAGAGTGTGTGGGGAAGGAGTGGGGCAGTTCATTCCTGGGGAGTAGTAGGAGGGGCCCACACATACACATAACCTTGCTGAATTTCCCAGAAAAAGATAACATACTTTTTTTGCTACTGCTACTGAAACCATGGAGTAAATGTGTAAGAAATGAAGGACCTTGACTTCTCCCTGTTCCTGGGCCACAGCAAGTCCCATGACCTGTCCCCTTGAAAAGCAGAAAATAAATTTCTTTTTTTCTTACATACACAGGACAATCTGGGAAGAAAGTCTATTTTCATTTTCCCTTTCTCCTTCCCTAGTTTTTGCAGAAAGGGCTATTTGTAATAGCATCAAATCCCAAATCTCCACATTTAAAAGGGATTTTAACAGTCAAAGCCTTTATCTCCAAGACAGCAGCAACAAATGTATTTCTCATCATAGCTTCAGTACCTAGGGAAACTTTGCCTTACAAAAATTACTGATACCAACCTTTGATTTTATGATCGAGTGTTCTTGATGTGAATGAGAGGTCAGCAGTCTTCTCCCCCTCGTTGTTTTTTCTGTATACAAGGACTTTCTGAAGGTTTATGATGTCACCTTTAACCCAAGTTATAAATACACACCACTGAGATCATAGGACACATTAATTTCCTGCTCTGACACTGCACATTTTTAAAAATCTGTGCGAGACATAAACATATAAACCAAATTCATCCCCAATTTAAATCCATTTGCTTCTGGGTTTGTCCTACCATGTCAGTGAACACAGAACATTTATTATCAATTAACACAGTAAAACCAGAAGTCATTGTTCATGTAAAATTCTCCTTTTAATATCCATGCAATTACTCACAACAAAATGGACTCTAAATTCTCAACATAGGTTGTAACACATGTGTAATGGGTGCATACTGCAAATACTTGGCATTTTTTAGGTAGGAATAGTCCCACTGTATTTGAGTAAACTGTGTATGCAAAGTTAGACATAAGATCTCAGGGAAAAAACCTTCAGGGAACCCCAGAACATGTGGGTTTGGATATCCCAAGTCTATTTGCAAGTTTGGGTGGGGAATGTTGAATGTTTTTTTCTGTGAAAATATTTTCCCCAGCTTGATTTTTGTAGAAAAAAAGAGAAGAGATAATAATTATTCTTTTACCCAATTTATTTGCTATAGTTTACTAGTTTCTTATAGCTTACTTGCATGTACTTGAGATTTTGTTTGGTTTAAACTAAATGTTTTATTCAGTGTGGGTTTTTTCAGCTTCCTTTTGAGGAAAAAGTATGAAATAATAGCAAAGCTATAATTTTCCATTTGTTTACACAGCCCTAATCATTACATCCTTAGTGCCTGCCACATTGAAGCCCACCTAAGTGAATTAAATGATCCAAGTGTCATTAGGTCTTGAGTTCTCACTTCCCACTGAGGGTGCCCAGCAGGTCGGAGAGTCTCTTGATTGTTCATACGCTCTGAGATTGAGGGAGAGCAGTGTTGCTCCAAATTTTACACTAATGACAGTTTCCTGAACACAATTAAGAAGCTTTGTACTTTCGGAAAACCAGCCCCAGAAATTATTTGCTTTAACGATACCCGTATCTGCTCCAGATGCGAAGTTTAAGACCTTCTGTTTTCTTTTCCTGCTCTCAGATTCTTCCTTGCTACAAAAAAACTCTGACAGATAAACAATCACTGCTAAATCCTTAATTTGTTTTTCACCTTTCTTTTTTTTTTTACAGTTTTCTTGTCTGTGTTGTGAGGTATTCATTCACTTCTTGCCTGCTTTTCTAGTCTGTGCACATTTTTCTCATCTTGAGAAATTGTTGAAGCTGATTTAAAACATAAAATAGAAATGGACTTTGATTTTTGTTAAGTGTTTGCTCCTTAGCCTGTCAGCAGACTCCTCTGACATAATAGCTTCACTTTGGATCAGTAACTATTTCATGATGGTGATTAACATCTTGTAATGGCCACAGAGAGCTTGTAAGATACCAAGGGAGCAGATTGTCAAATATATTTCAAGGTAAGAAGTCATGTAAAGCAGTCCTAAGTTTAGTCTTCTGTTTTGGAGATAATGTCTTACGTTAGATTGATTACATACAGCCTGAAAATTGTGGCTCATGCATCTACTCTTGCTGTGTGCTGAAAGATAAAAATCCCATTTGCTGTATTTTATATTGGTGGTCTTTGACACTGGTAATGCAGATCTGTATGTTCCTTGTAAATCACAGATATAATGACTGCCAGATAACAACTCACTTAACTGCTGAATGAAGTGTTTCTTAGCTGGCAACTGAGCTATGCCATGTTCATGATCTAGTGACTTACAGCACAGAGCACTGGGTAGTCACTCATTTGTATCCCCATTAAAACACACACATGCAGAACTCTCTGCAGTATGATGCCATACTCATGATCCAACATGACTTTAACGTTAGTCAAGTCTCTGTCCCTTACTTTAGCTGAATTTGTTTGTTTGTTCATGTTCCTCTATCACTACCCTCAGCACAGCATCCAAGTACTCTATGTACATCCAGGGCGAGCTATCGCACCTGCTTGGAACTCAGATAACAGCACAAGACTGCTTTCCCTTTCAGAGTTTCCCATTCAGTAGGTAAGGCTGCCCTCAAACCAATAGCTTCTGCACTCACTTCTGAGCCAAAGGTTGTTACTGCTCATCATTTGAAAGGCAGTCATCCTACTGCAGTAACAGGGCTGGCAGGACTTCTCTGAAAGGTTCCCTCCTGACAGCTTCCTCCTCGGCCCACTCTGCCCTCCTTCATAAGCTATTTTGATATCCAAAGACTCTGTAAGACCTAGGTATTGTTGTCAGGTATATCTGCAGCACTAACATACACCTACACAATACTCTAAATTAATAATTTTCTCTCTGAGATCTGATTTATTAATTACTTTAATCAAGAGATATTCAACCACGTCACACCTGCAGTGCTTATGCCTAAACTCTCACCTTTGCTGAAGCCCTCACACCGTCATTGCTAGTCAGGGAGCTGGTAGTACCTGGTAGCTCTTCTTACAAAAGCTGTTGCAACGGGCTTTCCAGGGGAACAAGGGTTCAGGAAACACCTGGAGACATATTCTTTTTGTGTCCTTCTTCCAAGAGCTGTATGTCCCTTTCTGAGCAGACAAGGAGTGTTCCTCAAGAAAACCCCCATTCCTGCATTGCCACCCTCTCTTCTTTCCAATTGCCCTGCGGGGCCATCATCTCGCCAAGCAGTCTCTTGGCCTCGCATGGCTTCTTCTCAGCATCCTCCACAAACCGGTCAGCCCCAAGTAGAGACCTAAACACGGCCATCTCCTCAGAGACATGCGCACACAGCCATCTCCTCAGTGAGGTCTTTGTGTGGCCATGTCCTCAGCAACACCCACACATCTCCTTAAAGAGACTTGCATGCAGCCACATGCAGCTCGGGGCCACGCACAACGGCACTGCTTGGGGCAGGGCACAGCGACCATCTGGCAGAATTCACAGCCAGACCCCAATCTGCAAGCATGCACATTTCGTGGGCTTATTTGAAACTTCGCTTAAAGCGTCGCACATGGGGCCGCGCAGGACTTGGCAGTGGTGGGTTATGTAATACACAGTCACCCGTCTGCCGCCGCCGTGAAAAACGCTTACTCAGATGTCTGCCGGGTGGCGGGTGGAGGCTGCGCTACCCAGGGACTGGCTGTTAGAAACAGAGCTATTACTTATTGACAGTGACAACAAACCAGTAAAAGCTCTCTGAATCTCCCTTTTTTTCTGTCTGCCAAGCCTATCGCAATCAGGGGCAGGAGGGTATGTCAGACGACTGGAGCAATAAAGCCTGTCTCAATGGGTTTCTTTGTACATCTTCATCTGCTGATGGTATTACTTGAAAGGAAAGCAGGGGCCCGAGCACACCAGGTCTGCCCATGACCTTCGTCAAAGGGGATCCCAGACAGCAGCTCTCATCTGAGGCTCTACAGAACCGCTCTCCTGAATCACACGGACACATCGAGAGAGGCCGTGGCAGGCCAGGGGCATTAGGCATACCCTCCGCTGCTCCTCTCTGCTCCCCGCCTTGCCCAGGCCCTGACACAAAACGGACAAATATTTATTTGCCTTAGATCCTATGGCAGGAGTGTTGAAGCCCAGAAGGTGACAGACATGCAAGTTTGTTTTTTGGAACACCAAGACGTTTACAGAACAAATACAGCTCCTCATCTTAAGCTGAATATTTTTAAACACAGTTGTCATAATGTCACGCTTGCCAGTGCTTCACTGAGGGAGCAGCAATGGGGAAAAATGCCTTTAACACTGTCCCGATAATGGGAACAGCTTAAAGTAAACAGAGTTTTTCATCAGTGCTAAACCAAGAAATGGAATAATAAATAGAGATAGGAGGCAGCCCCACACTTCAAATAATTTGTGGAAACCTGCTTCCACAAACTCAGCCCATTTCATATTTGTGCAGTTGCTGACCATAAGGGCGGCCATAACCCTTGCTGTGTCTTGGACAAGTGCCGTGCTAATCACTCCTCACATCATCTCCAGCCTCAGAAACTGAGATCGCTTGACACTGCACAAGTGTCCAAACTGTAATGAATTTCCTCGGCTTTCAGGACAGCCTATTCAGTTTGACTGGCAGGCCAGCACAACAACTGTCTGCCTGGGTGGCAAAGAGAAGCTTATTTCCATACTTTCTGTAAGTACCAGCACCAGGAGAAAAGAAGGTAGTTTAATATTTTTATGTAAAGATAAAATACAAGAATATAACGCACCAAACTGGGGTTCTGTTCAGCAGCATTTTAAAAGAGACAGGCTTTATAGTTGAATATACAGAGCTAAAGAACGTAAGAACCACAATCCTTCAAAAATCAGGTTCTTGTTGCTAAAATCACTAATATTTTCTCTGAAGATGTCTGGTTACTCATTTATTTTCTGATCTTAACAATAGGAGTCACCATTCACTCTAAAATCACAAGTATGACCATGATGTTTGAAAACAAAACCCCCACAAGTAATAGTGCTTACTATAGAAAGAATCATCATTTTCAGTGGATTTTCTCTACCTTTATTTCTTTATGATTTCCACCTTGGGTATTGTTTCACAAGGATGTATGTGAATTTCCTCTCCACATAACTGCCATTCTCAAAAATACCATAAGCCAAATTAATTCCTGGTAAAATTTGGCTTGCTTTGATTGCAGCTGGGAAAAGCTGTTTCAGTAGCTTTGGAATCAGTCACTGAGTAACTAAAAGTTATGCTACAAAATCCACAGGAAGGGTTTTTCCAAGTCTTCACTCCAAGAGAATTTCCTTGCTAAGACTTCTCATCTCTGACAAGGGTAATGCATTTATTCCCTGCTTTTGCTGGCCAGAAAAGTACACACAAGCAGGGCAGGTTTCAATAATTTTTTGTAAAGTCATGTCCACACACATGGAGGTCACATGTGGCTTTGCAATAATTCACATCCCCATATTCACTCCTGGTTCCTGGCAGTGCCACCCATGTTCCCAAAAATACCAACTCTCAGTCTCACGTTGGTTCGCAGTGAACCTGGGCAGAAAAGCCCAGACATATTTTACAAAGAAACTGTAAAACTTATATTTACAAGGAAAAAAAAATATGATGGATGTTCTCCAAGGTGTGTATTTACTCCTGACCCCACATGTAGCCTGCCTTGTTGTCCTACTTTACTTCTATTACATGCTAATGACCTATCTAAACAGTGGCAATAAGCAGCAGTATCTAATAGAAACAACAGTGAGTAAAAAGCTTTTGACACATCCCAGAGACAGCTCTCAAAGATCTGGAGAATGCAGACCCATTTGAGCCCCCAGCCCAGGCACAGAAAATCTTGGAAGGTAATATTATCTTGCCATGTGTCACTTAGGAACTAAAAATGAATATCCCAAAGAGTTTGATTCCTGGCACTCAGGGGATAGCAAATATTATTATTATTATTATTATATTTATACCAATGTTATTATTGGAAAGACATTAATAATTTGAAAATAAGATTAGCATTGAAAAGACTTCTTTGGTTTTGGCTTTTTGTAACCTTTAAATCTGGGTAGACTATTCCTGGACAAATATTTCAGCTGGAATTTTATTTTCATTTTTCCTCTATTTACACTGTGACCTATTCCAGTATATACAGTGCAGTGCTGACTTTGCCTTGGGATATAATCTACTTTTTAAAAAAATTTAAAAGGCTTCAAAGAAAAAAAGTTTAAAAGCTCCTACCACAGAAATACAGTAGGTTCATACACCGTTCCTGGAGATGCTCTTACGCATTCCATTATATCCAACAGAAATGTAGAGAAGGTGTAATGAATACATAGATAATTTTATGGACTACTCTGTATTTCTTGGAAGTAAATGTTTTAAAAATCTTATTTTGCTTTTTTTCTTGAGTGAGTTTAAGATTCTATTTCAACAATTTATAGAAATATCCCTATGCAGCTTTATGATCAGTTCCTAGCTCCTTATTCAAGAAGTGGCTAATTCTTGATGGACTACATAACAATCAGCTACAGAGAAATGAGAACTAATTTGAGTGCTTTTCATTGGCTTTCCTCTTCACACAATAATCTTTAAGATGTAATGTATCCCAGATCATCATGGCTAAAGTAGATCAAACACCTGCAATTGCTATAGAGAAAATACAGTAGAGCAAAACCAAGCAGAATAGGATGAGATATGTTCATACAAGTTTACCATTTTAGAATGCTAGTGTAAGGGATATTAAATAAGATAGAAATAATAATTAACATAGTCCCGAGACCAGCACATTTAAATCACCAACACTACTCATCCAAATAAAGCTTTGCATATCTTCTTATGAAGTGTGAAGAAAAGCAGAGCAAATAAAGACACGGGAGTAGCTATCAGAAAGAAAATTTCCAAAAAGAAGTGTCTGTGTCAGAGGTCTATAGATATAAATTGAAATGTGTTGGATTTTTCCCTTTGATTTCTAAATGAGACTAGGAATAGGAAGGAAAATTTGAGGCACATTATTGTATCTTACAGACTTCAGAGAGTAATGCCCTCAAGAGCTGTAAATGGCAATCCTGTTTTTCTCTCCTCTTCTAGATAGATAGTCCCTGCTGACTGGAAAGCCTCCAGCTCTGTAGGCCTCTTCTGACACAAACATAGATCAGAAATTAAAAGTGTTCTTGTTAAAAGTTCTTGCTTGTTTTCCGAAGTGTCACAGGTATGCTTTCTGCAATTTGTCCAAGCACAGAAGAGAAAACATTGTTTGTATGTTAAGAATGCAAGGGAGACCTGAGAAAGATCATTAATAGTCTTCTGTACCATGAACACTCAGAGCTATGTCTCAGAAGCTTTTCAATACATTGAAAATCAATATATCTTTCAATACATATAGTGATAAATAGATTTGATAGAATCTTAGTTAAAGGGGCTTGTTTAAATAAATAAATAAATAGATTTGCTGAGTTGAGAGGGGGTTTGCATTAGTCTAAAATGAGCTTCTTGAAGAAAGGAAAGCTTTTGAGTAATTGTTAAGAAAATTCAGAAAGAACTGAATTAATGAAGCAATTTTTGAAGCAATTTCCTTCAACAACTGTCATTAACCAGAGGTTGGGACTGCATAAATGGCACACAGAAAATTAAACTGTAGCTTCCAGGATGCTGAAAAGGAAGGAATACTAAGAAGAAGCCAGTGATCCCTTATGTTCCACCCTTAGGGAGATGCAAGTAGGTAACCAGTCTGGTGAAGTTTCACAGGCATGAAGTCATGCAGCAAGTATCTTCAGTGGAGTGGTCACTTTCCTGACTTCTGAAACGTGGAAGGAGGCATTTGGCCAGGAGGAGGTAAATCTGCTATGTATCATCCAGCAGTCCTCACAGCCTGTTTGGCAACCTCAGAAGTGCACTGCTTTTAACGACAACCTTTTTCCAATACTCATTTACAATAAGATATTTTGCTTGCATCAGGCCTATAATGTGCTGGGTACATTCTAAAAATAGGAACACGTGGGCCCTGCCCCAAGCAGCTAAATATCTACGATGTCAACTACTCGATTAAGGGAGGGGAAGAGGGATAAAACCTTTTAAAAAATAGTATCAGCTACTCTGGTGTGTTATCTAACCACTATTATCTGGGAACTTCTTGCTCAGAGGCATGTTCAGCGTGAGAGAGAGCCAAACTCCAAGCACCCAGAGGGCAGCACAATCATAGTTTCAACAGCCGCGCAATCTACTGCAAGTGGCAATGCATTCTGACATCTCACAGGGACAGAAGTAATTTTGTGGGAGGACCCTGAAGAGCCACATTGTCTTTCCCTCCTGCTCCAGTCTGACCCCAGATACTCAAGCAGAACACCCACATATGGCCAACGATGTGAGTAGTCCCTTGGTGGACAGGGACTTTGGGTTAATTTCTCCCCCTCTCCTGCAATGATATATGAATCACGGCCAGAGTCAAGCAGATTAAGGTTCAAAATCTCCATTCCTCTCCCTCAGAAGCTGTTCACATTTATATGGCACCTCCCTGTTTGTGATTAAGATGCTTCCCTGAGAGATGGGAATTTGAGCTCATAAAGACTGAGCAGGACACTAGGCCTCCCATTCAATTTTCTGCTTCGTGGACAAGGTCTGTAATACTTGACTGCTACCAAAAGACAGGCAGGGCTGGCAAACGCCACCTGTGTTTTCAGGCACTGGGTTTGGAGGACAGTCTGTGTGAGAGGATGTCAGGTATGCAAGTGGGCACAGGTGACTCCTTGCAGCCCCCAGCCAGGCGCCTGCTTGGGAAGGGAGGTAATTGTAACTGCTAGGCATTGCGCTCCTCTCTTGCCTACTGGACAACGCTGAAAATTTCTGTACTTGACTACAGGGACTGGATTCCTCTCTAAAGTCTGGCACTTAATTTACAAGCACATAAATATTTTATCATATCTAGCTCTTAAATAAAAGCCTTTCGGGTCTGACTGAAGTAATTGGAAGTTGCATGTACATGTTGCAAGAAAAATTTTAATTCTATTTATCCCTTGAATATATTGAGGACTTCCTTTCCTCTTCCTGTCTTGCTTTCAGAAAGTTTTACTGTTTTCCTTTAACAAACTCTACCTTCTAGACTCTGTCTCTCAGATGTTGTTCCTAACAATGTCTTGGAATGGTAGATTCTAGTGTGTCTTTAAGAACTGCCCAGTGCTACTCTTGCCATGTAACACTCACCCAGGTTGGGTACCTGGAACTGCAAGCTCCAGCACGCACTCCTGCCAGTGCACCAAATTATCAGCCATATGATCATGAGTTTCATAGGCAACGTTGTTCAAAGGCAGAAAAGTTCTAAGGCACCCACAGGCAGTAGCCAATTTCAGAACATAGTTATGAATATATCTATCTAACCCCTCTTCAGATCTGTCTTGATGAGCAAATCTCATTTTACACAATAAATCTTGTTTTACTATTTTTAAGCCATTTCTGTCTTTTCAGTCTGAAGCACATGGGAACATTTTCGGGGTTTTAAGTGTTATTTTTTTAAGAAGCACAATCAAAAAAATCTTTTTTGGCCAAGACTATATGGAAATGATCTGAGGGTAGCTAGGAGTGTTTTTGTTGTTACTATTATTATTACTGAAAATGTGACCAAATAAAAGAGAAAATTAAAACAGGGATGTGCTTAGTATCTAGCAGTGGATTCCGGAGAAAGCTATAATACATATCTATACCCCATGTTTTCAAATTTCTGTAATCCTCTTGTCTTCAGAAATAGCAAATGAACTCCAAGTATAAAACTTTGGAGTTTTAAGGAGAAAGATGAATAAAACTAAAAAGTGATGCCTCATAAACATGCCATTAGATGAATTCTGTCAGTCTCCGAGTATGTTTTTTCTTTTGCTTGGCTAGTAGCATGAATTACAATGAAATGTATTGTGATTTTAAGATATATAGATTTAGTTAATAGACATGCCTGAGTCATTTTTCATTACCCTTTTCTAGGTTTCCATTCTCATGGGCAGGAGTGTTAAATGTTTCAGATGTTATGAAATTTTACACAGGCTGGTGGTTAATGAGTTTTAGAAGTTGTGAAGCTCAACCGTGTTGTACTCCTAGGTTCTCTTAAAAGCCTCATTTACCTCCTACAGTCAGTGATGTTGTGGTAGGGACTCAAAGGAAAACAATATGAGTTCTGATGTGTGCTACATAAAAAGACAGTATCCATACCAGCATATTAACATGCAAATTCTATGTGTGGGCCTGCCAAAAACTATAAGGGTTCCATCCAAAATATATAAATACAGTCCGCTTCTCTGAAGAGGCATCATTTTAATCAAACGTACATTTGGAGCACTGCTCACTAAGAATTTATACTCTTCTTCTCAGTGTTTATATTAATATGAAACAGATTGCCAAGTTTTAATAAAAAGGCAGTTATCTTCTTCTGCTAATGGATTAAACACAGGACATTCGGATTTCGGTGCTGCATCCTAGAGCATAGGTGGCCCAAGTACTTTTGTCCTATTTCAAAGTCTAGTTATAACATCCTATAGACAGAAATGTATTTACATAAAACAGCTGGTGTTCACAGGGGCAATCAGGAGGACACAAGGAGTTTGTCAACTTCTGTCTACATTGCAACGTGGCACCTCTTCAGAGTACCTCTAGAGGAATATATCTGCCTCTCAGAGAAGATAGTTCCTCATGACTTCAAGGAAGCCTGAAGGTTTCACAGTAAGGCAAAATAGAACTTGATGCTTGTGTTTATCAATTTTTGTATTATGATTCATACAAAACAATTTCATATTTGAGTGTCCTTACTTTGTCAACTGTGATTCACAGAACAGGTGATGCGATTCAATTATTTTGTGCTCTTAGCATCATAATTTGTCCATGCAGCTTGCTCTGCTGACTAAAACAACCACATGGCCCTCTGTGAGGTGGAAGACTGACATATGGAAAAAAAACCTCGGATGAGTATAATGAGTGGGGCTTATCATCATCTTCATGTCAGGATTTGTCTAGATTTAAGTCTTCCTAAAATCTGCTGTAAGAGTTTCAAGAGAGGGGTTCTGCTGTGCTGTTGCTACTTGTTGCTTTTTGTTTAGCATTGGAAAACTGGTTAAACTTCATTAGATGCATAAAAGAAAAAAAGTAGCAGTAGGAGTCTGAGAACAACCTGGGCTTCTGGCTGATTGCACATACCCCTCTGCATCTCATATCTTGTCTCTTATTGGTGCTCTTCCTGAGTTTAGGTGATGGTGCACTGTCCTGCTACCTCAGGATCTGCCCAGTTAAAGGGAAAAAAAGGAATTCTTCCTTCATATGATCTGAGAAGCTTGCTTTCTCCCTCCCAACTTGCCCAAGCCTAGTACAAACCAGTACTTACTGGGAAAGATGCATGGCCCTCCTTAAAGGTGCTGAACCTGTCAGCTGAACTGAAGCGAATGCATCGCCATCCATCACAGAGTGTTGTTGGGGAAGCTTAGCTCCCTGCTGATACACAAGAAAGCCCATATTGTTTAACGGTTTAAATAGCTGTTTAATACATTCAGGCTTGGTTTTGCTGTTGTTGGGATTTATTTGTTCTTTCCAAGAAAGCATAGGGCTATATTCAGACCTGGTGTAAGTGAATACAACTTTATTTACTTGTGAAGAGCTGCAGTCAAACTCAGCAGGACTGTGCTCGATCCATGTTTGGAAGCATATTCAGGCAGCTTTCCTTGTCTGTGGGACCATGCTGTACTTCGAAAACAATTCTTCGCATGCATGTGAAAGCATATTTATGTGTATCAAAGGGTTTTATGACATAGGGCAAACCGAATCACTAGAAATGGGAACCTGATGGCAATTCCTGCCTGTATTTCTTCTTGAAAAGCTGAAAAATTGGCAAATGGACTAAAACCACGCTTAGACAGTAATGAGGGAACTATAGCAAATAACTACATGTGAAAATGATCCCCCAGTCATGCAGTGTGTACACACAATGAAAACTGGGATTTATGTACATACATAGCCATTATATGACAACACTGTAAGTGCTGTAGAATTACAATGCTGGTTAATAAATTATTTGAATTTCTGGTAGAAGAAGGCAGAGTAATGCTACTGTACTGCTTAACATTTTAGGATAAGGGCTGATGACCTAAACGGGATAAAAACTGAATGGTGCATAGGACAAAACATTATATCCACATAGCTAGCTGTAAATAGTAAGTTTTTATGGTCTGACCTTTGAGTTTAATTCTTATGAAGTAAAATTGATTCTCAGAATAGGTCTCTTCCCAGAAGCAATTTTAGCAAGTGAGACCAAAAGAAAGATGAATATAAGTTTGGGTTGTTTTAGTCATTTCCCTTGGTTCACCAGCAGATGCTCAAAAAGGGTCCTTGGCCCTACCCAACCATTGATACATGGAGCTCTTAGACCAGTCTGAGCTGCTTTTCTCCCTCTTCATCAATAGATGTCAATAGCAAGCTTCCTACTCCCAGAGACTTCAGCCATTTCGGGGCTCACATCAGAACAGTGAGGCAGAAATAGTGACTGCGTTCCCAGCAAGGGTTTGGCTTGTTGTGTATTTTCAGTTTGTCCTTACAAGCTTGTTCCTAATATGACTAGGCATACTTCAATAGTTCCTGTTCTGACACTCTGAAACTAAGCCAACATTTGTGAGATTCAGTCATCTCATGACATGCAGAATCTTCAAATTTGACCCTAATTCAGTGAATTCAAAAGCATTTTGCAAATTTGCGGAAACGTGACTCAAAGTCTCTTCTTCACTTTGATGAGTGCTAAAGAAAACATAAGCGATGAAGCTGGGCAGGGCACACATTCATCTCTCTTTCTGTTTCTCCTGACTTTCATTGGTTTCGGTTTTTGATTTCCATGCATGAGAAGTTTTGGCCAAGGATGGAAATTACATGCAAAATAACCTTGCTGAAAACAAATTACTACACTCTCCAGTCATGTATACTGAATGTGAATGAAATGCAAATGCATTTTGCTTATAGAATCATAGAATAATTTGGGTTGGAAAGGCAATTTAAAGGTCATTTAGTCGAAGCCCGCTGCTATGAGCAGGGACATCTTCAACCAGATCAGGTTGCTCAGAGCCCCATCCAGCCTGGCCTTGAATGTTTCCAGGGATGAGGCGTCTGCCGCCTCTCTGGGCAACCTGTTCCGTTGTTTCACCACTCTCATAACAAAAAAATTCTTCCTTATATATAATCTAAATCTCTCCTTTTTTAGTTTAAAACTATTACACTTTGTCCTATTGGAACAGGCTCTAGTAAAAGGTCTGTCCCCATCTTTCTTATAAGCCTCTTTTAAGTACTGAAAGGCTGCAACAGGGTCTCCCTGGAGCCTTCTCTTCTCCAGGCTGAACAACCCAAACTGTTTCAGCCTGTCCTCATAGCAGAGCTGTTCCATCCCTCTGACCATTTTTGTGGCCTGGTCTGGCCCCTCTCCAACAGGTCCATGTCTGTCCTGTACTGAGGGCTCCAGAACTGGAAGCAGGACTCCAGGTGGGGTCTCATCAGAGCGGAATAGAGGGGCAGAATCACCTTCCTTGACCTCCTGGCCACATTTTTTTTGATGCAGCCAAGATACAATTGACCTGCTAGACTCCAAGCGCACATTGCAGGCTCACATCAAATCTTTCATCCACCAGTTCTCCCAAGTCCTTCTCAGCAGGGCTGCTCTCAATCCCTTCATCCCCCAGGTGGTATTGATACTGGGGGTTGCCCTCACCCAGGTGCAGGACCTTGCACCTGGCCTTGTTGAATCTCATGAGGCTCACATGTGCCCACTTCTCAAGCTTGTCCAGGCCCCTCTGGGTGGCATCCCATCCCTCAGGCATGTTAACCACACCACTCAGGTTGGTGTCATCTGCAAGATTGCTGAAGGTGCACTCAATCCCACTGTTTATGTCACTGGTGGAGATATTAAACAGTACTGGTTCCAACACAGACCTCTGAGGGACACCACTTGTCACCGGTGCCCATCCAGACATTGTGCCATTGACCACTATCCTCTGGGAAAAACCATCCAGCCAGTTCCTCATCCACCTAAGAGTCCACCCATCAAATCTACATTGCTTTAATGTAGAGAAAAGGATGTCGTGGGGGACTGTGTCAAAGACTTTACAGAATATATAATATTAGTGTAACAGTGCAGAGAATCAGAAAATCCTCTGTCTTTCTGTCATTCCTTCCTTCCTGTCTTACATTGCAAGACAGCAATCCACAGGTGATATTGATCATGACAAACTCCAAGAAACAGTCTGGTAGCATACCAGATGAGAATCTGCTGGGTAACTTGCTTTGCCACTTTACTCTCAGTCTCTGCTAAAAATAAATAACTTGGTGGTGGTAACAGCAGCCAAGAGAGCAGAAATGATGATACACTGACTCATATCAGCCAGGGATTGCAAGGACAGGTGCCCACTCGCTAAGTGCACTGCCTGTGTTGACCTGCCATTCACCTGCCCAAAGAGCAGATCACAAATCATGCCAGTTGTTCACAGAGGCATCAGCAAATGTCAGCATGCTTTAAACGCAACAGCCAGTAACCCTGCTGAAGCTAGCACATAGCTGTGATGGTAGGAAGCCAGCGTCACAGCCTTCTTCTGAACAGATTTTTTTAGATTCTTTTTTAGATTGGAAGTTGAAGAGTGAACTCCTCAGAATTATGGAGGATCCAGCTACCGATAATTGCTGAAGTACAAAGTGTTAATGTCTGGGAATGCAAGGAGCTCACATCAGAAGAGCTCTGTGCCATCTCCCAGTGCCCTCTTCAGATAAAATTGCTTTAATTTTTTTGTTTTTCAAGGCAAGAATTTAGCAATATATTCTCAATTTTCCTGTCTTCAAGAATTCTTTACAGAGAGGCAAGGAAAAGAGATATCTAAAACCAGTTATGGTAGTTTATTCTAATCAGGTATTCTTCTGGTACAGAACAGACAATACCTCAGTAAATTCACCTTGCGTAGATCACCAAACTAAAGAGATACAATTTAGGACCATATGTAAGTCACTATTGTCTCCCATTTGGTCTTGCAACACAAAATTTGGAATTATTATCAATACAAACTTATTACATATTATTCTCTGATGTTGCTATGTGTCAAAATAGAGCTCTTCCAGAAGCCAAAGTAGGTTCTCAGAAATTGTAAACCAGAGATTGTCAGGGAAAAAACAACAAAAAAGACACTGGTATTTGACCAAATCCGTCCTTTCGGACAGGACATTGTCATTTCTCTGCTAGGTGAGGAGCTAACTAAAAGTGTCGACAGCTGGGATGTAAGAATGATCTTCAGGACGTGCTATTGGTAGAATATGGAGAGGCCCTCAAGGAGAACAGGCTCAGACTTGTTACAAATCCTATCTCATCTCCTTGCTTGTCTTATGGAGACCCTGTCTTCTGCACAAAGGGGGATCAGAGCTCCAATTTCGTATGACTTCAGGAAGTTCTTAATTTCAGTTTGATCAAGCTGATGTCTGGGTGTGCACAGACTAGGTGTGCTTGCAGTGTCTGAGAATGAGGAGATTGTGTATTGTCAGGGTGAGTTGTTCTCTGAAATGGAAAAGTATTGGCACCAAGTTTGAGTTCCTTATTGGGAACCACATCTCTGGCTTGACGAGTACTCAAGGCACCACCAAAGGCTTTTGAAAGTGTGTTCTTCAGATTGCTGTTTGCTGCCTGAACCCCCTGAGCGCTGGCTCAAAGTGGCCTCTTCCCAAAAAGCCCATATAACAGATGATTCTGACAGGCTGAGTGCCAATTCTCAGTCACCACTGTAACTTGCTTTACAGGCCCTCAATGATAAAAGACTTCCCTATTTTTGCTTGAAGCTCAAGAGCTTGCATTGAATCAAATGTGTGTTCTAGCTAAGTACTCAACCTTGGCTTAAAGTTTTCTGGAAGAAAATAGGTACCACATCAGCTATTTCAATGGTCAATTAGGTTTCAGTTTGTTTTTCCTGAGCTTCCAGCCATTGAAGGATGCTCTATGTTTTTATCTTTCTCTTACCAGAGTTATATTCCCCATAGATTGCAATTAAATGACCACATTATTGCTTTCTGATAAACTAGAGAGATAGAGCTCTAGGGGAATCTCACAGTTAACGCATTCTTGAGATCCTAAATAATTATTGTTAAAACTGGGAAGGAAGTAGTTACTGGTGGTAGAATCTTTCTCTTCCTTCTCTCTTTCTTATATTGAAAGATACTGAGATCTTCAAATTAATTTCTCATCTTAACACAGAAGAAAAAAGCAAAATATTCTATTTTTTCTCCAAGAAACAACCCAAATAAAATGGTATTGGATTATGTTTAGCTTCAAGAAAAGGCATCTGTAGCTGAAAAAATAGTAAGTGCAAATGTCTCCCATTGATGACAATAAAATTAGAACTAGTGGAGTGGAACTTCATAACCCAGGATTTCCTAACAATTTCTGAGTTTTTCTGGGACTGACAACACAGCATAAACATGGAATATCAGAAATGTCGGGAGCAGATTCTGCTGCAGCAGACAACTTTGGCTAGGAAAAATTCCAGTACAGACTTCACAGTGGCACAAGGCTGTGTTACTTCTAAAAATTTCCATCGCTGATGATGGTTTCTGCCACATGAGTTCTATCTTTCATTCTTGTTTGGCGTCACACTATCCCTTTGCATGCACTTTGTCTAACAGGCATCTCCTGGCTTAAAGATGTTCTGTAGGGATGCATTCTGTCTGCCTGCCAGCTGAGAGCTCCTTATCATCACAGCCTGTCAAAAATCCCCCTGTGTTTAGCAACAGTTGCTCTTGCTGCTTTTCTTTCTGGTTGGTAGCATTGTTATCTCTTCTGCAAGGAAAAGGTTCTCATCTGTCATTTCAACGACTCTGAATTTCTTATTTTTGTCGGGATGGATGGCAGTGCTGCTATTCCTGTTTGTTGTACGCTCTCCAGGACTGAGTCATTCCTGTGTGCTCTGTGATTGCCAGGTCAAGTTCTTTTCATACAGGGGAGAGGCTGTAGAAAGATCGGATAAGGAATATTGCCCAACTAGTGCCTTAATGTAGCTCTCAGTGATGTGATTAAACAACATCTCAAAAGAGTTCGACATGTAAGATTAATTTATTTTAGTAAAAAATGGCAAATGGAAAGAAACAAGTTTTTACACGGACCCAAGGAAGTATTCCTGTGGCTTTTCTAAGAGCACGATTAAAAACACTGGAGTGGTTTGATGCAGAAGAGAAATATGAAGATGAGTTTATTGAGCATGGAGGGAAGGATTCACAGTAGTTATCTTTGGTTTTCCACGTGAAATTCGAATGCTTGAGGAAACTATTTTATGATTGTAAATCACTATCTAGCTGAACTTAGATAAGAATTATTCCAGAAACACTTGTTGGGGTTTTGTTGGTTTGAGGAGAGGGCAAGCATTTTTGTTTTTCCTGGTTAAAGGTTCACTTGTCATCTGAGAAGTAACCAGGCTAACATAGATTACGAATTGTGAATACAAGAATATAAGTATGGTTCGACTGGGTCACACCAGAGCTCTACCTGGCTCATTGTCCTGTCTCCAAGTGGCAGTGGCAGGTGTCTAGAGAAGGCAGAAAGAACAGGGCAAGTCTGCAGTAATATTTCCCCAAAATACAAAATACAACCTCAGTCCCCAGTTATTTGTAGTTTAGGGAGAATTCTAGTCTGGAACCGCTTTGTGTGTGTTTACATACCTTCAAATGGGTTTTATTTCATCTATTTTTCCACTTGTTTTTTCAACCTAGCTAACTGTTAGCATCCAAATTATCTGTTTGCAAAGTGTTCCACAGTTTACCATTGATTTATGGAGGAAATATCTCCTTCGTTTCTTTCACACATGCCACCTACTAGTTTCATGGAAGGTCTCGTGTTGGAAGAGATGGTGGGTGTCTATTTCCTAGCTGCCTTCTGTAGGAGAGGCATGATTTTAGAGAGCAGTACTGTACCTCTTGTCAGGTATCTCCTGCTTTCCTCAGTCACTCCTCACAGAAGCTGTGCCTTATTTTGACAGCTCTTTCTGCCTTTTGCCAGACCTTTTTCCAGCTCTGTTACATCCTTGTGGAGGCAGAGAGGCCAGGACTGCATGCAGTGCTCCAGACACCACTACCACAGGCTGTATGGTGGCATAATTGTATGTACTTTTTGTCCTCTGTTTCTTACCAGTACCTGACATCTGTTTTATTTTCTTTACTGCTTCTGCACACTGAGATGGTGTCTCCATGGAAGTGTGTATTGCAAGACCAAGATCTCATTCATGAAAAACAGTAGCAACAGACCTTGGGGCCCACCACTGAATAGGTAAAACTAGAACTGTTTTTTCTTTTATTCATTATTTTACATTTACCTACATCAACTATTTTTTGTTTACTTGGTTACTTAATCTTGTCAAGTTCTTCTTCAACCACGAAGAGGTCCTTGTCCTTACCACCCTAAATAACTTACTATCATCAGTGTACCTTGTCACCTCATTATTCACTCCTTTTTCCATATCACTTATGAACATGTTGAACAGCACAGGCCAGAACACACATTCTGCAGGATTTCACTCACAACTTCCCTCCACCTTTCATTCCTAACCTCTTCTTTCCAGCTTTTAATCAGTTATTTAGTCGTGTCAGGGTTTTGGTTCTCATCCCATGGCAGCTCAGTTTCTCTAGCAGGCATTGGTGAGGAAACCTTGTTGAAAGCTTTCTGGATTTTCAAGAGGGACAAAACAGCTGAGTCTTCCTGATTTGTGTGCTTCAAAGAAGTAATATGAAGGCTCATATCTGTAATCCCATATTAAACAAAATACAGAGATTTTTTTTTAATTGAGATCACTTCACACACAATTCTCCTCCCAGTGATCAGCCTTGCCATGTCTGCTGTGTCTACTTAGCTGACAGAAGACAGTGTTACTTATTCGGCCTTGGCAGTACCCTTTCTGCTAATCCAAATGGTATCAGAAGCTCGACTGTTGTTTTAAACTGTGACTTTTTTGTATAAGGCAATTGATAGAGCGATTGACCCAAGGCCAAGAAGTGTGTGGTTTCGTTGTTTGAATGATACCTCCTGGCAAATAATCATCTCTTCTACTTGTTATTTTGACCATAAAACACACCCTGCATAAAAATCCTCACTGAAGTCGGCTTTGAAAATACACATTCCATGTTGAAAACATGTACTAGGCTAAAATATTTTTGACATGTATATCCACTCAAAAAGTTATTAAGAAATCTTCAGCTTGATATTATTTGAAATGAGGAAAACACTGAAGTATGAATATCAGGAGTTTTAATCAAAATTCCATTGGGATTTCAATTTGAGATTGAAGCTATACAAAATATTTGCATCTGAAGAAAAATCCACAAATATTTGGATTTTCATCAGTTCTGCTTGGATGCAAAACTGTCAGACACTGCAGTTTTGGCAGTCAAAAATTGCTTTTCCTAAATGTTAACTGCATTTCCCACCCATTGGAAAAATTACAGAAGACCCAGAGGGGCTTCTAACTCGTATAAAGCCAAGAGCCAAAGTAAAGAACTTCTCCAGAGGTTCCTTGTTTCTCCTCAGGGGTAGTCTGTCACCTCCAAACCTATGCTTCATTTTCACTGAGGAATAATTCCTTATGGCAACTTTCCACAATTCTGCCTAGGAACAAGGCAATTCCCAGCAGCCATGGGTGCTGCAGTCATACAACTTTTTTTAAACATCTGCTTATATTAAGAAAATATTAGCACAATACTGGGCACAATGGTATTTCCATAAAAGGACTTTAAAATGTCTCTGCTCACAAAGTGTTGTTTTCCCCAGCACACAGGGGAGGGAACTGATGGCAGGTGTAAAATTTCAATGTGCCTGTATATTTTCCCAAAATCCTTACAAGAATCACAGACTTATGTGATAGCTTCAGAGACGCAAGAACCTAATTCCTGATGATGACTGTTTTGAAACCTTATTGCATGACAGAGACACTGACTCATTCTCCCTTCTCAACTTTTCTCACATATAAGATCTATCAACAAAGTCATCAACTTTTATGTGGTTTTATTAGCTCGAGAGACCTTTTTTTATAACAATAAATTATTTCATTAATACTGTTAAGCAATTAACAAGGGAAAACCCACTTGCTTTTCCTCCTTCTGTTTTACATCTTTCTAAGACCTACTTTGTTTATATCCACTTCATGTTTTTAGATATCTAGAAAGTACATTCCACTTACAAATAAAGTTAAGAAATTAATTTGCTATTTGTAGTTGATTCCTCCAGTAAAATATTGTGTAAATGTATGTTGATAGTGAGATTTGCTCATGTTAACTGTGTGCTGAGACTGCTATTACAAGAACCGTTTTTCTTTTCATTGACAACTCAGGCTCTGCAGATGACTAAAACAGGAAGCATCCCTGTGTCCTGCCTGAGGAGATGACTCCTGAAACTGCAGAATTATTAATATTTCCAAGATGATTATTCAGGAACTTGGTGCAACTGTGTGTGCACTAACACTCCTCCTTCTTTGAAAACCTTGTCATTGGCACAAACACACATGGGAAAGGAGGGAGGATGCAGAATCTAACCACACCAACACCTCTATCTAAAGAAATACTCCTGGCTACTGCATGGATGAGCTATTTCACACCCACCTCTCCCCTGCAATGTTATTAGAAGAATAAAGTAGTGATATTGTGCAGTGGAAGAAACAACATGAAGAAGTAAACATATAGATCCTTCCTATACACACAGCAGATCAAGGCAAATCCAAAGTTGTCGCGCTGACTTTAGTAAGGTTACATTCTTGCCAATAAACAGATTTTTTTTTTCTTTTTTTTTTTTTTTTGGGGGGTGGAGGCAGGGTGGAACTACTCATCAATGTGAAATGTTTATGTTGAAAATCAAACTTTACTCTCGCTTATATTTTAACCAGAAGATCATCCCTTCTGCTACAAATAAATTGACCCTGGCCTGAGCAAAGTATTGGACTGAGTTTTGTGTTAGCAATGATATCTCATAACCAGTAAAGATTTCAGTTTCATTGTAAACCTTTCGCTCTGTTCTAACTTCATTATTCTTTGAAAACCTAATGCTGAAATATTTTTCCTTATCAGTTTATGTGTTTGTGTATGTATGTGTAAATATGTATATGTACTCACATAAAATAATAACAAGTTATATATGTAAACATTATATATATGATGTGAAGGCAAGATTGTGTGGATATTGGTATGAAACAGAAGGGACTACATTACTCATGACTGATAAAACCATGAATACTTTTCTCAAATGAGTGCAAATACAATGTTTCAGCCAAGCAAAGATTAAGAACATTATAATTAGATATAAAAGTCAGAGTTGTAATGGGAAGTTTCACTTCAGTGATAACTATAACTGTCACGACTGCTGCAATGTGTTTATTTCAGCACAGATAAGTAAACATACAGGCCTGCTTTACTGCTAATGAGTTACACAAAGTGAAATAACGACTCTTCACTTGATGTTAACTACCATGATATTGATAACAACACAACTTTGTGTCAGTGTGGAGGGGGGAATAGCTCGATTTTTTTGTCAAAAAATAGGCAAGGGAGAAAGACATTGGCCCACATGTAATTCTTCATTATACTAGTGTTCTTTGAGGCCTTTGACAAAGGAAAGGGATTTTAACTTTGCTGAAATTAGGGACCTCATCTCCTCTCAGATCTGTAAAAAGGTGGGGAGTACCAGCAACAGTCAAGGCCTGTTTTAAGAACAGAGATAACTAAGTTGTGTTGCTAGCCTTATTTTCCAGTGACATGCCTGAAGAATCAACTCTCAGATGATGTTCAGAACACTAAAGTTTTCAATTTCTGAACAGGCTGTTGTGCAGCACTGAAAGCATAATGTTCCTGAGCATCACTTCAGGGAGAGAAACAGAAAGGGCTCATGTTCAGTCCAGCCAAGTGTAGACGGTGTTGGTCTGAGCCAGAAGGAGCAAATCTTGGACAAATGACAAGCAGTTACAGTGCACAAGGACTGCCAGGTGTGTAACATGGTGGCTGTGCATACACAAGGAGATCCAGGGGAGGTCAGAATCATTAGTCCAGTGGTTTTAGATAAGATTCATCCCACCTAATTACAGACATCTTACTACTTCTGAGCTGGGATCCCCAAGCACCCTTTGCAATTCCGGGAGAGTTAGCTGTGCTTGTAGAAAATAATTTATCTCACCTGATTTACATGCCTTCTTCTGGGAAAAAAAGAGGAGTGGAAACCTAGAAGTTCCAATTTTCTGCCACAGGCTATAACATAATAACTAGACCACCAGTTCATGCATTGTAGGTATCTATGAAGAATATGTACAAAGCCTGTGTACACAGACAGAATCCAGTCTTTGGCAAACAGTGGCTGCTCAGGTCATGGTTCCCAGATTGCCTTCTTGGTAGAGCTTCCACTGCACAAAATGACATGACTCAGGCATGCTCTGATCATGAATGCATGATACATTCACCTTTCACTCTATTTCTGCATTGTTCCATCCTCATTGCAGCCTTCTCCCTGCTGAATTCTGCCCCTGGAGGTATCTTAGAAGGTTCAGAAAAGGCAATGACAGTGGAGCAGCTGAGCCTAACCTTGGTTGTTCAGAGAATCACTTTTGTGTGTCCCTTTGATCTCCAGTTTAGGCATCTTGTTAACTAGAAAGGGCAGGAAGAGGAGCAAAGGTGATTTCTGCTCAAGAATTTTGCATGAGAAAAATATCTCCTTCTACTCCTGACTACTTTTCCATTCATGCTTGCCTCTTATATTGATTCTTAGTTAGACATAGGATCCTGGATAAATGTTTTTGCATTTTAAATCTAAAGTTTTGCAAGTATCATGATTGTCAGTCATATCCTTATGAAAAACACAGCATGTTTCTAATTAATTTTTTCAAACATCAATATCTCAAGTCTTCAAAATACTTTTCTTCAACAACGGTAATCATCAAAATAAAAAAAAATCTCTGTATTCACTGAAGCCTTATTGTCAGAAAAGACTGAAAATCACCACCAGTTTGAAATCTGTCTTTTAGTAGTTTTTTTTAAAAGTCCTTTGTTTCCTTTTTTTGCCACTTTTTATTTGTGGGAGAAGGTATATGGAAGTAATGAACAGCATGTTAAAAAAAAAAAAAAGCAACAAAGCTGACAGTTTTTTGGGCAAGTTTCAGCTTAATGGGATTTCAAGTGGCAAAGATTTAGAAATCCTCCCAAATCATGGCTGACAGGGGAGAGACAAAGCAGTGCTTGCTGAAATGCATTCACTTTCCCAAGGCCTATGTGCCTGACATTGCAAAAGATTGCAAAGTTCAGTGTTACACAAAAATTTTCTATTACCTCACTAGGATAAGACACCAGCTAATAATATACCACATCAAATATACTTATTTAATATGAAACCCCTTTAGCATAATTTGGTCTTAACGCCTGGTGCATAGAAACAGCAAACCCAAGAGCAACTAAGATCTTAAGAACATGTGGACAAAATCTGCTCATGTGCTGGCATTTTAATTATGTTTGCCCTGACCCTTTTCCCATGTTCTATAAAACAGACCAACAGTACAGAGGGGGGGAACCCACCTCAGTAGCACCACCTCAGCTAAACCAGATGAGTGCCTTGCTCAGGATATTATTACCAAATAAAACCAAACCAAAAGAAAAATATACTGGAAATGAATAAGGAAGCTGAAGCCGACACTTAATAGTGTAAAGAGCTGTCACATAGTTCCTCTTAATAGCTTCAAGGACACCTTCCTCTGACTTTAAAGCAGGGTCACAGGCAGTGTTACGTGTTTTTATGGAGTCAGACCATTTCTCTTCTCATCCTCCATGAAAAAAGAGAGCGAGGTGAAGTGGATTACAGGGATTACAGATGCTTGTGATCGAACACACCACTGAATCAGGGGAAGCAGCCTCCAAGGTGATGAATTCCAGCCCACAAATTGAAACCTGAAAACAACTGGAGTGGAATTATCTCACGTGGAGCCTGAATGAAAGAGCCAAGGTTCCGAGTAGCCAAAGCCCTGCTGACGGCCAGGGCACCTCCCCAGGCATGAGCATTATGTGAGGAACTCTGCTAGTAACGTGCCAAGGAGGGGTTGGCGTCATTTTTTTAATGGAGAGATTGTACTGCACGCAAAATGATACCACATTGCAAATTCTCCAGAGAGTCAGCTGAAGTTGACGAAATGAAGGTGTTTTTTTCTTAATGTTCAAGTATTTAAGTATCATAGTTAAAGCTTAATCTTATCACTGAGAGCACTGCTGTCTTCTATTAACAATCTATTTCCAAAAACTAATTAAAAGAAGCTGGTAGCAGGTCCATCGAGGCCACACTTTTCTCTCTTGAATCCTGTCATTTAATGGCTGAATGAAGTTACACAGATTGCATCTAGGAATATGAAAATGAGTAACCGAAGAAACAGCACAAGGAAAGCTTATTTCCTCTGATGGTAACACTTAAACTAGTCACAACGAGGGGCTGAGCAGAGCATGGATTCAATGCTCTGAGCCTCCAAACAGCAAGAAAAGGAGAAGGTTAGCTGCACCCTAGTTACCCAGGACACAACTGTCCATAATGCTGTTCAGAGCAGTAGAGAAGAAAGGGTAAGTGCTGGGAGGTGTTCTGGGGTACCTGTAGGCCCCTCAGGGATGATCCAAGCCTCTTCCACAAGGACAGGCTACTGCAGACCATTGTAACAACAGTTTGCTCCCAGACAGATATTACTGCAATATCCACACTCTCTCTGCTCCCTACCCTGTGTCAGCAGGAACAAGGCAACACCTCATGGTCTGATAGTCAGAGAAAGTGGTTACCTGCCCTTACCCCTCTGTTGCACCTCACTCGGAGAGTGAATCCACAGCTGCTCCAGTATTAATATAAAACACATAAGCCTGGGCGGAGGAAGGAAGCTGAAGTGGCAGAGACTATGGCAGATGTTGTGAAATGTCGACTTATTCATAACAGAAATTCAGGCAAATCTTTTGAAAGCTTTTTTTCTTTTTTTCCCTGACCCCCCCTCCTTTTTTTTTTTTTTTTTTTTAATGTGCAGACTTCAAAGCAATGAATTGTGGCATCTGTAACAGCTACCAAACCGTGCCAGTTGAAGCCAGTGGAGCACAGTCTACAGTGATAGAATGCAAGTCATGCAATTATTCAAGTTTGCAGTCCTGGTTTTTGAAACAACATATGGTCTGCAGCAAGGAAGCCAGGATATTTTAAAAGAGCTCCTACAGGGTTTCAAACTTTGATTTTACAGAGGTGTGGGAAAAGAAGCAGACTCCATTCAGGCTCTGATATTTAGATACATGTGTTGCCGTTTTGCTTATTGAAGAGAGTTGTGCTGTGCTTTTACATATGCAGAGTGTATTCTGGGTTTCTAAGGAGCAGGCAGTAACATACAGGTATTTCACACACTTCCTTCATTTTGTTGACAATTAGGGAAACAGGGTGCAGTATGGGACCCTTAGTGAATAGCAAGTGGCCTGAAGAGCTTTAAAAAAAGAAATCTAACATATCAACTTGAGAAAATTCCTGCTGATTGTCACAATGAAACTGTCCATCAGAGTATTCTCAGTCACTGATTATTTTACACTAAAACACTGTTGTCAGTGCAAAGTGAGGATCTATGAGGTCCCACCAAGACCTATGGGCATAAATCCCTATGACTAAATGGCATGAAACATTCTGGTTCCAACATCTGCCTACCAGGTCAAAATGCGTGATGAGGATCTGTGCAATGTCTTTACCTGTCCACTCCACACCGAGGGCTGCCAGAGACAACAGGCAAGCCTAGCATAGTTGTGATACCATGAACTTTGATTTGTGTGTATCAATGATTTTTATGTGCAGATATCCCTTCAGTCTACTCATTCCCTCTCAAACATGAAGGCTTCTTAGCCCAAGCTCCACCTTTTTAAAAGATGTGGAATTCCAAATCAAGCTTCTGTGTCCATGCCTATCTCCAGGACACCGTCTTCCTCAGTTTTGGTAGCTATGTTTGCTTTAATGAAAAGAAATCTAGTAGCTGCTCTATATGTTTATCTTACGGCTAGCTACCTACATCCCTTCAAAAGCTCTTATCACTGCTGGATGTTGAAAAGCTAATCCTAACATAAAGCAAGCCTTACAGAAAGCATAAAAAACTCAACACTAGGCACAACCACAACCATGGTATAAGATGTTTCTGTTTATTAGATGAATTATAACTCACTTTCTAATGTCACTTTTTTATTGTCTGCTTTTCAAATCTATTTTTTCAGTATACACTGCCCAAGGCTAAGCTCCCAGGAAGTGTGGGACACCCTTCTTAGCTTTCAACACCAGAAAGTGTCCCTATCACATCTGGTTTGAGCCTACACCTGACACAAATCAGAGCTCTGTCTAGTAACTCCTGCAACAGGTCCAGATTATTTATCTGAGCTGCAGTTGCAGCAAAGCCCTTTGACCTTAAATACAACAAAATATATTAAACCTATTCTGAAAAGTTGACTGGGTTAGCTTCAGAGTGTGATACTTAAGGATATATTTTTCAGGAAGAGGAAAGAAACATCAGTCAGCTCAGAAAACTGGATTTGTTCTCATCAGCAACCAGGCGCTCATGCTTTATTTGACTACCCAAACCCATTACCCCAAGGTTGAGTAGGCTTTCACCAAGACTCCCTGCTTGCCATGCTCCATCTCTACAGTCAGTCTCCTACATGCATCATATTGGTCACTGAACTCTCTCCAATTTAGCAAGACGCATCTTTTATGAAGCTTCAGCAATCTTCTACACCATGACCATAGTCTGAATAAGTCAGAAAAAGTCATGCCAGAGGAGAGGAGCAAGCAGAGCAGTTTTCTCCACAGCCCTTCTTTTGAGGGGCTGAGAGAGCCCAACCCCTCTGCTTTCTGTTAAATCCTCACTCAGAGATTCAACATTTCTTCTGGTGTCCCTGACATCTCACAAGGGAAGGCTGAAGGAATTAAATACATACGGCTTCACTAGAGGATCACTGAGGAAGGCTATGATAATGTTTTCTAATATCTGAAGTGTATAAAAATATATGAACTATAGAATTGCTTTGATTAGAAAAGACCTTTAAGACCATCAAGTCCAACAGTTAACCTAGCACTGCCAAGTCCACCTCTAAACCATGTTGCTAAGAACCTCATCTGTACATCTTTTAAACACCTCCTGGGATGGTGACTCAACCACTTCCCTGGGCAGCCTGTTCCAATGCCTGACAACCCTTTCCGTGAAGAATTTTTTCCTAATATTCAACCTAAACCTCCCCTGGCGCAACTTGAGGCCATTTCCTCTCAAAATAGTGGAATTATTTAGACTCATAGAGAATGTATAACTATCAAGAATGGGATGGTAATTATTGAAGCATGCAATGCAGGAGTGTTTCCTAACAGGAAGCTCTACAGCTTATAAATCATCCCTAAAAGACACTTATCAGCAGTGAGGTCTCAATCAACTATAAAGCAGACCATGTCCCCATTTTGCAGCCTCAGAAAAGACTGGCAAAGGATTCATTTATATTTGATTTGGTTTTATGCAGCTGACAGTGGTAAGTGTAGAACCTGCCTCACCGGTCATTATGTGCTTAAGAGAGATTTTAAACTCCTGGGACAATGATGCCAGTTGAATGAGGTAGTTGAGAGCATCCTTTTTCTAAAGGTATATATGAAATGTGTAGTGTACAGATAATTTTGCAGGACAGAAATAAGCTATTTGCTCACGCGTGTAGACAATCTGCATGTAGCAGATCCTGCGCTTATACAAACTCTCAAGTAGCAAAACCCCCCGAAACTACAGCAACAAAAAACTACTAAAACACAGTCTTTCAAGACGCAAATTTGGTGTGCAGAAGCACACATGTAGTAGTGGAAATCAACCCCTCGTGGCTCCTTTCAAGTTTCTTTGAAGTCAGTAGCAAAATTCCCATTGAGTTCAATAAGAACAAGAGGCAGCCCTTGATCTAGTAAAAACTCCTTACGAGGTTTTATAAGCTCTTTATACAAAACTTTATTCCAGTTGTATATGAAATAAATGTTGACCCTATATCCACCCGCAAGACTTTGTGGCTGGCTGAGAATAATATGACACCTCCACTCTGCCCAGCCAATGACTGTCACCCAAAGCCCTGGTTGTGCAGATGTAGGAGGGATTCCAGGACACCTAAGCAAGTTTTACTTTTCAGAGAAGGGCCAATATAGAGAGGATGACAGCTCAGGTAACTTGTGTCCAGCTATTCAAGAGCAGGTTAGGTCAAGGCCACTTCTGGTCATTGATCCAGCCACCTTCATGACAATAGACACATGACAAATGTTCCTGCTAATTCTGCTCAGCCTTGTGGTAGCCTTGGACACATCTCATTACAGAGGATTAATACCAAGACTGGAGAACCTGGCACGAGGAGGTTTGAATTGCATCAGAGCAGTCTTGTTTCACTCCTTTCTGATCAAGCCCAGAGAGAGAGGTGATGGGCAGCTATTCCCTCTGCTTGAGGGCATTCAGCTGTGAATTCCCTAGGGGATCACTCATGTTGCTTCAGCTGTTCTACATTTATATGAAGTCTCTGGAAATTTGTGAGATAATTTGGGAAAATTATTATACTTGGTACTTTGTCTGCTTTCCAACTGACTCAGAAACCATGGTCACTGGGCTTAACCAGTACTGACAGGAGTCATGTTTTAGGCAAAACCAGCTGGCTGAGAGTTTACCCAGAAAGTATGGAAAATATGCTGATCAGCAAATATAAACACTGGTGGACCTAACAGCAGCAGAAACCTCAAGATGGCAATTTACCCCTTTGTTATCTTTCAGTTTCGTGGGCCAATTAGGACAAACTTCAGGGACTCCAGGTAGCTCCGTAAAACCGCTGCTCACACCCAGGGTAGTCTGCTCTAGAAGGAGGAACCCACTTATGCATGAATGCCAGGGTCATGAATGTGCAATACACAAGCAAGTCAACTCACTCTAGAGTACGCAGCCCTGCACCTCAGCCCTAGGAAGAAAAAAAAAAAAAAAAAAAAAAAGCTCAAACTCTGATCCATGGTTCGTGCTCTGGGCTTGAAAACATGATCTTTATCTACCTCATGGGAACTTCACTGCATAGTGGACAGCAAGATAGAGACCAGGAAGAAATGTCTGGTTTACAGTTGATTCAGATACAAAAAGATGGGTATTTCATGGTTTAAAATATTTATATGAAAATATATTTTCTCAGATCTTTGAAAACTTTCCCATTAAATTGTACTGAACAACCTACTACAGGAAGACAGATATTATCATGTTAGACATTGAAGTTCTTTGACTATCTGGAACAAATGCAAACTTTTTGTGGAAAAGTACACATTAGTAGGTTGGATTCATTAAATGCTAGTAATTTTAGCTCAGGTTAAAACATCTGAGCCCTTAATGGGTTCGAGGGCACAGTATTAATCAACAAAGAAAGTTTCTAATTGAATTTGGCCTTGGGAAATTCTCTTACATATTCTTTCTGGGTGATGTTATTGTTTTTGGGGAGCTTATCTACTATCTTGCTGGGAACAACTATCCTCTTTCATAAAGAGCCTAAAATATTGGAATAAACACACAGCTTATATCAATAGCATCATATTTCCTCATATAGTATTTGTGTGTGGTTTAATTAGATGGAAGGATTACAGGAAAAGTTTGTGTCATAGCGATTCTTTAAAGCGAAACCATAGATCAAAGTTCATAGCTGCCAAATATACAACTTTCAAAACAAGCTCAAGTGCTGCTATTAATCATGGCTGCTGGGGGATTTGATGACAAAGATTAAACTGCTGTAAAGGATACTGCTGTGCATCAGATTCTTGCAACTGTCATCAAATAGTCTGCCAGCTATTAACAGGTCAGAAGAGTTGTCCAGCATTTACCATGGGTGGCTCTGTCACTGCAGTTGGTGAGGCTGTCTGTGCCATGGTGACAACCAGTAACACCCTCCCAGATAGACTTTTGTGGGTTGTTATTTTTTACAGTGTGGCTGAAGACTGAAGGTCTGCATGTAGAGCAAACAAAAGGGAAATTGCGGGACCTCAGCCGCACAGCACTGTATCCTCATGGGAACATGGCTTGTGTGGCGTACTTTCTCTCTTATTTTCTGCATAGGGTACCTTCCCTGTGCTTACTGCATGTTAAGAGTGCCCACCTGTGGAGCTGAGGTGTTGTAAATTCAACTCCTAGTTTATTTCCCAGCAACCACTCTGTATAGATAAGCCCTCAGAGAGTGCCTCAAGGACCAGCTTTCATCCCATTTGCAATTACGCCAACCCTCTCTCCTTCCACACAGGATCACGTAATATCCCTGTGGGAAGCTATAGCGTTCGCTTACACAGAAACTTAATATGAAGGAAGTATGTAAAGCATACTTTGCAGGGTGGTAGCCAACAACCTGTGACCTACCAGTCAGTGTTCTGTGGTGGGTCACTGATGGCCATTAGATGGCATGTAGAGAGTTGTTAACCTACGGACCTGCAATATGCTGCTGTCGCTCCCCATATGTAACTGCGTGCTTGAGAAGTGGCCTTTCTGAGGTTCAGCTTTGCAGAGTCTGAAACTGGTATGGGAGTTTTGCACTAAGCTGTGGGTGTAACAGATGGGAATGACAAGTCTGATGCAACAAGCAACTGGAGATTCAAATCCAAAACGACAGATGTGACTACAGTCTTCAAAGTTTACGGGAGTTACAGATCTGAATCCAAACTTCACAGCTGCGGCTAGCTATAAAATAAACTTATCTATATAATGAGTTGAATCCAACCTATATTTGAATATCTTTAATCTCTGTGAAAGTTTGTAGATACATCTGGCTGGAAATTTTTAAGCATCATCTTATCTTTACTTATAGAGAAAAGGAAGGAAGGAAGGAAGGAAGGAAGGAAGGAAGGAAGGAAGGAAGGAAGGAAGGAAGGAAGGAAGGAAGGAAGGAAGGAAGGAAGGCAGGCTAAAGATTTAAAATGGCAGACATTCAACCTCAGATTATTTTAAATAGTTCAGCATTTAACTTACACACAAAGGCCTTCATTCTACCCAGCACTTCATAAGTTAAAGGTATAACGGATCACTTCACTCCTTAATGTAACAGCTCTGTCCTCTGCTGAATGCAAGGATATGGCACCAGACAGACCACTTTTAGACATTTGCAATGGGATATTTTGATGTCTAAAGGTTCCTTGCTCATAGACCAGCCTTCATTTGCCAATTTTGTTTTCCAAGGTTCCTCTCTTTCTACAAAAAGAAATTCCTATGGGGCTGAAACATTCAATACTACAGCCACCAGACATTCAGTCCCCTTCCCCTTCCAAAAAGTTGAGGAAATGAATATATCCTTTTCATTTATAGCAAATGAAACAAATGACTGCTTAGATTAATTGCTTTTATATTCATTGTAAGATCCTATTTAATTACTACCATGAGGATAACTGGATTGCGTGGGCTTGGCATGTAACTAGTTCTCCCTGAGAACTGGTCTCTTAACATAGCTTTGGGGTCTGTTTAACACTTGTGAAGCCGCATTTCTGTGTAGGATAACTAGAACCGCACAAATGGCATTTGCTTGCACGCCTTTGTGTGGCACTGACAACGCCATGCCTGCATATGGGGCAGGTAGTCTGCAGTGCACACTATGTCACCAAGGCATTTGTCACGCACAAACAGCTGTCTACTTGGGGATATATCAAAGGGTCTTTGAGGATGTCTCTACAAGCATTAGTGTCCACATTGCACTTCAAAGAATAAAAAGACTATACGGGAACATTTCCCTGAATTGGAACCCATTTTTCTGGTTTCCTGGTTTCTGCCATCTTACATTTAAATATGGCATCTGGTTTTCTTCTTAGTGAGAACCGTATACTGAGCATAGTAACCAGGAAAGGGTGGGGAGGTGTTTTCCTTTGGGTTAGTGAAAAATATTGCCTGAGGAATGGAAACACAGCTTTGATTGTGATACAGCCTCTATTTTTATTACTTTTCTCTGTAAAATACAATAAAAACATTGTGGGAAATATATAGTCAATTATCTGCAGTGGAAGGGAATACACTATCCATCCGCAAGGCTTTGGGGGAGGGAGCACTAAGTTCCAGCCTTGTCTTAACTTTCAGTGTGAGACAGACTGTGGGCCAAAAAGAATAAAAAAGATAGAAACAAAATATGAGTATGTGAAACACAAAAAGACAGTTATCCACCTGAAAAACACCACAAAGGGCCAGAAGAATGGCAGACTACAGCTGCTGTGTGGGTAAAGCACTCAGCAACGGAAAGAGGGACAGTTTAGAGTCTGAAAACGTGGTATCCATAAAGCTCAAGTCAATGGCAACATTGCCAGTGGCCTCAGCAGAGTCCAGGTTTCCTCCAATATGCTCTAAATTTACTCCTGGCTCTATATTATAGCATCCAAATAAAATCCAGTGGTGTGCAAACGAACATAAGGGCATGGCATATTGTGCTGTGGCTACACTTAACATTCACTGCAATAGCCCAGCTTTCACGTAACACAAGTGTTTTCTCATTGTGCTTTATCCTTCTTGACCAGCCTTTGATGTCAGTCCTCATTTTAGGCTACAGGCTCCTTTGTCAGGTGCACAGAGATATATTTGGATGGAGCTATACATTCTGGCTATATTGTGTGCCATTACAGTACCTGGGACATTTCAAAAGTGTATGGTGGGATTGCAGGGTCCATTTGTGCTATCTCCACTCCTCTTGCAATTCCCTGCCACAGAACCGGAGCCCGAGTGCTTGTCTGGAAACCTGGGCGTTACCTCCAACATTTAGAAAGGCCACATAGGAAAAAATTGCAAATGTATCTAGCTCTTGAAGGTTTAACATCCATTCTGGTGGAATGGAAGATGTGAGATATTAACTATTTAATGGTCATAGACCTTTGAACAGAAGGTCATGGGCAAATAAATTTCAGAAGACTGTTTCTATTTGCCCACAGTTTTTGTATTTTCCTGGTAGCAGCACTGATCTTCTGATTTACTGATGCTTCTTAAAAATGTTAAGTGCTTACTTTATGGACTTCAGGTTCTAAAATTGAGACAAACATCATGGCTGACATTTAGCAGGGTTACTTACTTCACCATGAGTAATGAATCTTTGCTGTAGAAGTATACTTCAGTGTAATGATTGGGAGTGTAGCAGGTACCGACCTTTATCCCTGCAAACCTGTCTGGTGAGTTTGCAAGGACAGAGCCTAAAGGAGGGGAACAAATGGAACAGTGGTGGTATTTCAAGAAGGGACAGGCTTTCAGCCAGCCTGCAGCAGATTATGTTTGTCAAGGAAAGACCTAGAAAAGCCCTGTACAAAGCTTCAGTTTTACCCTTCTCTGATGAAGAAGATTCAAATTCAGTATAAACACTACATAAAATTGCCACTAATTCAGGCTTGTATTTTTCTCCAGTTATGCCCGGAAGATTCAGATTCTCATTTGCTGGAACTGCTCTACCTGAGCTCTGGGCACCAAAGTATCTGAGGCAGCTTTATGACCAATTTGTCATCATTGTTTTGCAAGAATAAATGTTGACTGTGTAGGATTTTTTCTTTTTTGGGAAACAAACACCTTTTCAGCCCATGAACATAACGACACTGGCAAAAAGCATTTAAAGCAAGTTGAATTCTCTAGAAATGTTATTTCCTAGTCAAGCAAGTCATCACCTCTTAAAAGTGTGTGTCATCTTGGCATATCAGTATTTTGAATTAACTGAGTAACTCAGGAATATGGTGAAAAATAAGGTGAAACATGAATCTTCCTGTAGTTTCGCATGTACTGAATTACCATATCAACAAGTACGTGTTAAATACAAGGTGAAATACTGAATCTGAGGATCACATTAATGAAGAGCTCAACTAACAAGTCAATATATTTTATCAGCTGAAGTGCAGGGTCAGCCCACAAAGACAAAACATTACCTCATTATAACAAATTGCAGCTAGTCATATTAAAACTTGGACTTCAAAGTAAACTTAAACATTAATGTCATAAGAGTTTGACAGCGTATTCAGAAGAGTGCAATAAAATTGTAATTTCATATGTGAAGTTGGTGGACAAATCTCTAAAAGTAGCTACTCTTCAGCCTTTTTAAACACGCTTCTATACAGACTAGATATTATCTCACAGGAAAAATATACCCACAGAACCTGTGAGCCACTTCTCATATTATTTAAGTTCCTTCTGTTGAACTGCTCATGGCGTAGACTCACTAGCTTTAATGCCACCACTGTCCACGATTTAAAAGTTTCTCCTGTTGTACTCTGTTGAAGCAGAAATGAGCCCTCTCAGAGTCTGATTGTGATATTCCAAAACAGGGTCTTTTCTTATTAAAAACAGCAGCTTTCATTCTCTCTCGAGACCTGATATTTATGATCAAGCATTTCATGCCTGCTTCTCTTGCCCTAATTCTGGTCGTTTGCAACAATGCTGGTGTTAAGTGACTAGGAAAACCCAGTCTCTAAAGTAACCAGATTTTCAGGCCCTGTGCCCTCAGTCACATGGAATCATTTATTGCAGTACAATAGGAAATAAGGCCACTACACAGGACAGTATTTCTAGGGGGAGAAACGTTGCTCACTGCTGAGTAACAGTATACCCAGCTAAATATAGGTTGTAAATTGTGCCTTAGGAATTGATGGATTTTTGCATTTAGAATAAGCAGAGCAGAGAGGGAATGACCCAAGCAAGAGCACAGAGAGAAAATATGCGGGGTACCAAGTTCTGTCTCAAGCACCTGGTCACAGGGAAGTGCTAACTTCCCAAATCTGGCTGATATGGGGCAGCTCACCTGGTCTTGGCAGTAGGGATGAGCTGGGCTATGAGGAACCAGCAACGCTCTATCACTGGCTGATGTGCTCTGCAAGGTGCTCGGTCCCTTCTTCCCACGTAAAAACCTCACAGGTCTACTGTCAGCCTCAGGATCTCCTTGTAACCAACAACTGTCATGACTTTTGCATACAAATAACAGAGAGGTTCAACAGCAAATGATTAACATGAAGCATGAAAGAATTGCAGACTAGTTGGATCGCCGCAGTTTGCTGTATTAAGTCTTTGAATTTCAGAGCTTATCTTAAAGTCATTTCCTTTGGTCTTGCTAATGTTGTAGAGAAAAAAAAGGCCCAAGCCCCTCAATTTTCCAAATGTAGTAAAAAGTGTTTGAATACACACTTTAATATATTTTCTGTGGCATTTTTGTAAAATACAGATATAGAATTATAGATATAATGCATATATAGCATTTACTATATTGATAAAAAGCTAGTCTTTTTGCAATGACACATCAACAAGTATTTACAATATGATTCAAAATTTTAAGGAACAAATGTTTCAAACAATATTGTGTGGTTATATGATTAGAATAATTTGAGGAAAACCAAGAGACCAGTTCTAAAAAATTCCCAGACGATAAAGTACATACTCTTGCCAGGAGCACCTCCATGAACATCCATGCACAATCTTTTTTTTTTTTTGCCCCCTTGTAGGAACATGCATGATTTAGCTCTTCCACATTTCTACCTGGTCACAGCCCTTAAAATGACATGGATAATTATCTTTAACTTTTTTCCAGTACAAATTGTATCATTCTTCCCATTTAAAGATTTGTCCAACTGCAACATTTCAAAGTTTTGACTACAGCAGGAATTGCTATACACAAGTTCCTTGCTAATTTAAACCAATATATCTAGGACAATTTACATAAGTGAAAATTTGCCCATCTACATGTTAGAAGCATTTCACAAATTCTTAGTGTGAGGTTTTTGAACAGTGTCTTTCCTAGGAGGTCTGCCTCAAAGGACACTGCAATGCCAAAACTAGTGACGGACCTGAAGTACATGAATGCTCTTTGTTATCCTTATATATGAACAGTACTTAGCCATTCATCTGTAATGTACTGTCCACAGTACAGTATACATAAAGATGATCTTCATCTTCAGTGTGCTGTCACTGTTTACTGTGAGGCAGAGAAATGCTATTATCACATTTTACAGAAGAAAAAAAAAATACATATAAAAAGGCTGAGTGAATTGCCCAAGGTCACTTGGGAAGTTTGTGACAGCAAAGAAGCAATCCCACACCTCCTCAACTGTAGGCTCATCCTCTTGTCTTTCCAGCTTTGAATGAGAATTTTCAATGTGTGTTCTTTAACATAAACTAATACGTAACTAATAGAAATAAAGCCTTCTCCAGGCACGGGCTTAAAGACTGCTGTGGTTTCCCTTCTATTCACAAATAATAAGAAAATATATTGAGAGGGCTGTTTCTGCATGAATTATCTCCAATCCATTGAAGAAATACTAGATGCAACAAGTCTTTCTTGAAGTAGGAGCAGTTAAGTCTACTGTTTGCCAGAAAAGATGGAGGAACTTCAGAAACACAACAATCCACCTTCACTGAAAAATCTAACAGAGAAAAACAAAATCTGAAAAGCCTTACTCTCCTTCAATGCTGACCAAGGAAGCATTTTCAACTACCTTTGTACCCACTTCGTAATGCCTTTACATCACCTGCACAATATGAAGGAGGCTTAGCGTACCGTTGAAGATGACCCATTCTCTCAAACATTAAAATTTGTTCTACAGCCTCTCTGATTCAGCTCTGACAGGCAGGCAGCTGAGAGGCAGCTTTTGCAGCAGGACTGATACACACCAGGGCGGTGCAGGCGCAGATGAGGGCAGAAATTTCACCATGACAAGTGTCTCACCATGACAAGTGTCTCCCCATGTCTTTGCCACTCTGGAGAAGTCTGGCCAGGGTCAGGTTGAGATCTGTGTTCTTGCAAGCTCCAGTTAAAACCAGAGCAGGGAAGAAAGGGAACCTCTCCAATTCCAGGGCAAAAACTGATTGAGAAAGAGAGTAGCAGTAACCTCGTGACAGAAAGGAATAAAAGGAAGACAGATGGCTCCCTGGAGGGAGGGACATAGGCTGTAGGTGTCATGCTGGAGTATTCAAAGTAAACTACTAAAGGAATTTTGCCTATTGTAATCCTGGTCCCAGTTCGACCACGTTACAGGGAGGCAGCTACAGTAAAGTTCTGCTTCCCGCAACACTTGTGGGCAAACTGGGTCATCTGCCTAATTGCTACAGGCAATGTATTTATGAGATACTGAGGATGGAGGACTTTTTGCCCTTATTAAAAAAAAAAAAAAAAAAGAAAAGAAAAAAAGAAAAAAAAAAGAAAAAATTTTAAAAAGAAAAAAAAAGAAAAAACACACAAAAGGGTAAAACCAATAATGGAATTCCTCATCCTGCTCACTTTTTTTTTTCTCCTAATTCAAACCTGTATTTTCCTTTAAAAAAGTAAAAATACAAAAACAAAGATACATTAGAATATCCTATTGTCCAGTAAATGTCTTACAGGCAATATTTATGGAGGAAAAAATGCATCAAGCCCCAAGGCACCCCAAAGTTCATTCTATACCAAAGAATTCCATTTCTTCTACTGTTGGTTTAAATTACTCCTATCACTGCAATTTGAATATGCATTATTTGTCTTCAAACACCTAAACATAAATCTAGACTAATACTGAAAAAAAAAAAATCCTATTAAAAATGGTGTGCTGTTGATAAGCTAAAAACAGCATATCATGAGAAGGCAAACTAATCTTTCCGTTTACTCTGTACATAATCTGTTAGCTAAACTTCTATTTTAGGCAGGATGCTTGATGCTTAACACTTAAAAGTCAAAATACCCTTCATATCCCTTATAAAAGAGAAGAAACTTGTAAAACGCCTTTGGTGCATCAGCTTATCATTGTATGAATGTTTTAAAGAAAGTCACTAGTACTATAGGAAATGTAAGTGGGCTTGTTTGTGTTGTTTAATACTCCAAGTGTCATTTCATTCTTTAAAGGGGTTAGAACAGAGGAGGGGGAAAGAGGAGGAAGTCTTACTTAATTTGTTGCATATGTCCCAAAGTGTTATACAACTAAGTGTATTATACCAGAAAACTAAAGCAGTCTGCACTTCAGCAAACTCTGTGTAACACAAAATAGGAGAAAAATCTGGCCACAAGCAAGTCAAAAATCCAGTCAAACTTCCTCTCATATTATATATATACACACACTTTACAAGCTACACCGAGTGTCCTTTCATATTCCAAAAGAAACATGTTGTAGACACCAAGCATACTGTACTTTTACTTAAAGGCTTCATCAAACCATATGTGCAGACACTTGAGAAGATGAGAGTGTTAAGCTTCCTAGGGTCCTGGAGTCAAAGAAATTCTGCTGCCCCCCGCTGCTAAGTAAGTGCACTCCTTCCACAGGGGGCAACATCTGCCGATCCGTCATGGTTCCACTTGGCGAGGACCCCAAGAAACTTCCTTGGGAAGAAACGATTTTCTCAGGACTGGCAGCCAGTTTAGGGGATGTGGAAAAGTTATATCCATAGAGCGCACAGGGACTGTGCAGTCTAAATGTGTTGTAGGAGCCTTGGTGGGTTTGATTAGTGGTAAAGGCATTGCTGGATGGGGATGGCATGATGTACTGGAGTTGTGGAGACATCCCTGAAATCTGCATGGACAAGCCAGTCTGTGGGCAGCTGAATGCATCCCCGTCATTGCCACTCATAGACATATTCACAGTTGTGCTACTCGACACACCAACATAGGAGGGAGTCCTCGGGGGTGCAAACGTCTCACCGGTTTGGTTTGTGAGCCTGTTGTAGGTTTCAGCCAATGAAGTGCTGTATCTGTTCAGGGTCAAGCCTGAGCGGGCACAAGCTGTGTAGTCAGCTGGAGCAAGGCTACAGAGCTGGCTAGTGTTGGGACTGAGGTGGAAGGCTGGAGATGAGCAAGGGGAACCCGGCAAAAGGTGAGGGTGGGTAGATGGCACTCCACTGCCAGATCCCTGGAGTAAAGTAGAGGAACCTGCATTTCCTGGAAAAGAATATTACAGTGTAAGAAGCATGTTGAGAAAGGTTCCCTTCCTAGGTGATAGACCAAGACCTTTGTCTTTTATAATAACCCTTGACATGAAACATGATGCAAATTCATTCAAAAAATGGCATATATATACATGTGCAAGGGGGTGTGTGTGGCATAGGTATTTTTGAAGAAACAACCTGTCCAAGACAGAGAATGTAAGTTATGCTTTTGCAACCATCATTCAATACTTAGAGTTCCTGCCTGAAAGGTTAACTCATCTTTATTTGACGTGGGAAGCAAGCTGCATGGCAGCTAAGATGTAGACAGGCAAGTACCACATCACAGGAAGCCTTCTTCAAGTTATGAATTTTGTATTGTCTGTGCTGTTGCTCCACTCCAGAGTGCATTTCAAGCACTCTGTACCTGACTCACTGTCACAGCACCAGCTAAGGCACCAGCTCCTTAGCTCAAATGATAAAGGTTCCTGCAGGTCAACAGCTTCAGGAAAGTTCACCACTTCAGAAAAAAACTTGGGAACAACTTCGGGAGAAGAGTAGGCTGAGCACCATGCATGGCTGCTTCATTTCTTGAATGGGTAGGCGGAGGTTTAGGTTTGTAGCAAAATGTTCACAAACTTTTCATTTACTGATCTCAGAACTTCTTACATGACCAATACCAGTGTGGAGTGCTCCTGAAAATGCACTGCTTGCTACAGGTGAAGGCTTTTCTCAGGACTGAAAGTTTCCCAGATGTAAGAAACACTTCCTTTTCTTAGAGATTATATCTCCCTGAAAAGTGGGCATAGAAAAATTGATCTGGGCCTTTCACAGTCTCCCAGACAGAAGGCACTTAACATGGAAGACTCTCCTGTTTGGGAATCACATTAACTATCAAACAGCTTGATGCTGCAAAGGTATGCCTGCTGTCAATAAGTTAACGGTTTTTCGTGATGGGTGAGCTAGTGGAAAGAGAAATACATTATCAGTGAAGTCTGCCTGTTCCTTCTTGCTCTTTTGCCACAAAAGGCACAAAGCACCATGAGAAACTGCCACATTCAAGAAATCCTAGTATAAGGCATACTTATTTTTCTTCCAATCTATGCAAAGCCTCTGCTATCCAAAGGTGGGCACTTCCAGCACTAACAACCAGGACAAATTTCTAATGGGGTCTTTCAGCATGTCTCTAAACCACCCTACTGGCCAAGGTACAGGTGACTAAAGATTTTCCAAGGATCCCAGTTCCCATTCTGTGGTCATCAACAGTGACTTCCACAAGCTCCTTAACCTGCCACAGCTGAAAAGGAAGCATGAAATTCATGGCAGCAGTTCCTCTGTTCTCAAACAGTGCTGGTATATATAAACAGGGCAATGCAGCCGGCCTGTCTCCTGGACATTTTAACTTCATAACAAGTTACCTTTCAGTTTTACACAGTCTGACAAGGTATTTCAGGTCTGCTGCTGGCTTCTCATTATAGGCCTTTTTTAAGAGGATGTTCTCCCCATCCCCATCTTCCACTGAAAACTCTGCCAATCCTCATCCAACATATCTGTGACTTGGCACAAAAACTCCTCTTTAATTGCACACATCAGGCATGAATGCTCAAGATTTCTCATAGGAGTGGGCTAAAGAGAAGTTGACAAAAGTGACTTCTGTGTATTTCTGTATATTCTGTGGTTTCGCACTGAAGAAACTTAATGGTTTTAGAATACGTTATCAAGAAAGCAGGAAAAATGTCTGTGAATTTGGTAGCAGGAAATCAAGAGTAATACGTCTGATTGAACTGGAGTACTTTGGAAATAAAGGCACTCAGAAAAGAATACAGAGACTCCCCTCTCTGTCCAAATGGGCCATTTAAATATCCCTCCCTTCCCCACAGCACTATGTCTATGATGGAGAAAGTGGGAGCCAAGAGGTTATGGACTGGGGAGTGAGAAAAAACAAAACGGAGAGGAGCACCATTGATTTCAAGGTATAGGATGCAGATAAAGTTTGTTCACAGGGGCCCTGCAGAGGAATCTGGACAAAATGGAGAACGGGGCAATCACCAGCCACGTGAAGTTCAACAAGGGCAAGTGCCGGATTTTACACCTGGGACACAGCAACTCTGGCTGTACGTACAGACTGGGGGACGAGATGCTGGAGAGCAGCTCTGCAGAGAGGGATCTGGGGACTCTGGTCAATGGCAAGTTGAACACGAGCCAACAGTGTCCCTGGCAGCCAAGAGGGCAACCGTGTCCTGGGTGCATCCAGCCCAGCATGGCCAGCCGGGCAGGGAGGGGATTGTCCCGCTCTGCTCTGCACTGTGGCGGCCTCACCTGCAGCACCGGGTGCAGTTCTGGGAGCCACAGGATAAAAAAGATATTAAGCTATTGGAGAGCGTCCAGAAGAGGGCTACGAATTTGGTGAAGGGTTTGGAGAGGAAGCCGTATGAGGAGGGGCTGAAGTCACTCGTTCTGTTCAGCTTAGAGAAGAGGAGACTGAGGGGAAACCTCATCACAGTCTACAGCTGATCTCTTTGGCAACCAATGACAGAACCTGAGGGAATGGCAGAAAGATGTGCCAGGGGTGGTTTAGGTTGGACATTAGGAAAAAATTCTTCCCCCAAAGGGTGGTGGAGCACTGGAACAGGCTCCCCAGGGAGGTGTCACGGCCCCAAGCCTGACAGTGTTCAAGAAGAGACTGGACAACACCCTGAGACACATGGTGTGAACTGTGGGGTTGTCATATGCAGGGACAGGAGTTGGACTCAATGATCCTTGTGGGTCCCTTCCAACTCAGGACATTCTGTGATTCCACTGAACCATTTTTAGGTATTAAGAATCAAGGAGGCTTTCCAAGGAGGAAACCTGATTAAGCTTACTACTATTTATTCTTTACTTATAGGGCATTTCTTCTCCCATTCTCTTTTTTCTCTCTTAAACACACAAGTAACTCCTATATTGGTCTCTGGATGTGTACAACAGAAGTCATCTATAAACTAACTCTGTGTATCTAGCCAGAGCATAACACTAAGGAAGAGGTCATTCCATCCTGAAATAACTGTCATCTTCCAAATGTGATCTGATTTATCTTTACAATCTAACATTTTTATTGCCACCATGGTTATATTAGCATTAGTTTTCTAACTTTAAATGGATCTGATGAGAGGCAATGGCCTGCACTGTGGTTGGTCAGTTGCTTTTTCTCCAAAAGAGACATGCTCATCTAGATTTTTGTAAAGATTGATGGTCAAAGTTTTATCTTCATGTATTTTTGTTTTGAAAGAACTCAAAGAAGACTGATACCTTGTTTGGGTATCCCAGGTATATCTTCAAATGTAAGCGTCCTCAGTGAAGGTCTCCAGAAGGCATAAGACTCTACCAGAGCTTCTAGTCCCATTCTATTTAGAACAAAAACATCACAGTGTCATGAAAGCAAACTGTATTTTGTCACATTTCTCTGCATAGTTTACCTCAGAAATATATTAAAATTAGTAACATTTCATTTTGTTTTTAGAAAAGAGCCTTACATCCTAATCCATGAGATCGCTGTGATCTGAGGTCACTGACTGGGTTGGCAGCATGCAAAGAGTTTCCAGTTTTAACAATCTAGCTCTCTATGTCAGTTTTGGCATTTTTTTTGTTTGTTTTGATTTTGTTTTGTTTTGTTTTGTTTTTTTTGGGGGGGGGGGTGGGGCAGGGGAGACACAACTTGGCTAAAATATTAAATGTTTTCCTAGTATGACATTTCCTTAAAAGTAATGCTCCAGCTGACAGAGGGATGACCTCCTATTTCTGCCTAGAACAAGGTGATCCGCTGTCAACTTCTATTAAAACGGGATTCCTAGTCATTACCAATGAGTTGGAAAATTACATCTACAACATGAGCAATCCCTGAGTGTACACCTCTTTGGCTACTAAAATGTACAGAGCAATGTTGTGTCTTGGTTATTATGTGCTGAGCAAAATGAAGACTTCCAGTTTCTGAAGGCAATCACTTTCTCTCAACAGTGTCATGACAAAACAGAAATAACCAAGTAGACAACTGTGGCAGACAGTAATTAGAAGAATCTCTATTTCCTGCAGGTAAAGGCTCCTTTGTTTTCTGATGGAATTCTGTGAATAATGTACCTCAGATGTATCATTTTGCTGTTATTTTTGACTACTGGGCCCCAAAGGCCTGCTACATGTCAGCATCAGGCACGTACCAAATAGAAGCACTTGCCTTTGAGCAGCACCACTCTGTAAATTCCAATTATGCAAATAGCCTAATTTGAAGCTACCAACATGTTCTTCTGATACTGTTTCTTCCCTATTGCATTTCCAGCAGGATCACAATGTATTTCAGGAAACGGTTATAAAGTATTTATTAGCTGAACCTGGACTAAAAAGATAGCCTTCATTTTCCACAGTAATGGTGAATTTTCATTTCTAGTTAAAGCGGAGATAAAAGCCACCTCCTGGAGGAGTGTAGCCAAGGCGATAATTTATACAAGATGCCTTCGAACAATTTCCACATTTTATCACCACCCTAATTTACGCTATCAAATGGCCAAGTTTATTTAACAAAACAGTTATGTTTTTCCTCAAGTATTTAAAGAGAGAAATTCTGGTCCTTTCCTGAGTAAAAGTTTTTATAGGGTCAAACTTAAAGCCAAACTGAAGAATGAAACTATTCTCAGCACATAAATTCTGTTGCACTTTGCAAATGCACAGGGAATACTTTCAAGAGGTGAAGCTACTGATTTCTGTAAAATAGCCTGTGAGACTCAACAGGAATAATCTGAAATGGAATATTTCTAATTAAACAGAATTATTGCATGCAGCAGTACAGAGTAAGATAGCAGCAATATTTAAAACAATGTTGAAAAGTTGGGTATAATGGTACCACAGTGGGTTTTTTACCCTTTTGTCACAGATTAAAATGCCTCTTTGATAATAACACCAACTAGAACAATGAAGATAGCAGAATCATAACGTTTAATCTCAATATTTAGCAACAGAGTAAATTAATCATCAACTGAGTAGAGCAGTAATTTAAATCAAAAAATAAATTTTCCTTGACAATTAAAAATCTGAGCAGCATTCTCAAACATACTTTTTCAGTACCATAGAGTCTATCCAAGAAAATAGTAATACTGACTTGAGTAAACCAACACCAATTTGCAATGGACAAGATTTTTCAGAGTCACTCTGTAACAAGTGTGCTTGTTACAGTAAAAGCATTCAGACCTCATCTAAATCAAATTCTGAAACATTTATACAAAGGCTGGGTCCTTCCTACAGAGCCAGCCTCCTAATCCATTTCCATAAACTATAAATGTCTTTCAATTAAAATATCATGCCTTTTTTTTTTTTCTAATGCCAAAACCAAAGTTATTCCTTGCAGCCAAACAAAACAAAACAACAAACCCTCTCTGGATAGCCCCAGTCCCACAACCAGATTCGCATGGTTGCAGATGCAGTACTCGTACTGCACCTACGTCATCCTCGGGTAATAATAGGGCTGTCCCGCAAGTTAAATCCAGCACAAGATTGGTTTCTCAATGATTATTTTCTGTCTGTTTTCAAGGGCATCTTCTCTTGTTTCGTAGAACATTATGGAAAAAATTCTAACTTCACTTAAACTCAAAACTTTCAGAGAAGTCTGGGTTTCTCACTTCTTAAGAGGCTCCTTAGTACTTATTTTACAGCTCTGCAAAAAGCATGCACAGCAGAGATATTGCCTATGGACAGCTGTCAAATAGCGCATGTATGACAACGTTTCTCTTCCCCAAGTACACACAGCATGTTTTGCGTCTTCAGTCACCACATTTATCTGAAAGATACTGTTCAATTAATTTCAAACTAGAAGGCTGCAAAGGAGGACAAAACTCTATTTATGCCAGTGCCTGGGGCATCCCTTCCAGGCCCCAGGACAGAGCATGGCCAATTGTTTCTTGCTAGAAGATAAAAATCTCAGAGAGCAGCAAATGCAAACTGAAAGGATTTCTATAAATCTTTACAACTACCCCATCCCTTCTATAACAATATTCTAAAAACTACTCTCACCTGCTGTCCAGCCTCAGCATTTATGTAACTCAGGTGGAGGCAGAAAACAGGCTTTAATGCTATAGCCTCTGCTAAAAGAGAAGTTCAGTAGAGCAGCTGCCAAAAGATACTCTCTGAGTGTTCCTGCGAGCACAGCCTGCTCCCTTCTCTGCAAGGCTTGATCATAAATATAGAAGCTGTAGACACCAAATGCAATGTGGTCACTGGAACTGATGTATAATATGTACCACAATTAAATGGTGCTTTTTTTAGCTGAAATGGTTTAACATACAATTCATAACAGGCTTAAGTATTTTGCATTAAACAGTCTTTGGATAAAATACCTCATCAGTACTGGCAGCAGGGACTAGACCCAAGTCTCCACTTTGCACTACTCAGATTCCCCATTGCTATTTTGAAAGATTCATGGATCAAGACAGAACAAGCAATTAATCAGTCCAACCGCAACAGAGGAGTTGGAAAGCAGGCTCGTTTCAAGTCATCTATAGCCAACAGAAACAGCATTCACCTAGGAAGTGGATTTAAAGCTCCTTAGGCTAAAGAGACGTTTAAACACAGGTCTCCCACCTCCTAGTCAAGTGTACTAAGCATGAGGTTACCACAAGAGGCAACTTAATTTCTCCCCCTTTAAGAGAAAACGACACATTCATCCATACTGAATGCCACTTATACACAAGAGAACCTGGGCTTATAGTTTGACACTGGTATCTCCAATTTGTGTCTCCAGTCAGGAGAAAGAAGAGATTCCAGGAGCAGCTTGAAATCACAGACCCGAGTATGCATCAATTCCATCTGCAGCCTTCATGGTATGTCACTGTTTACACCAAAAGAAAACCTGAGTACCTGAGTCAAACCGTGTGCCAACCTGTTCTTGACCTAGATGATCAGAGGAGTAGGAGCAGGAACCCACCACAGAGGACATTACTGGGAAACCTAAGTAGTCCCTTAGGAAGTCTGAGTCCTCAAACTAATCTGTCTGTAAATACAGGTATTCCCCCCTACCGGCCTTCACAAACCGATTCTGTCAGCAGTAGCAAACCCACCTCCTCCCCCAACACCTACCTGTTACGTCCTGAATCTCTAAACCCTTTGGCAAATGGATTCCTATCGATCTTCAGGCGAGTTATCTGTGAAGATGATTAAAAAAAATATTACCTGCAAATTCAGCTAAGTAACACACAAAATTACTATCCTGACAGAATTAAGCTGACAGTGGAGTAGAAACATCTTCACATTTACATGGTTTAAGATGGTTGTCCTGAAACACAGCAAATTAAGGGTCAGCCTTTTGACCATTATTTTTGCAAATCCCCAGAGAAGCTAATAGGTATTTAACGCTACCAAATGGCAGGCTGGAATTTTTGTGAAAAATCTTCTGGCAAACGTCATTCTTCACTTAAGAGAGTACACTGCCTAACTGCAATAAAATTTAAATTAAATTTTATTCCTGTACTGCTCAAGAAAGAAATGTGGAAGTAGACATTATCTCTAGGCTATTATCCTCCATAAAAAAAACCAGCACGTTCCGCCCAAATACTTGTAATTAATTTAAATAAATAGGCACCAAATAATTATATTTTGGTATTTACATGGCTTTCCTGCTCTTTTATTTGTAAAGACAGCAAGATATATACAGTTTCCCAAAATACAGCTACGACGACTGACGTGGAATTAATAAAATGTGACAACACTAACTATGGTGTCACTATGTATGTTAATACTTAAAGAAGTGGTAATAACAGCCAAACATTGGAATCATGCAACCTGCAGCTTACTTTTGGCTTTTAATCTGTGTGGACCTAGATAAACTGCAGTTAATAATAAGCACTGAATGCGGTTAATAAAAACAACTGCAACATTGTTCAGACCTCAGCTTCTCTGTTAAGGTTCTGGGATTTTTGAAATCACTGGAGTAAGGACCAAAAGTGCTTTAAAAATTCTATCCAGATGGGCATCTACACTTAAAGGTACAAAAAAACCTAAAGGTACAAAAACACCTTTAAAAATTAGACTGCTCTTTGCCTTGTGCTTCAATGTTGTATTTATAATTAAGACACCATGAACTATGCCAATTAGACTGTGTCATCTCCATAAGAATGACTTTTTACATGCAGCATTTAGCCCACATGGCCTGAAGTCTCAGCTATAGCCTCCAGGCACTGCTGCAATACTACTAGTGAAAGCTACTTGCAATACAAAAAGGGTTTAGCCGATGTTTTTTTTTGAATGAGTGGTATAATAAAAGTATCCTCTTTTCTTCTACCTCTTACTTCCCTGGTCTAGTCTGGAAAGCGTGCGAAGTGCAAAGCAGAAAGCACAAGTTACCTGTTGATTTTGGTACGCTGTGACAGTCGTGAAAACTGTCTCTGGAAAGGAGAAGGCTTTCACCCCTTCTCCTGAAGGGATGGGCTTGATGGGGGACAGATCATCTCCACAGTCTTTCCGGATGACATGGACACGAGGCTGATATTTATGCATGGAGTGAAGGATAATCTATGCAGTCATGAAAGGAAAAAGATAACATTTATTAGAAAGGACACCCTGCTGTTTCAGGGCTAATAGCTTTTTGGAACAGATTATGGTATGTGTTTACCATGCCACTTACTGGAAATCAAATGTGTTCTTTAACCTCTGAAGGTTCTTATTACAGTAGTCTAATCCCTGTGCATTTATGTTATTACCAGCACTAAGCATTTAAAAATTACGACTCAGGAGCTCCAGATTCAGAGACTGACTCAATTGAGACTGGCTAAAAAAAAATAAATAAATACAAATAAATAGAAATGGAGCAAGGTCTTGGTCTCACTGGAATTAGGAAAGTTTTGTCACTTTTTTCCACTGGAGCCTGGATTTGATCTAACAAGATTAACAGCAGCAGCATTTGCCTTTTGTTTTTGGAACCTTCAGAACACACTTGGAGCAATTTTTTTCCTGATATCCCAAAGGCTGGAAACATCGCTTGTTCTGAACACAAGCTCATGCTCTGAAGGAGCAGGAACTTAGAGTAAAATAATACTAAAATCCAGAATGCTGAAGTGTTAATAACCCCAAAATTATAATACATATAAATAAAATCAATAAACAAACTCCTCTCAGCATGCAGTAGCTCAACTAAGAATAAGGGATAAACAAATATATGAATTTATAGTGCATAAAATTAAATACAAAAATACCTCCTGGTATTGCTCTCAAATTTTAGAGGAGATTTAAAATACAGGATTTTTCCTCTATTTTACTCCGCTTCAGCTAACCACTACTAAAATAAAAGATTTCAATAAAAAAAATAATTGGAAGCTCAACTATTATTGTTGGAAGGCCTGAGAAATTAGTAACTCGATAAATAAATAGTCCTACGGCTATTGGCCTGTGGAACCCCTAATCAACGTTCAGGGAGAGCTTTTTAATTTCCTGCTCCTTGAGTAGCCTCAGAATATGCATGTGCACTCAACAGAGCCCCTGTGCCAGACATCGTGGAAGTTCATTCATTCAAATGACATAGAGGACATTACATTCATTTGGATAGAGTTTGGCTAGTTTAATACACTTGGTTCTGGCCAGATGACACAACCCCCTTTTGGATAAGCCAAGTTTCTGGATAATAAGGAGTTTTATTAGCCTGTAAATAAGGTTTTGACAATGATATCATAGGTTCCAATTAATTTGCTCATAGAGTGTCCTACGGATGTTCTCATATGAAGCCTTTCCCCAGTTTCCGAAATCTTGCACAGAGCAAGATTTTTATAATGCAAATGTGTATTCTCATTTACAACACTTATTTCAGTTCTCTGCTGGCGAAGGTCTACAAAATGAAAATGCAAAGAAGACAGCACATTCCTGACCCTGTTTTCCTGTGAACACCCAGTGATACCAGGGGAGATAATGGTGCAACAGAAAAAAACATAACCAAGGAGAGGTCTGTTCCACTGTTCAAACCCGTCGCTACTCTGTGCTTTGCCATTTCCCTGGGTGTCACTGAACGTGCCGCATTCTGCTCCCACCCCGATTACTTCACCCCGTCAGCTCTGCAGTGCAAACTACCACTTGCCTACACGTCAGACTTGACCGTACATAATTATAACCCAGACAGCCATTAACAGCTCTGCTCATGTACCAGAACAAGTGAAGTCACAGCAGCATGGAGGCGACCACCTCCCTTATCTGGGTGGCTATTGCTGATCCTGGTCATCTCTTAAGAGCAACCTGACTCAGCTCTGTGCTATACTGAAATTTTCTGCACTGACATGCTGTTAGATGATTAGTGAATCCATAGCAGGAAATTTTTTCTTGATTTTGTATTGTGCCTTGCACAATGGGATCTTTGTTAACAATCAGGACTCTGAATTCTAAATAAATAATGCATAACTGCAGAACCCTAGTAAAGAGCAACACTATGAAGGCAGGACATAAAAAGATAGGCAGATGCAATATCCACTCCAGAATGGTTTAGCTCTATTATTCTAAGCATCACCTAAAGCTACTGTGAAGAAAAAGCTAAGGAAATGGAGATTCCAGCTTTGCATTTTCCATTGCTTGCACAGTTAACAGCACAAAGGGATCTAATGGCTTATCTGCAGAAGCAGCAACTTTCCTTTTGTACCCTTAAAAGCCAACAGTAAAAACCCCCAGCCAGAACAAACCCCACCAAATGCCAAACACAGATTGGCATTACTTTCAACTCACAGCTGAAGACCCTGCCTCTCTCTGCAAATCCCTCACAAGGCATCACCAATACACTACATGGGGGAATAAACCTCTCCCATCAAATGTAAAATTACACTTTGACTACTGCAGCTGTCAAGACATCATTATCAGATGGAAGACATGGCAGCAGGGAGCCCGCAGGCAGCAGGGCAAGGCAACAGCCTGGCAGGGCAAAGGCAACCAGGGCACCTGCAGACTCACAAAGCTCTGATCACTTTCAGGATTACCTTTGCAATAAGTTTTTTGAGAGATGCTGCTGTGATGAGGCCTCAGCGCTGACCCTGAGCTTGGGTACCACTGTGGCACCAGCATCATAGCCAGCACAAGCAGGAGCCCAATTCTCTTTTGTGGGGGAGATGCCAATCCTCTGGCAGCTTGACAGGGCACAGATTAACCAGCCACCTCCCCACCAGTGGCATGGTCCTCGCCTTGATGCTGTTTTCACCAAAAATCCTCCTTCATCCTCTCTGCAAAGCTCAGGCTTTCAGCAGTCAGGGAAATGTGTGGGGCAGAGGAGCATGGATTCCCTCTTCACTAAGACAAAAACTGCAAGTGTAAATGCTGATGTTTCCCAGCTTTTCATTGTGACAAGAACATATAACTATCCATTGACTGTAAGCAGAGCTCGCTACTTGGAGCCAAGTCTGGGCACAGTAACAGCCTGCTTCCAGCCTCACCCCACTTTCAAATGGGGGGGTGGGAAAAAGCAACCACCAAGGACCAATTAACACGCTAACAGCCTCATTTTCACTAAAAGTTAAAAGATGTTCATCCACATCAAAAAATACTCAGTTGAAAAGCATGGAAAACAGCATAAAAAATATTGACTTTTCCCCTCTACTGAAATTCAGATTAAAAACTGCACACAAAAAAAAAAACCAGCCAGCTCTAACTGGCCAGAGGGAGAGACTGCTTCCAGCACTTACTCCACAGCTGGGAGAGGGATGAGACTCATTAACAAAAAGCGGCCAGACTACGCACTTCTCAGTGTCAACTGCAAAATCCAGGTTTACTTTTCCCTACCATCACAACTCAGATGAAAGACACAAATGCCATAAATGTGTCTTTAATGATGCCACTGGGCCTTAATGCCTCTGTAAGCACACAACCTTTCCGAAGTAGGGAATTCACCTTGGGACTTCTTTTTTGATTTCAAAAATACACAAGGAAAACATATTGTTACAAATTTTGCTTGATCTCTTCAGCTTGTAAGCAGAACCCGTGTATCGGAGAGTGTCCTACGTGCTCCGCAGAACTGCACTAAAAAATCATGTCGTCACAAACTCCCACTCAAAATACTGATGAAAACAGAAGCAGGCAGCAAGGAGCCTGGAAAGCATTCAAGCAGCGGAGCAAGTCGTCTTAGAGAGAGCTGATCTCCTTTCACAAGAAGCTAATCCCAGGCCAACGCAATGCAAGGGGAGCCATGAGCTACGACCACAATATAAATACTGCGCGGGAATACTACCTTAGCCTCTGTTTGCAAATTCCCATGGACGTGGGTCACTTCTCTCACTGATTCTGAGAGCTAATACCCTGGAACAGGTAAAAGGGCTTTGGGTTGATCTCATGCGAGCTCCCTACCTCGATGCTTGCAAAATCAAAACCTAGCCTAGATTTGAACACAAAAACTCTGCAAAAGCTGACACCTCTGAGGAGCAGGGGAAGAATAAAGGAACAATATTGACAAGGATTAAAGCCCCAGAAGCAGACAGCATGGAAAGCACACCCAAAGAACAACAGCCAAAGCCTGACACTGCTTGAACTACTGGAGGAACGATGGCAAAGGGTAGAGACTCCACCGAGGTTTCTCTGAGCCATTCTGCCTAAGCAGGAGGGGGGAAAAAAACCCCAACTTTCTAATAATCTAACATATACCACATCTCCCATACAGGGGTGGGAGAGTCAGAACACTTGGTGTAAAAACAAATATTTGAGGGACAATACAGCCTTGACCCCTAGCTCTTCCAATCCCCCATCCCTCCCCTGGTACCCTCTTGAGCAAAATGGTTCCTTCCTGCTTATGAGAAACAATTGTTTTTTATATTCATCACAAAATATGATTATTCGTTTTCCATTATTGCTGGAGGCATTCAGAGTCTACATAGCTTTTTCAATACAGCATTCCACACTACCATAGTTTTAAAAGAAAAAAATTACCCATTGGAAGAGCCACTTTTCTGCTTTCTGCTTTTGCCTTTTCTGGTAATTATGAATGACATGTTTGCAATTTCCCAGATTTGAGAAATATGAAATTATTTTACAGTCATCCTTCTTTTGTCCTTTTATTTTAATACTTAAATTTCCATTTTGGGGAGGAGGGGCACTGCCATAGCTCCGAATCAGTTCAATGTGTCTCGAATCACAAAAGCTGAAGCTTTGCTTCACTAGTTTCCTAATCGAAACACTTAAATAAAGACCAGAAAATTTATATCCCCCTACATTGCGAGTAATGGTGTGCTGTGTACACTACACAGATTTCAGTTCAGAATAAAAACAAAGCTAAAGTCTGGGATGGAAAAATACAGCAACACAATTCTCTGCATAGCTGAGATTTTATCACAGAGCAGTTTGTGACTGTAAGTGCACGGCTGGACCACGGTACCCATGTATTGCGCATCTGAAATGGCTGAGTACAAAAACCAGCCAGTTTGCCCTCCCTTAGAGAAGCAACATTTTACCCATTCCCATGCACTTCACTTTTTAAAGCCCTCACCATAGACCCAGCACACAGAGAAAGCAACTCCCACTTGAGAAAATCCGCAAATATACAAACACTGGGGAAACTAAGGGAATTACCTGTGCTAACCATAAGTCAAAAGTGCACTACCAGATGAGACTACATCACTGCAATTCTGAAAATCAGCAATGTAAAATGTCTTTCTTATGATCCTAAACAAAAGCACTGCTAACTCAAGAGATGTCAATACCCCCACATACTTTTTAAAGAAGAGCGTGATAAAATTATGAGCAGTATTATACAAAAGGGAGGCTTTTAATTCTTATTATCGTATTCACTAGCTCAGTCCAGTCAGTCTCCTGTATTTTTGCCTCCGTAACATAAAAGCTGTAGGTCCTGCACAATTTGACCAGACTCTCATGTTATTCTCCTTTGCAAACACAAATGGGGAAAAAAATCTCGTACTTAAACTTGGACTCTGTATGTGACAATAAGCCAGGCATTTTGTCAAGAGTTACAACTATACTAAAAGATGCATGTAGTATCTTTGTACTCTGTGCCAGGTACATTTTCTTTCTCTCCCTTCCGTGAAGGCGAAAGTATCTTGCTCTAATAAATCGGGCTATTCTAAGGATAATGGAATCCACACCCTGTGTCAAAACTTGCCTCCAACATCTTAAAACTCTACTACTTGGAACTTGAGGGTCCTTCTGAAAGGAATCCAACTTTTGCCATATATTATAGGAATTTTCAAAATTAAAGACTTCACCCTGACTAAAAACAATTCTTATTTTTTAATTATTTCCTAAGGTGTCATGTAAAACTATTTTAGGGACTGCTGGAAAGATACTGGCTTACATCTGTCATGTTTCAACAGTTTTGAATAGAAAAGGAAATATTAACATAACACATTTTGTCACATTAGATAATGTCATAACTAAACAATTTAGAACTTGCAAACAGAACACTCACACTGCATACGTCTTCGCCAGTTTTTTCAGAAGTAATGAGCCTCAGCTGTGAAAGGGTCTTACTTCATAAGGTATGTAATAAATCATTATCGGAGCGAACCCAGCTCCCATGTTGTTCGGTTTTGACTGCAATTATTAACACCTCATGGGATTTCACACAAATGTTTAGGTTAAGAAAATAGTTAAGAGTATTTTTATTCACATGAAGTTATTACACACTATTAATGTTTCTCCTAGCCGCTTGTGAATTTAAGCGTCCTTTTTGATCGGAGCAGAATTTGCGAGTAACAGACTTGGTGGGAAAACATGAGAGCAATTCTGCCTCTTCGTATTAGGCAATTTGGCCTTGTAAAGCCTTGCTTTGCAGAAGGAGTTCTGTCTTTGAGGGGGGAGTAAAACAGCAGGCTCTAATAAGCAGTTAATTATTGGAGCAGAAAGCAAGCAGATTTTAGATCTGGACGGTAAAGTTCCAAAACAGCTTTGAAAAGTCAAGCCTATTTCTGGCACCCTGAAGCTGTACGTCAGAGCCTGTCAGGGCTGAGCAATGCGCCTACATGTAACACTGCAGAAGAGCAAGTACTCACATGCCCTTGGTCGTCCAGCTCATTATTGGTAAGCTTCAGTTTGTCAAAGCTGATCACTTGTCTCATCCACGTCTCCCCGGAGGCGGGTGAATCGGGGTGAATATAAACACGAGGTGGTACCGGGGAGTCAGCATTACCGGCTACCATCCACTTGGAGCTATGATAAACATACCTATAAAAAGAAAACAAAATACCTATAACCGCAAAACCCGAATTAATTTATCAGACCCATTCAGTATTAATAATTTCCAGCAGGAACCCACCAATTAACAAACATGAAAGGACAATTTTAAAACTCTGGTTTTTTGTTTCAAAACATAGCTCTGGTATCTGCAAAAGTAAGGCTAAAAACCACACTCTGATCTGACTTTAGTCTTCTTAAAATCAGTAACAGTCTTAACACCACACTCCACGCTGAGATTTAAGCTGGTGTCAGTTCATCAATTGTTACAGCTCTGCTCTGAATAGGCATCAGCAAACAGGGGAGAATCTGGACCTTCATTTATCAAATCAAGTAGTAATTCCATATTTGGAAGATTCAACATGTTGAGTCTAATATAAGAGTCTATAAATAAAGCTATTGAAGGGAAAGACCATTATGATTGGGAAAATAATGAAACTATGTCAAATTATGCTCCTGCTATTTCTGCAAGACCTATTAATTGTCTTGAATAGCACTGCAGAAAGGCATAAAAATGAAAAAAAAAACACACAGCCCATATTTCATTTGATAGGCCAATGATGACAAAGTCATTTTCTAATAAAAATAGTGCCTGCTTTGGTAGAAACATTATTTTGAAGGCAGATACTTTACAGGGCAATTTAAAAAGCACTAATTGAAAATGTCAAGGTATTTTTTTTCAAGAACAGTAAAATTCCAGTAATTCCACTATATTTTTCATAAAAACAAGAAAGACTTTATCAAATCATATGTTTGCACAATTTAGTTCCTTATTAGAAAAAGACAAACAACATAATCGGAAATGAAAACAAAATGATCCAATACATGCATTGCTCTGCTCGATTCATATCAAGCTGTAAAACTAAGATCTAGAATGGTGATGAAATTCTCTCCTGGAGACAAATTCTCAGCCCTAGATCACACAGTCAACTGTTGTAATATTTTAAATTTATTTTATATTTTTTGTTTTCTACTTAAATACATGCTTTCCCTACAAAAGTAAATAAGGTCATAAGTACACAAAATATTTAGAGCAACAGCTTCAGCTTCCAAATATTTACAAGGTCAAATTTTGCAAGAAATCTAGACCTAGATGTAATTTTCTTCATTTTCACTTAGTTTTGCTACTTGCTATGACAGCTAAAAACTAGACTCCATGCAACTGCTGCAGTACCTTCCAGATCTAAAGATCTGCAAGACAATTTGAAAAGCCACATGAACGGCCAAAGTTAAAATAACAGCAATAAAAAAAATAAAATCATAGATCGCACAGCAAAGAATGAAAGTGAAATCAAGTAAAACATGTAAAACACTAATATTTAGCAGGAAGGTTAATGGTGTGGTACTAATATGTGATTACAGGAATCTAAGTTTGCCAAATGAGAAAATACTGTCCTTCCGACAACTTCTGTTAAGTTACTTCTGTTTTCTAGGCACCATGTATCACACTGGGCAGACAGTGCAGCTCAGTATGACTGTATTTTAAATGAAAGGAGGTTTAAACAACTCGTATTTAATATACCTGGTTTTAATTTTTAATACTAACATTTTAATTCATTTGGCAATAATTTTCCTCACTTTTTCTATGAATTAAGGAATTGCTCAGACCTTACAGGAATGATGTGTTTAGATTGCTAAGTAAACGCACACGTGCAACACAAAGGAAGAAAAGGACTTTCATTTGAGCTGCACTGCACTGGTCCAAAATTAAAAAGTGTTTTTTCCTCTATGCTACAGTCAGAAAATCCTCCCCTAGCTGTATGTACTGGGCATCCTCAGCACTGGTATCTGCACCTTGTTGAAAAACACATAATCTAAAATGGTCCTAAGCAATCCCATATACCACACGAGAAAAGGGTAAAATTGCAGTCAATGAAGCAAGGACACACAAAAAACATAGGGCAGTGTTTGCTTAGGAAACGAGGCAGCATTCCTGTAGAACCAAACTTGTAGTCTCAGTCTGAAATATTCCTCGTTCTACAATTAAATCTGCAGTGGTTTTCCCTACATTATACTAAGTATGGGGTTGAAACAATCCAACCAGTAATTGGTAAGGGCCTGATCCTGCCTCCACTGAACTACTTGCCCAGGGTTCTCCTGACCACTATGGGACAGGAGATGGCATCCATAAAGCAAGACCTACAAAATGTCCACAACTCACAATCATAACTGTTGCGGGGCCAACTCTGTGAACATTTCTACAGGACTAGTGGTTTCAGCAGAGTCCAACTAGCTCCCTCGAAACACGACTGCCCTCACCACAGTGAGAGTTTCAGCACATAATCCCTACTCCTAAATGTCCAAAGAACAACCACATTTGTTCCTCACATTAGTCTTCAGACAATAATGCCACCAATTCTGTAAAAAACAGTAATTAAAAACATTACACTTTGTAAATCTACGTAAGCAAGTATCTGAGTGAACTGATTTAAACTAAATTATATAACCAATTTGAAGCATGACTGAGAAAGCTTATATGTCATTAAATCAGACATCAATGCTAGTAATGTTATTAATTAATGTTACTGCCATTTAGCACTAGAAAAATGTGCATTTACATATTTATTTGTTAATTCTCACTGACACGATGAGGAATAAAATATTACAATATTTCCTGATCACACTAGAACTGCACTCTCTGAAAGTCAAAACCTGAATGTCTGCCCACAGTACATATACAACATAAGGCAAATGTATAAAGATCTTCAACAGAAATTTTAGTTAGTTTTGCCTACTTGCCACAATCTTTTTTTTTTTTTAATGCACTGGGATGAAAATAGGAATCTGAAGGAGAGTTAAACACAACTTTCTGCTAATTGATACAGTGTTAATGTTTCCTCCCAGTCGCCAAGCTCCCTATGGCTCGCACCGTATGTTTTTTGCCTTAAAATCACCATACCTGTATCTTTTGTTATCCACTGGCACAATATCCATAGCAATATAATACTGCTGATGTGGGTCTAAACCTGAGATCTTCACTCTCATTGCGGGAAACATCCGCCTGAACATGGAAAGAGAGAGGTCATTTTTAATATGAAACAGACTCGGGAATGGTTGTTTAGGAAAAGTAACCAGTTCGTGGGATTTTTCTCGTTCTTCCTTTTAACCTACAGAGTCCTTTTGGACGATTATAGTTACACAGCCATGAAATGGCCCATTCGATATGTCAAAACAGATTTCTAAAGTGCATTTACTCGAACAATGCTTCGTATGTTTTGGGATACGCTTTGGGAGTACAGCTATTACCACATCATTTCAACTTTATTGTTAGACAGTAAATCATCTGGTTTTGAGACTTTACTTTAGCAGTACACGCATTTTAAAGCCGTTTGAGATATTAGCTAGAAATATTATTCTGGAGATGTGCAAATACCACCTCCACCCAGGAAGACCAGTACTCATAGAATCGCAAATTGCCACTGCAGTTCCAACTTACAACAGCAAATGGTGTATCGGTTCTGTAGCAGCAAATTAGAAAGCTAAGTCCACGGTGATACAATTATCACACCGCAAGGATGCAGTTATAAAAGCCAACGTGCCGTGCTGTAACTCAACAATATGGTCTTTATTGAGACGGGACTTCCTGTCTGCAGCTTACTAAAGGTGAAGTGCAAGAGCTACTCTGTCTTTGAAAGGTATAGTAAAACTTCTTTATTGAAAGCAGAAACGAATCTACGAGGTAATTTAAAAAAAAAAAAAAAAAAAGTTCACGGTTTAGATCGTCCTGTGAAGAAAACGGGGTAATTAACTGATGCAGTGGTTTTAACACAAAAATGCATTTCGTAGCTCACGTTGGCATGCCTTTTATCAAGAAAGTTCATTCTTGAAGCCAAAAAAAAAGCCCTAGTGACGATCTGACTGCAAGCTAATGAAAGGTACTTTTCGTGTTCTATAAACCTGAAAGCCATTCCAGTTTATTCAGTATCTGCTGCTGTTGCAAAATATATATATATATATAAATCAATTAAAGTCGTTATTGGAAAGAAAAATCCTATCTCTGTTATTTTTGAATAAGCAGGAGGGTAAACCTGACTGCGGTTAACTAGTTCTCGCTGTTTTTTCAGTGCACCTGTAAGATAAAACAGAAATTCCCCGACTGGACGCTCGTAAGACAAATGTTGCTTTGTGCTGTTTAAGAGTGCTTTTCAATCATTAATAAAGCCTCTCTGAAAATGTAGAAGGTTGCATATGGATTCAATAAAGTATGTTTTTGTAATTTCTAATAAGTTCAGATACTTTTATACTACGCAGGTTTTTACCATGTGTATCCACTGGAAAGGGGAAAAGTTTCCCCTCAGAAGGACACAGCGCTCCCAGATCTCGCCCTAATGAACAGGAAACCCGAAACGCCACATGTGCCCGTGCCCATCTAAAATTATCGCCATCTACCTGCCTCATAAATCTGGGGGATTTCCCCCGGTTTTTTACCCGCTTTGATCTGCCCGCCGCCCCTCGACCCGCCGAGCCCGGGCCACAGCCCCGGAGCGGCCCCGCGGGCGCCCGTTACCTTCCCGCCTTGGTGATGATCATCTCGGTGCCGATTTCGTGGAAGCGCTTCCAGAGCTCGGCGCCCTGCAGGTCCACACGCGGCGCCTGCGGCGTGGGCAGCGGAGAGCCGGGCCTCGAACCCTTGGGGGAGCCGCCGGGGGAGGCGGGCGGGGAGGCCGCCAGGAAGCTCTCCTCGCAGCCGCCTGCGGAGAGAGCGGAGGAAGCCAGGGGGGCCGGGGGAGCGCGGACCTCCCGACCGAGGGGTGCCCCTTCAGCTCCAGCCGGGTCCCGAAGCCGGGCCCGGGCTTGGGCCGCGGCCTTGCGACGGGGCGACCCGCGTCCCCATCGGTCGCGCTGGAGCGTCCGGGCGGCGAGAGGGGCGCCGAGGAGTCGGGCTCGGCTCCCCGACGCGGAGCCCGCAGACGAGCCGCCCCCAGCGCCGGGCCGGGCGGCAGCGGGTCCGCGCTGCGTGGCCAGCGGCACATTTCGTTTGGACACGTTTAGCGTGACCGCCGCCGGCCGCAGCCTTCTGGCCACGCAGCGTGAAAATGCACTCGCGACCATATGCAATAAATGTACAGACACAGATATATATGTATATGCTGTGTGTGTATATATATGTACGAATAGTTGCATATACACTTCCAGCATATACATATATATTGTATAAGTGCTTCTCCCCCTTCTCGGAAACGAACACCCAGCTGTTGCCCCACCGACAGCGCCGCCGGCCGGGGCCCGGTCCGCCGTCCCGGAGAGAGCCGCGGGTTTCAGCCCGCAGCGCCGGCGGCGGGGGCTGCCCGTGCAGTGTGAGAAGATAGAAGGAATAACGGAGAAACAGAATGCCGGCTGCGGCGGGGGAAAGGGGGAGCCGGAGCCGCGCCGGAGCAGCGGGCCTCCCGCCCGGCCGTCACGGCGCGGGCAGCGACGCGGCGGGTCGCGGGGCGGCACTCACCGGCGGGGGCGCGGGCGGCGCAGCCCAGCTCCATGTCGCCGCAGGTCCTGCCGGCGGCGGCGGCAGCGGGGGAGCTCTTGGCGCAACAGCCGTTGCCCCCTTCGTCCTCCGCCGCCTCCTCCTCGCCGCCCAGCTTCCGCCGCTTGGGCTGCCGCGGCGGCGGCGGCTGCTGCTGCTGCTGCTGTTGCTGCTTCTCGGCCCCGATGAGCGCCTCCACGGAGAAGGCGTGAGCCTTGAGGCTCATGGTGGTGCCGGGCGAGGACCTCCGCTTGTCGGCCATGCCCGCCCCCCTACAGCCCGCGCATCCAGGCGCGCCGCGGCCGCCGGCACCGGCACCCACGCCCGGCCCGCCGCGCTGGCCGCCCTCCCGTCCTCCCGACCGCGCAGGCAAGGGGCTGGGGCTTTTCCTCGCCTTTCTTTTTAAATCCGAGTTATCAGCCAAGTTTTTTTTTTTGGGGGGGGGGTTGTTGTTTGGTTATTTTTTTTAGGAGGAAAAAAAAAATCTATTTCTTTCTGCAGATGCGCTCCTTCTCTCCCCCTCCTCCTCCTCCTCCTCCTCCACGTTCTGCCCTGTCTGATGGGCCAGGCAGGACTGACATGGGTAACAAACGCTCTGCGGACACAAATTAGGGCTTGTAATTGAAATTTGTTGCCTTGATCTGTCAGCACTTCCAGGCAGGAGACCGGTGGGAAGAACTCGCTCATTAGTGTCACTGCGGCGGCGGGGGCAGGGCGGAGCCGCGGGGCGGGGGCTGCCACGGCTCGGCCGCCCGCAGCCCAATCAGCGCCGCCCCGGCCCCACCGCCCCGGCCCCGCCGCCACGGCCTTGGCCCCGCCGCCCTACCAGGGGGCCCCCACCGCGGCTGCCGGGATCGGGGGGACCCGCCCTGCCGTCCCGCGCCCGCCCCCGGCCCCGCCGCGCCTAGGCCGAAACAGCCCCGCACCCCGCAGCCAGCGGCAGATGAACCCCGCAATAAACGTTAATGAGACTCCCACCCCCTTCGCATCTTCCCCCGCGGGGATCAGGCTGGCCGGGAGCCGCAGCTCCCTCCGAAACGCAGGGGGAACGGGAGGCCCTCCCGGGGCGCTGAGTTTCGCTCGGGAAAACCGTTCGGACTTTAAAAATATGACGTTGTGCTTTTTCTTGCTGTTAGGGATTAGTGATTATTAGTATTATTCAGCTGATGGGCTCAGAGATTCATCGCGTTGTTATTCAAACACTGGCTGCAGAGAGGTTTCAGCATCCACAGCCTCCTTTAAACCCAACCTATTAAGCACCGAAGCTGCAATAAAAAGAGAATTAAAGCGAACCTTGTATGAACATGGATGCATCCAGCCGCAGCAACTTTAATAATAATCATGTTCAGGTGCATAAAATAGTTATGGAGTAAATCCTTTTGTATCTTGCCAGTGAGTAAAACTATTAAAGTTACAGATTTGGAGGCAGATATTCTTTTATTTACATGCCCAGGGAAATGAAAAAGCTATTGAGATTTTTGGTGTGGTTTTTTTTTTTTCCCCCCACTTCTTGTTGGAAGATTTTTTTTCGCAGAACTAAATGGGTCGACATGCTCCGTTGAAGAAAACAGAATAGAAACCCTCTTTCTGTAAATAACCATGGGGCAAATCTCACGGTTTCGGGGAATAGGATGTCGGCTTCATTTCGCTGTTTTGGGCAACAGAGAGAGATGAATTCGTAGTGTGTTTCGTCTCTGTCACAGTTTCGCGGGTCCTGTTCGGGCCGTCGAGTGGCACAGCTGAGATTTCTGATCGTAATCTAAAAAGGGAATAGCTGCCATTTAGGAGATGTAACCGTTTCCACTATAGCATTTTATCTATCCCTAAAATGCAAATTTATCCCGAATTTCAGTGGCTGCTTCGTCAGGGGGTTTGGGGAAGGGCTGGGTAATAAATATACCCTAGAGATAAATTATCCGTTCAAATAAGGTTATCAGCATTCAAATTGTAGTAGTGCTTTCCAGAAGTGAAAATACAGGTATGTGACAGATAGATAATATATTAAATTTAAAAAAAAAAAAAAAAAAAAAAGAAAAAGAAAACCAAACAAACACGAAACCGTCTCACGAGCACTAAACTTTCCACATTGGAAAAAATCGCAATTTGTCTGAGAAAAATTCACCACTACAGAAGAAAATTCTCCTGCAGTGGCTGTCACTGTGAATCGATAGGAGAGCAGAAAATGCCTAGTGCCTCTCACCGACGAACAGTGCTTTGGAGTTAGTTTATCTTTACATTAAATCTGGGACATATTAACTGTACCGTGGTCTAAAGTCTGTCTGCTCTGCCTATTCCAGCCGTGATTGAATCTGAAGGAAATCAGATGTGCGAGAGTGCTCGAAACGTGCTAAGCTAGAGGATCTTGCAAGAGTTTAAACGCCATCGCGGTGGGGATGAGATCGATAGGGAGAGGAAGGAAGGAAATGGATGTTATCTGTCCGAGGGCGCTCCGGCAGCCTCCTCACCCGCCCATCTCCGACGGCACCTTCCGCGGCCTCGCTCCGCGCTCCCGCCGCCCGCGGCCGCCGGGCCACCCGCTCCACCGCCACCGGTGCGACGGCCCCGGCGGAGTCCGCGGGAGCAGGTACTGACCCCCGCCGCGGGTGCCCGGGGTGGGGGTGCGCGGAGGAGGGCGGGAAGAGAAGAGTGCGCTGCGGGGCGGCGGGGCCCGGCGTGCGAGCGGCGGGGGGTGCGGGGGCTTTAGGCCGAGGCTGCGCTTCTGACGGAGCGTGGAGCGGGCGGGGAGAGCAGGGCCGGTCCCGAGTGGCCGCCGGGACCTGCCGGGGGGCGAACACCTCCCCCTCCGACCCCGGGCTCTCCGCGGCGCAGCGCCGGAGGAGCGCAGCTTAGGCGGACGGGCGAGGAGGGAGCCGGAGCGGCGGGGTGCCGCGGGGATCCCGGAGAAGCCTCTGAGCATAGGGTTGCTGGTCCTGCCCAATTTTTGTTCCTTTCCATCCCCCTAGAGCCAACCAACCCGCTTCTCCGCGGAGGAGCCCCTGACCCCTTGCTCTGCACCGCTCCGCACCGCGGGGTGCGCCCAGCTTGCCCGTCCTACGGCGGATGGACGAATCGCTCGGATTATATTGTTCCGGGAGGGTGGGTGCTTCTCGTTGTTGTTGATTTTTTTTTCCTCGCCAGATTTCTGTAGGTGGATATGTGGCACGTTGTTTTCATTCATTGCCTTTTTAAAATAAATGGGTGGAATTAAATTTATCGAACAACCTGTGATCCATATGTCTGTCCGATTAATTTTTTATGGGATGATGAAAGAGAGAAGAATCTCTATATATAGTGATCTGCTAATGGAATAATATGTATATTCAAAACACCTTTCTGGGGTTACTTTTATTTCCGGACGTTAAAATGCAGCCCGGGTTTTTAGGCAGTTGGGTGAGGCGCTACTTATTTGATGTAGGAGAATCGCATCTTTAGACTTCCTGAAAAAAATAGTAATTAAAAAAATATGTTTAAACTGGTTTCCACCAGAAAGATATTTTCCTGCGCTGCCTTCGAAAATCTCGAGTGACATTTAGGGGATGGTTATGACCGTATTTTGCCATTCACAGTGTGATTTGCGCAAATGTTTTCGAACGTTAAAGCCGAGTGCCATCAGAAAGTAAAATATCCACAGCGTCCTTTTCTCTTTAAAGGCACGATTTTCTGTAACTTCCCAGCAGGGGACCGTAGGAGCGGTCACCAAGGAAAACATATTTATATCATTATCCGCTTTTTACCCCAGTGAGCCGAATCGCTTCACCCTAAGGAGACACGGCGTATAAAACTGACAGCAGGTAACTGACGGCGACTAGTCAGTGAAACATGAGCAATTAGAGAAAAATTAGGGACGCCGGCGAGAAAATCGCATGTAAAAGTCTGTTTCTGTGCATCCTAATTGCACCTCCACCGCCGTCTCTCTTCCTTGCTCTCCGCCGTTGGGGCTGAGTGGGAGGACTGGGTGGTCTTGGAGACGAATTAGCACTTCCAATTTTCCTACAACAGGGTGCAAGCCCGGAGCGACTCTCCCCAAGAAGCAGATCACCTTCAAAACAGGCTTGAGAGAAGGTTAAGCGCGGCTTAAGACGCAGGGAAGTCGCACTCAGCCCCCCTGGCCACGGCGGGGTATTACAGCCTGCTCGTCCCGCTCTGCCGAGGCCCCTCCGGCCAGGCTGCTCTCACCGCTTCCAAGCGGGCTTCAGCCCGGCGGAGGAGGTGGCATCAGGGAGCCGGCCGGAGCGGCAGGAGGGCTCTCCTTCCCTTTCCAATGAGAGCAGCCCGGACCCTGCCTCTGCTTGTGTGCGTCGCCTTCCGCGGGCGAGGACCGAGCGCAGCTCACGGCGAGGGGCGCGGGCCTGGCCGCGGCTCACCCCGCGCCTCGCCGGGCCCAGGCCCGCGGAGCCCCGGCGAGACCGGACTCGGTCCCCGGTATTCATCCCGGGCCCTGCCCTGGACGCACCGTCCCGTGCACCCGCCCGACGGGCTTAGCTCCGCGGCCGGGCTGAGCCGGGAGGGAGCGGGGCCGACTTCTCAGACACCTGAGACTCCTCGGGCTCGAACCTGAATGGTGGCTCCCAAAACAAGGGGACAGCGAAGCCGACCCGGCCCCAGCCTCCAGGACTAGGCTGCATGCAGCATCCCATTCGATGCTCTTAGCTCAGGAGCTGAGGAATGGGAATCGGGCCGAGGAGGTGAGGGGTACCCTGGCGCCCTCACGGCTTACAGAGCTGGGTGTTGCCTGAGGTGACCCAGAGTTAACACGGACCTCGAGGAGCCTCACTGCAAGTGTCGCCAGTCGCCCCGAAGCCAAGCCTAACCTGCCAGGTGCGCGGCCGCGGCGGCACGACGGCGGCCCTCAAACAGCCGCCGTGAGTGGTTTTAGAGGAGGGCTCATCGGTGCGACGTGGCACGTTTTGTTCCCGCTTCCGCACAGCGGCGCGCCGCGCCGGGGCGACAGCTCACGGAGGAGGCGAACGGGTCGGGGCCGGCCAGCAGAGCCCACCGGCGGGGCGGCCGGTCCGCCGGCAGACGCGCGTCTTCCCCCGCGCGGCGGCTACCGGACTTTCTGCGCTCACTCCGCCGAGCCCCTCGGCCCGGTCGTCCTCGTCGGCCGGTGCCCCCGCAGCCTCAGGTCTCGTTTTAAAACAGCGGGCAAAAATATTCGTTCCCCTGCGGGGGAATAGGCATAAGATCAGCGTACGGAAATCAGCACGCAGCCAACCGACCGGCTTTTAGGCGGGTGAAAATGCTGAGGAATCGCATTAAAGAGTTGAAAACACAGTTTAAAGGCACTTATGTTAAAATTATAAATATTCTGGTGAATGCGTTTTATAGTGCTTGAATTACTACCTTAATTTGGAATTACGGAGCCACGAGTATGCGTCATTTTTAAGGAAATCTCCGGTCTTTAATGTGACGCTCCCACTTACAGTTATTGTTCGTTTCAGACAAACGATTTTTTAAAATAGGCTTTTCATTACTCCAGTCACAAAATAAACTTTTGCAAACGCTAAATGAGGGTTGAAGAAACCTCTGGCTTTATTTTTTTATTGCTTTCCTGTAAATTTAACTTATATTTTCACTATTGTCTCATGAAGAATATGGAAACGTATAGAATTAAATTAAATTAGGTAGCCCTAAATCACCATAGGTTAGGGTAGAGTCACTAATTGGAAATATTTATGTTTGCGAGGATGAGATTTCAGTAGTAAAAAGATACGGTATATCCCCGTTTTATCATAACGTGGATCTACGGGAACATTTATATCATACCATTGTAAGAAATGATGTGTAGTTAAACAATATTTTTTTAAGCAAGACTTGTGTCTTTTTATGGTAACCCTCGCTCTTTAGTCAGGGCTAGTTCTCATATTACATGAAATGTACTTTAAGAAGTACTACCTGCTCCAGCTGTCCAGGAAAAACTGAATTATGGAACTAGGAAACATATGGCAGTTGCATATTGCACGAGTAAGGTACATATGAAAGTTATAAATTTCTTTTTTAAGTAACCATTGTAAACGAGTTTTTATAGGTTTCACAGTATGTATTACATCTGTAATTTTAATTTTTGCAATATACCTTTTTAAAGATACCTATGTTTTCTGTACTCCAGGGAAGGAAATGCAAAGAGACGTTTATGCGAAAAAAAAATTGCTGCCAGCAGAACAAACAAGCAAGGTAAATAAACGGGGAAGCGGAGCTTCCTCACAATGGAAAGGACACTGTGCCATCTATTGGCAAAGCAGTTATTTACAAAGCCAAGGGTATCCAAGCGAGTGTTTTCCGTTCTTTGAATACTGCGTAGCAAAGTGTCGCAGTCATAGTTTTGGTATATTGCAAACAAATGAATAAAGAGTTTTCCATGGAGGTCCGGGAAAAAAGGAAAAAAAAAAAAAGGCAAAGACAGTGAATTTATACCTCACAAATTAGGTCATTAACTCACAGGGGGATTTTGCAGCTAATTGCAAACTCCCTTCTCGGAGAGCCCGAGTGGGAGAGGTTTAGCGTTCTCGATTGTTTTATTACTGAACCGTGTCAAAGAAGGATTTCTTTTTCCTTTAAATGCGAGGTTACTTAAGGACTTTACGGTCACAAAACAACCCAGCAGGCTGCTTTAGAAGCCGACCTTACAGTCTCTGCTTAGTTAAGGCTTCCTCTGGACATTACACGAGTCTGACTGCAGGATCGGGCCCCCCCCCTTTTCCCTCCTTTTTCCACGCCTCGCAGAGCTCCCCCGAAACGCGAGTCTGATCTGCAAGGCGGTGTAAGGCTTCCCTGAAAAGGCAGAGGCGAGGGGGCCCGCGGGCCGGCGGCGGCGGGGCCGGCTGGGGCAGGGGGTGCGCGGCTCCGCAACCAGCCCCGACCGGCCGCCGCCGGGTCTCGCAAACGGCGCTGGTTCTCAGCGGCGGATAAAGCTCATCCCGCAGGAGAGAGCTGCTAGTGCTATTCCCGTTTCCAGGGTGGGGAAGGAAAAGATGATATTTCCCCATCAGCTATAAATAAACCGAAATAATCGGACAGACGTGAAGGGCATAGTCAATTTTTCCCGTTGCAAGCGCAGATCAATTTCTGAACGAAAGTCCCTGCCTCTCCGCCTTGAACTGGCTTTTTTTCCTGCGACTCTCACTTGCTGAGGGCTTGGCTTTTTCCTTGCCATGACTAACTCGGTACTGCTCAGTGGGAAACGCGAAAGTCTTTTGTTTTAGCTTTCAACGTTGTAATCCCCCTTTCGCTGTCCCGCTAAAGGCGGGTCTACGTTTCTTGCCTACATGTGTGCGTTGGGGCGGGGGAGAAATTCCTGGGAGCACCTGTATTTCTCGGCTCGAAAGGTTAATCTTTACACACAGGAAAATAAATTTTTTTTAAAATCCCTAAACAAACCCCAAAACCAGTTCCCTCCGTCTAAAACCAGACCCCAGAGGACAGGAAAATATAAAATCCAGACCCTACACCCGTACCCTTTTACTACTCTTCTCGGTGTGAACGTGTGAGTAGATGGTGTTTTACAAAGTTGTCTGAATTTCTTGAAAGGCCGTTCCTGTGTTTATATGCGAGGGGAATTGAAATGTCTCGCTGACTGAAACGCGCCTTCGCCGATTGGTTTTTACCCCAGCAGCTGATGCGGGGCTGGGAGCCCGAAGGCTTCGCCTCGGAGCCTCACGCCTGGATTTTCGGATCAGCCCCGCGCATCCCTTGTTGGCGTAGAAGCCCAAACCCACGCACCCGGGGGCGCAGGCCCTCAATTTCGCCTTTTTTTTTTTTTTTTCTTCTTTTCTTTTTTTCTTTTTCCCCGCAGACATCCCCGAAGCCCGGGCGAGCCGCTGGCTGGCGGCGGCGGCCCACGCCGGCCAAGGTGATGAGGCTTCGCGCACCCCGGAATGTCGCCGGGGCTCTTTGCAGTCCCGCGTCTGTAGCGGGGCATCAACATCGCCCGCAGCCGCGCTCCCTCTGCTCCACCTGCCCGCTTTGGGGGAACTCGGTGTGAGAATGGGGCCGTCACGCCATGACGCCCGGTCAGGAGACCCCGGCGGCGGCGGGCGAGTGGGTTTGCGAAGAGCCGTCGGAGAAAAAAGCAGGCAGGCAGGCTGGCTTTACGGGTAGAAAGGCATTTATCGAGGAGAAAGATGAATTCCATCTGGGCAGACATTTTTGAAGAAGCCATCAGAGGCTTCTCTATCGCGCAGCCCCCGCACACCGGCCCTGGCTGTCGCCCGCCGCAGCAAGGGCGCCGACCGAGCCCCTAAGCATGGCCCGATTCCTCTCATCACCTGAAAGAAGGGATTTAGCTCGTCAAAATTAAATTCCTCTGCAATCAGCCAGATCAAAATACTTTCAGACTAACATCCAGGAGATAATTTCCCCCGAGTTCCCTATCAAGTGTTGCATACATAATATATCTTTTAAATATATTGCTTTTTCGATGTGCTGAAAGGGAAGCAGTTATTAAAAACTGTGCGAGCACTCTGCTTGTAATTACCCGGGAGCAGGGCGAGGCGCTTGTGGAGACTCCAGCTACGTGTCGCAAATCGCGGCTTCAAAGTCACTCTCCTTTAAGGTTTGCGTGTGTAAAGCCCCTCGGCGCCTGTTTAAAAATAAACAAGAGCATGTGTGCATATACATATACATATACATAATAATACAAATCTATATGTATGTATAAACATACATGCACGCACACACATATATCCGTTAAAGTCTTCCCATTAACTATATAAGCACGCCCTGCGGTGGGGATTCTTGCACTCGTTGATTTCTGTAGATGAATGCAATCCTTTCCTTTGTTGTTATTGTTTGTTTGTTTGTTTTGGGTTATTGTTGTTGTTGTTGTCTTTCCCCCTCCCTTCCTCTTCCCCCTCTCTCCTTTTTTTTTTCTTTCGCTTTCTATTTTCTCAGCGGAAAGTGCACAGTAAGTGTGAAGTATACATCATCGCCCGAGGAATTTGTCTTGAAAAGTTCTCTCAGCCCCCTGGTGTCCAAAGACTGAAGGATGGTTATTGATTATTGCACTAGATCAGAGCCCACATTAAACGCCACGGAAACGAAACAGACCGTCTGGGAGGGCCCGGCTCCCGCTCCCGGTTCCTCTCAGCTCCCCGCCGCTGGCCGCTGTCGGGGCTCCGCGGGCCCGCGCCGCTCCCCGGCGCAGCGCTGTGCTGCGCACCCGCGGATGGCGGGACAAGCCGCCCGCAGCCGTGCAGCGAAACGGCTCAGAGCCCGGCGGGTTGGCGCCGCGCCCGACTACTCGCCCGCGCAGCCACCGCGGTCCGGTGGACAGGGTGGGGGGCTTCGTTGTCCCCAGTCCCTCTCCCACCGTTTTCTTTCGTCCTTGTCCGGCACCAAAGCGCCCGGTGCGTCCTGCCACAGTGCCTGGGTTGTACGGTCAGTGCACAGGCTGGGAATACCTGTGCGGGACAGACTGCAGACACAGACCTTACATACATGTGTAAGTGTATACACACAAATATACACACAAGCATCCATAAGACTTCAGCTGGGCAGAAGGGGCCATGTATTTAGACTGATGAGCTCTTGGGTAGGCTTGTCAGTTCTCACCACGCTCATGCATCCCTAAATACATCACTTGATCCATGAAAAGCATCACTAAAGGGGCAGCAGGGGTCGGATGGGGGCTGAGACATCCCCTGGCAACAGGGCAAAGCAGTAACTGCAGTGCCAGGACATGGTGCAGCACAAGGTGAAGTCTTCGGTTAGCATCTGCCCCAAGTATCCCAGTCCCAGGAATGTGAGGGGGTACACACTGTCCCTACCACCCTGCCTGACCATGACTGTGTGACCATGGCTGCAGTTCTCCTGAGAGTGCACATACCCGTGGCCTTCACCAGCAGAATCAGCGATGTTATATAGGCACACATTTACCCACATGCCTTGGGAAGTGTGGGGGGTATTAACTGGTAACTGTCAGCTGTCTGGATCCGCAGATTCTTTGGCCAGTGCAAAACAGAGAGAGCGTATTTTGCCCTTACAAACTTGACCAGCAGTGACAGAAGACAATGCTGAGCTTGCTCACTTCACCTGGGGAACGATAGTGCTGTTTATGAAGGGAGGCAAATAAAAGAGGGACTTTGGAAGGCTCTGTGACTTCAGGCTTTAATTTATAGCAATTTTTGTCTTGTATAGAAAGAGAAGATAAAGTGTGGAAAACTTCAAAATGCATTTTAAATTTTATTATTTTTCCTTTGAGCTGCAGACACTTGAACTCATGATAACCGAGATGGTTTGCTTTATGAGTAAGAACATCAACTACCCTATTGTGTCCTGTCACAGTATCCTGGTATTTCTACATCCTCTCTAAGGTCCACTTTCAGACTTGGAGGAATGTGATCTGGGAATTAGGTTTTGGACCATTTTGTTTCCATTTTGCAAATGCGAAGATGCTACAGTGAAACACACAGTGGTTTCTATTTCTTCCTCTCCATAGGCATGTTTAACTCACATTGACACTGATGTGAGTTATGCACATGTCTAAAGAGGAGAAGGGAGTCTTAGATCTTTTTCTCATCGTTTACATGAGATCAAAGGAAATCAAATAGAGTTAATGAAGGACCAGATGGTGCTTTATTTGTGCTCTGGAAGACAGTACAAGAGAATGGGAAGGAACATTTGTAGTTTAAACTGGCAAAGAGGAGGAAAACTTACTATCTCATTTAATGGGCACTGAAGCAAGTATGCCATATCTTCAGAAGTGGGAAAGTTTTGCTTGCTTTCTCTCCCTCAGTAGATTTTGGATGCAGAGCTAGAGTTGCTTTTGGAAGGTGTCGATTGAAGGGATTCCAGACTCTGAAATCATTCACATCTTGTATTTTTTTGAAACACAAATTTCTTTGGACGCAGTCAATTCTTTAGTTTTTTTTCTTTTAAGCCATAGGACATGGCTTCTCCTCTAGTCCATGGGAAATGCGTAATCTAAGCTGCTATGGGGAGGCAGGGATGTAGAGGCAGGAGAGTCTTTGATTTGGATCCTCACTGTGAGCGAGAGTTTGGCAGGAGAGACACAGGATGCAGTAAACTTTACCAACTGTGTACACAGAGCTACTCATATCCCAAAGGATGCAGACAGGGTTGGGACCATCCTGTCCTATGCCTCTGTGCCAGCTTTGAGCCCTTTTCCCCGACTGCCAGGCTTTGTCAGCTCCAGCTGCACTCAGGATATTCAGAGAGGAGGTTGTAGCCTTGGGCGTAGCTAATGACAAGTTACTTTCACCCTCACTTCTGGAAGGATTATCTGAAAAGAGGTGAAATATTTGTTTCTCTGTAGACCTTACAGTGATCCTGCCAGGCTCTTTCTGATATAGCATACCCAAAAGCATCCTACTTGGGAATTAACAGGGCAAAACGGAGCATTTTTTTGTGGAGGATTATGCCAGCCCGTGCTGATCTTGCAGGGATGAGTCTGTGGGGGCAGTAGAGGACATGTTATTGCTGGTCCTGTGTGTATCCCATCAGTGTTTTAATGCATGACATGCTTATTTGAGAATAACTCAGCACCAGGCCACAGATTTCCAAATAGCTTGATGTCATGTGTTGGCCTTGCATGATATGGTAATGCCAGTTGACAAAAAAGTCACTTTAGGGATGTTCCTCAAGGCTCCCTTTGTTGACAAAGTAGCTCTCTGGATTTGGAAGGCTTTGCAGTTGAGCTGAAGGCCTGGAGGCTTTCCTGTTTTAAAAGCAATAGGAAGAGATGCAACTAACATCTGTACGTTTGTTTAAAGATGCCAGAAATTGTTTGTGTTTATGATTTCTTCTCAGAAAACTGTATCAGGAGTACTTTAATAGCCACATCTACTCTTTGCCCCCTGGTACAAACCTAACATTACAGCTCCAGCTGACATTATTTCCACCTGCTTTAAATGTGTTCATGTGCCTCTAATCCTGTGTGCAGCTTCACATTTGTACCCATTTCCTGTATTTTATAGGCACATGTGGTATGTCGAGGTTTGGAAATGTAAGCCCTCATTTTGTTCTGCTTGTTTTTTACCGTTCATTTTCCTTGGCTGTACTCCTTGTTAAAAAAAAAAAAAAAAAAAAAAAAGAACAAAAAAGAACAAAAAAAGAAAAAAAAACCCTAAACAATTATTTTTTTCCCCTGGTTAGGTTTAAGAAAAACTTTGAGAACTTCCTTGCTCTTTTATATATCTAGCACTTTTATTGAGTGAGTGTGCAGTAATTTGGTGGGTTTACTAAGTAACTTGACAGTTAATGGGATACATCTGCAGTAGATTCCAAAATAACTGGCTGCTTAGAAATACGGAAAAGATAGCATTCGCACCCCTTTCTATTCTTTTGAAAAATTCCTATCCATTATAGCTCCACGGAAGTTGAGATTCCAGTCGAGATCCATATACTCTGAGAGTTGCTACCAACCATAATAAAACTCATTGGAGCCAGCCCTTGCAAAACTGTTATTATGTTAGAAAAGTATTATGGATTTTAATCTGAAGAATCTAAGAGACTGCATTAAAAACACACAAAACCATACATACACCTGGAGCTACACAGTGGCGTTACGAGACTTGAGAACATAAAAGAAACCTCAACCATGGAAGAAAGAGTCCAGACTTCATTTTCCACAGACAAATTGGCTGCCTTGCATCAGTGACCCGTAGTCATGTTACTCGCTCCTATGAGAAGGAAAATAATAGCAACATCAACAATCTTTTGGCTGATGTACCATGACCCAGAAGGGTTGGGAACCCTTTGGTGTTAGGGGATGGAGACAGAAATCTCTAAGAGGAAAACCCAAATCAGCAATCCCGTATTCCTGAGAAAATGTCTCAGTTTCCTAAACTGACTTCTTCACAGCACAACAGCCAAGAGCTACTCCACTCTACATTAAGGTTGATTTTTCGGGCTAGCCCTCACTAGAGGGAAGCCCATGGTAGTTTGAATCCAGGGGAATGCACAAGATGGGGAAAGAAAGAAAACATTCATGCTGCAGATGCAGAGCTTGAGTGGATGCATCTAGTGTCCTGCAGTTCCTGAGTCAAAAAAAAAACCAAACAAAAAAACCCAACAATAAGATGAAGGAAATAAGATGAAGGAAACAGAGCGGAGCTTTCCTGTGCCTGAGTAACTTCCCATACAAAGGGGTCAGTTGATCTAATATCTCCACTGCAGCCCAATTCACTTTCATTTGCCAAATTTTACATGGCCTCAGATAGGTATTTCACGGTGACCAAGACAAATGCTTTCAGTAAACAGCTGACATGTCACAATGCCCTCTGTGACACCATTGTGTCTAGCCTTGCAAAATATGGGTCACTTTTTGCTGGTTGGGGTCAAAAAGTTGGTAGTGGGAAGACCTTCATCAGATTCCTTCTGCAATTTGTGAACAAACTCCCTGTACTTCCTTGCCAAATATAGTTTAAAGCCCTAACATGCATCTGTTTATTCATTAGAATGAACGGAAGGGTAGATACATAGTGTTAATGTTCATGTTTCAGTTAAGGAATTCATTTACGTTGTCTCACTTAAAAATATTCTCCTCAGAGAAAATATGAGTCCAAAGCTGATTTATCAGGTTTAAATTTAAGAAAACTATATTGTCAGAATAACCACACATTCCTTTTTGCACCACTTTTGAAATCTGTTTCCTATTACCATCTCTGCATCAGACAAATACAACCAAGTTATTTACAGGCTGTGAAAGATACTAAATCTTTTCAGAGTAATATTACATTGGATCACAAATTCTCACTTTTAATAATAATTGACAACAAACTAAAGTGAAGGATATTCACAATTAGTAACAACAACACATAATGCTCTCCCAGTGCCTTGTATCTTCAAGACCCTATGCAGGCATAAGCTGCTGAATTCTTATTAACATTTACTTTGGAAGGATGTTAAATATTGTTATCTCCTTTTTACAGATGGTGAAAGAGACTCAGTAGGATTGTGACTTGCCTAAAAGCCTCAGAACAGTTTAATTGCAGAAGCAAGACCAGAACTCACAAGCTTTTGGCTCCTACTTGTGTTAGAGAGAGAAACATATTTTTAAAAGCATCCTGTGACTTGGGAATCCCAGTTCCAGTGCACATCAGGGCTTGAGCGGCACTGGGGCAGTGTAGCTCCTCAGGGGTACTTTGGGCTCCCAGCTCCCATTAACTTTGAGTGATTTTGGAGCTCTTGAAAACTCCTTTCAGTCCTTCGAGGGAAATGCACAACACCTGTGATTCATAGAATCAGCGCACGGAGGGGTAGAGCAAAGGCTAGGAGCGATGGCCAACTCCACGTGCAGCTCAGCTGCGATTCAGAAGCTGTAGGCCCGAGCGCTGAGCAGGTCTTCCAGGGCTGAGGAGCGGGGGGAGCCGGTGGTGCTGCCAGCTCTTCTCGCTGACATGATTTTCTCAGGAGCGGAGCCAGGAAAGATCTGAAGGCAGAGCTCCAGCGCTCTTACAAATTTCAGCTCTGCCTTCGGGAGGAAGACATCTTTGCCTGGCCCCTTGCACCTGGCCCTCCATCTCAAGGAAAAAGGAGCAGCTCAGGTGGATACACATCCCTGGGCTCTCTGCACTCCTCTTCCCAGCCAGCCCCTGTTGCCAGCCTGGGAGCAGGGGAACTGGGAGGAGGAGGGCAGGCAGAGAGCTGCCGAATCTGGGGTGGGTGAAAAGGGTCAGGCAGCAGCATCAGTTGCTGTCAGATGGAGGGATGCACCAACGCAAGGCATGCAGGTCCTCAAATGAAGCAAAGGCCATCAGGAGCCATCCACACCCTAATGTTCAAAGAGCTGCAACAGCTCTCTGTGTTGGGGCTGGGACTGGAGCAAACTGGTGAAGGATTTGGAGGGGAAGCCATATGAGGAGCAGGTAAAGTCACTTGGTTTATTCAGCCTGGAGGAGATTGAGAGGAGACCTCGTCACAGTCTACAGCTTCCTCACAAGGGGAGGAGGAGGGGCAGGTGCCAAACTCTTCTCTCTGGTGACAAATGACAGAACTCGAGGGAATGTCAGGAAGATGTGCCAGGGGAGGTTGGACATTAGGAAAAGGTCCTTCACCTAGAGGGTGGTGGAGCACTGGAGCAGGCTCCCCAGGGAGGTAGTCACTGCCCCAAGCCTAGACAGTATTCAAGAAGCAATTGGACAATACCCTCAGACACATGGTGTGACTTTCTGAATTGTCCTGTGCAGGGACAGGAGTTGGACTTGATGATCCTTGTGGGTCCCTTCCATCTCAGGACATTCTCTGATTCAAACTGGGCAGCTCTTACCCACCCCCGTGCAGCCTTGCACCACCATGCCCACCACAACCTTTGGAGACAAGGAAGCAAATGAAGTTCGAGCTCAAAGGAGGGATCAAAGACATCCCACATATATGCAGGTGTCTGGTGGTGTCTGTGTCTTGCTGTTGCCCAAATTGTTCTTTTTACTTTAGCAATACTGGTGTGCAACTAACTGTGAGCCTGGAATAAGAGTGGTTAGAGCCACACAGGCAAATTGCTTCATCAGCAGGAAAGAAACTGGATGTTGCACAGAATAGGGCTGGCTTCCCCAAAACACTGCTGAGAAGGGAACGAAAGCCTTGCATGGGAGAGAGGATGCTGAGGCACGCACAGAGAACTATGCGAGAGGCAGCTCTAGAGAAGGCAAAGCATCACTGCAGCCTCAGCAGGGGTGTAGCCCTCCTTTGAGGACAAGGTGTCAAGCCCAGATTTTCATGTCAAGGTTTTAAACTTGATTCCTTGGCTGTCAGTTTTGGCCTTAGGCAATGCTCAAAGGAATTTAGAAACTGCTTACAGTATGGTCATAAATATTTGCATCCATATTCAGAAATGCTCAGTGGCTTCCTCATATTAAAATATTTTGGGGAGGTATATGGCTGAGTGCTTACTGCTGAGAAGATCTCGAGGTAATTCTGAATAATGAAGGAAGAAAAAGGCCTCCCTTATGTGTGAAAAGCTATCATGCCAAAGGACCAGCCCTCTAGGCCAAAACCTATTAAATTCAAGGGAAAACCAACTTTCAGATGGCTTTGTGCCTACACTTAAAAATTTAATTGAATTTGGAGTAAGCTTTCTAGGATGAGGGACTCACAGCATGAGATTAATTATTCATTGCAGTGATGGCAAACACAAGCAGTAAACTGGCCAGTTGGTTCTATCTGGGGTATAAAAAAATCTAGTGGAAGTGTTCAGGATAAGTCAGGTAACATCTCGGGATGGTGGAATGTCACCCCAGGGCATCATGGGGAAAGATTAAGGGTGTCTGGGAAAAAAGTTGCATTTTAATATTCTTTTTGCTTGAACGTGCTAATGTCCCAAAGGCCTGTTCTTTACATAATTCTGTTTGCACAGGATGAAGTGGGTACCAGAGCTTTGCCAGCTTCATGTTACTCATTGCAAAATCCTTGAAAATACTGTTTAAAAATATTTCTGCAGCAAAAAAACTTATTTCACACATTCTTAGTCAGCAGCCAGATTTTAAAATAAACCAATCTGTCCTCAGAAATAAAAAGAACAAAAAGAAATAAAGATCGAAATTCGCAGTTGATGTAAATTACCAGACTTCCACTGAAGTCAATGCAGGGTTGCCAATCTAAACTAACAGAGAATCCAGTCCAGAAACCATGGACATAATTTTAAAAGTCTTTGAAACAGGGTCTGTGAAACATTATGCGCCTGTAGAGTACCTTGCAGAATGGTGAAGTGTAGGGACAGCCTCCAGGTACCCCAGGACAGGCAGCAAACAGCAGCAGTAGGGCTGACATTTTGCTTGAGGAATGTCCATTGACACATGGTGTTTAGAGAGTACTGATCAACAGCATGTGTCAATTGATAATTGTTTCTCTAGTAAACTGACTGGCACAGTTTTCTCATGCTAACATAGTTAAATATTTAACTAAATATATTAGAGCTAATGAAACATGTCTTTTTTGAATTCTTGACATAAACAAACAAACAGTGGACTCCCATGTTTCTCCAGCAGATCACATATCTAAACCATGGAAAGCTTCCTTCAGACAGAATCTGTTTGGTGGCATCTCGCCTGTCACCCTCTTGCTTGCCGGGCACTGTACAATTTCTGAAGGCATATCCAAGAGCCAGAAGCTGGCAACCTGTGCCTTCTCTCCTCCTTTTTGATGTGAGAGGGTGATCTCAGAACCCTAGGAGAGAGTGTAAGCTGATTATTGGCTTCCCTAAGCCATCAAAAGTGTCTCTGGAGGGTTCATGACTGTTCATGACTGGAATATTTCTCTTGAAAAAACAGTCGATTAAGCCTGTGGTGGTGCACATATCAGATATTCTCTTATTTCTTCTACGAGAGTCATGATGACCTCCCTACCTTATCCGCTGTCTTATGTTGCATCCTCTAAGTTTCCTTCCCGGCAGGTTTCTTGAGGCTGCGAAAAGCAGGGTGAAAACCCACCCTCAGGGCATGGAGGGGTGGGTATTTGGAGGCAGACACTGCTGGTGTGCACCCACGTGGCAGCTGTGGGGGTCTCCTCCCGCTCAGTACCTCCAGCTCCTCCACGGGCACACAGTGGTGATTGCTGCCATGGCAGAGCTGACGCCTTGGCCAAGACCCATGGCCATGTTTGTTCAGTGTATAATGTGATGAGATCTTGTTCTAGGCCTCTGAGTACTACTATAATACTAGTGTTACTGTCCCATAATAATAACAAGAGTACACGTTTTATGAGAACTCTGCTCTCAGTGCTGGAAAAAGCAGCCACTATTGGAAAGGGAATGTGAAGTTTTTTGGCTGAAAATCTCCTCGTGAACTTCAAGACAGGCTCCTGAGACCATGAGCCAGATCCTCAGGTGACATAACCTGGCTTCACTGCGTTGCCCTGGCTCATGCCGTCTGGAGCCTGGGTTCCTGACACATAAGGATAAAGCAGGAACCAACCATGTCAAATTTTTTGGTTTTTACGGTGGTCACCACCAGGCAGCCAAGTGAGGCTTTGCAAAATCTGGGGGCATGGGAAAATCGATGCACTTAGCCTTCCTGCACTGAGGTTAGCCTCACAACACTGGAGGTGGGCATGGAAACCTACTCCTGACTTCTGCCAGAGATACATTTAAAACCCTGATGGCTTAAGCGAGTTCTGTGGGGGCAAAGTGACGGGTTTGAAAGTGAATGAGAAAAACAAACCAAACAAACACAAAACCCCGAAAACAAACACTCTCCCTCCCAACCCCATAAAAACCCCAAACCCAAAGAAAACCTAAACAAACAAAAAAAATCCCCAAAATCAAACTCAAAACCAAAACAGGGAGAAACAGCTATAGAGCTTTGATATGGCAAAAATGGAGAAAACAAGACCTACTTGTGAGTAGCAGTTAAGAATACAGTCTAGAGGGGAATCTCCTTGTTCACAGCTGGGACGTGCCTGTCCATCTTTGGTAAGGAGCTTGCAATGGCCACCACTGGCTGGCTGAGGAGAAAATTACTTTCTTGAGACTGTGAACAGTCGAGGGCAGGAGCAATTTTGCTCTTACGTGTCTGTGAGGCATCTGGAAGAGCCTGGTCCTGATCACTAATAGGATCCCTAAGTGCCGGCACTTCAGCTGATGCTGAAGACCCTTTTCCAGATGTCAAGGTCTAACTTGGCCAGTTGTGCCAGTCAACAGCGAGTCCTGTCCTTTTTCTGCAGTGAGAGAGCTGAGTGACATAAGCTTTGCTGCTATGCATTATAGGAAAACATCCACAGGGAAAGTTTTACATATTTGACACGAGAAAAAGGAAACATCTCTTGTATCAGATGAACTTTGGGATATTAAATGGTTGAATGCTCTACATTACAGAAGTAAATGCTTCAGCCATGGAAAAAAGGGGCAAATGTTTGCATTATTTATATGTCATCCAACTATCTGGCTACATACGTGTGGTATATTTAATGCATGTTTTGCAGTGATACATTTGTTGCATGCTGCTGGATAAGATCACCTATAGAAAAGAGATTTTATAGGTACACAGTATAAAACTTAGACTTCTAATTTGCCATAATAATTTTATCTTGATACACCTAATAATTATACGAAACATCTGTGTCCCAACTACTCTCGAAGGAGTTTATTAAACAGATCTTCACATTTCAAAACTCTGTACTGATAGCCTGCTTGTTTCATGGGAAAAAGAAAAAAAAAAAAGAGAGAAAAAGGACAACTCTCCTGCCAAAATAAATCAATTAGCTCATGGATTAAATGTGTCTTCGGAAACCCATAAAGATGAGGAGTAATGTTCTCCCTTTTCTTGGAATAAGTTTTAGGACACGAATTCTGTTTCTTGAAGTGTAGATATTATTTGTTCCTTGGCTGCAGTTCTTTCAAAAAAGTTCCTGGCATGGTTTGAGTGTGGACAGTAGATTCAGGCTTTAACAGCACCTAGGAACTATAATGTGTTATTTCCTATTTTCACAAATGAAAATTACCTACAGTATTACAGAAGATGGGACTAAAAATAGACATTTTTTCCTCTCTTTTTCTTTCACTGACCCATTATTTTTCTTTTACTGTTATGTCTTACCTCCTAGGATCAAATAACAGAAGAGAAATGACAAATAAAAAGCTAATTGTGAAGAGCATTCCCAGGAATCTTTGCCTAAACATTGAAAACAAGATTCAAGATATAATACTAAAAAGAAATGAATAGTATGGTAGGATACTTAAAATTTTCTTGCTACATCTATTTTAGTAATATTTTAAATTATAAAATACATTAATAGTAAGCTTTTCATTGAAAATTTACTTTCTGGTTTGATTTAATTTCTCATTTTCTTACCATTATTACTGTCAGATAGATGCAATACTTGTTCTTAGAATTTGTCTGTTACCATTAGTGTTATTTGCATGATTCTGTGTTTTATTATGGTGACTGAATTGCTCTAAGGCTCATTAAGTTTATTGTAATGTTGAAGACAATTTTATTGTGTTACATTCATTTCAGGATTCAAATGCTATTAATTTGGAAGGGGATTTCTATGCAGTCATCCCAACCCCCTCATGAAATCAGTAGTCTTGAGCGGTTCCAGAATTTTTTTTCTGATAATTCTTTACAGTCACTGGTCTGAGTAACAAAAAGTCTTTGATAAGGTACAATGAGATGAGTCTTGCAAAGCAAAAAGAATGAGTTTTGCTGATTTTGGTGGAGATATCACAAATGTCATCATGATTGAATGAATCTTCTAACAGGAACCAGCTGATTTTATAGACAAAAGTCCTGATCTCCACTTTGATAAATATCTTCTTATTTGAATGAAGATTGCAGATTAGACCCACATGGAACTTGGTCGGAGGCCAACAATGGGAAAGAGAACAGAATTTTTTTTCACCCTCCAATGTGCTGAGAAGGGAGACATTAGCTTATGATTAGAAATCTGACTCTATTGTTGTGCAGATTTACTCTAACTATTGTCCTAGAAGAGTGAAAAAGGGCAAGTGAGGTAAAATCCCTTTCCCCTTAATGACAATTACCTTTCACCCATGCTCACAAGACCCCTGCATGCCTGTTTACTCCAGCGGCCTGTCGTACATGGCTGTATGCCTGCATTTGTGCAAAGATGGTAGCAATAGAAACACATCTGAAAGCGCACATCACACTCCTGTAAAGTCCTCTGGGAGGCTGGGAGTCTGGCTCAGAGGCTGTCATCAAAATGTGCTTGTGTATGGCAGTTTGTGGTAGGTACGTCGAAAGTACCCTGGTGATCTCTGCAAGGAGGAGGATGCTCAGCTGGAAGATGGTGGAAATTCCATACCTGCACCTCAAAAGGTCGCTCTCAGCCACAGAGTGACTTTCTTCTGTTTTAGCAGGATTCTGGGTCAAAGTTAAAGAAGAAAAAATGCAATTAGCTGTTCTCCTGAGATTTACGTGCCAAGCATTAAATATTGTGCAAGACTGTTAGCCCACAAGCATTCTCTGCTATATAGAGATCTAGGAGAAACAGCTCAGCTCATGACATTTCTGAGGAAATGTGAATTTTTCAGTTCTTTGCCTCCCTTGGAACCAAAACTAGGAGCAGATTCAATGCTGTATCTATTCCCAAAATTTAGCTCTCTGAGTTAAATGAGCTCTTGATCTGTGTTGCAACAACTTTCATTGACAAAGTACGATCAGATACGCCTACTCCACAACCTTACAGGAATTGCAGTCATTACTCATGTTGGACCATGAATCATATAGAAGTCATACACGCGGAAATACCACCAGCTATATTTACTAGGTATACTGTACCATCAAGACTGCAAATAGGCATTTTGGTAGTTTGTCAAAGCCTATCAGTATGGTGGGATTATTGTTGAATTCCATCCAAATCACCAGATTTGGACTTTGGAAAGCATGCTGCACTCATTAACAGGCAGTTAATTAATAGCAGTGGTGAGTTTGTGGAAAAGCTACTGATGTTTAATAAGTCTTTTTTTTTCTCTGTCTTCTATAATGTCATGTATTAGCAGAATTGCGACACATCAGATTTAGGCAGCCGTGCATTACATGTATTTCTTACTAAATGGCTACTGTTGAAATGGGACCTATCTTTATCAAGCAAGAACATGTTTGTGCTTCAAAGGCCATTGCAGGATTAGCATTTACCACTGTGTTTTTAGATGTGTGCTGTAAAGAAATGTATGCCTTGGTACATATAAGGTCCAAGAGCGAAAAATAAGCTGTGTTCTGTGGAGCCCTTAGAGTGAAGGCTGCATTTGGTGGCATCCAAAAGAAAAGTCAATTGGGTCAAACTACTCTCTGGCTCATTCTCAAGCAGGTGAGTAACGACTTGTATTTCATTCATGTACCTTCTCCCTCCCGATTCCCAAAGCTTCATTACAGCCAAACTATTAAGAGCACTTCACTGCCCCACTTGAAAGAACACGGATGCACCTGCATGAGGGAACAGGTTTAGCTTTCTATGGGCATTAAATGTGAATTCTGAGCTGTCCTCAAGGAAGGACAGGTGCAAAGTACACACATGCGAACACCCTGGGAAGCAGAAAGGAAAACTTTACATCATTATTTCTTATTTCCCTACTACCTGGACTCATGGGAAGTTGACTCATGGGAACTCAGCTCTTAGCATTTTAAGTATTTATTTCTGCTACTTATGTACAGTCTAAATTTTAGGTTGTCCCTTTAAGCATATTTACTTCCTAAAGAAGCTTTTGGAAGCTATATTATTGCTATCATTTAATTATTCTGCAGAAAGAATAAAGTTGGAATTTGCAACAAAACTTCTGGACCGGGAATGTTAACAAATTATGGAGTTGTTGACTGGTTCAACTGTTCTGTTTTTCAAGCTGCCTTCCTAAAACTGCTTGACTCCAAACACATTTGTATACATTTTCATGCAAGATGACAGTGGCTTCTAGCTTTCTGCAGATCAACACAATGCCAGGAAGATTATTTTACCCTCCATATGTGGTGCTGATCTCTCTTCCTCTTCAATTTTCACTCTGCTTAATACTACAAGAGCTAAAACTTTTCCTGATAGCACTGTTCAAACTAAAGAATAGCTGTACTTCCAACAAAATTATTACGGGCAGATAAAAGAGGGGAAAGGTGGCAGTTATGAAGAGCAATAAAGGCCTGCTAAAAAATCTTTGTACCAAAAGGTGATCTACATTATCAAAATCCCTGGGAACTCTGCTTTATGGTTTAATATATTCAACAAAATTTATACATATATAAATATTTATATTCTAAGCTTTTGCTAGTCTCCTTGCAACCTTAACTGTAATAGAGTTTTATGTTTTAATTTCCTTAAACGAAAGTCTTCTTTGGAAGCTATGAATGTTTCAGCGTTCTGGAAAGATCTAAATATCTGTTAAATATCTATTGAGACCTATGATTTTTTTTCATCCACTCAGCAATTGTTTCGTGTATTATTTTGAGAAACAGGACTATATGTACTGTAAATAATACAGAAAAAAATACATATCTATGTATTATCTGATAAGCTGAAATAGCTCTGTCTGTGGGTTAATTATCCAAATACTAAAGAAAAGCTAGGCTAATGATTTCCAGACAGTTGTTATGCCATATCATGTTAAAGCAGCTGTTAACCATATGCACTACTGTAGTTCTGCTTATATTAACCATTATGAAATTTTCCTTGGGGAAAAATGCTCACGTGCTAGCAGAGAACCTCTCTGCCCTCTTTTTAAATGAAATAAGTTGGTTGTTCTTAGAGCATGGTGAATAATTTGTAACAAATCATTTGGTGATTTTCTCCTGCTTGTGCATAGAGATCGTGTTTTTCCAAAGCCAACAGGTACCCAAGGAGCTGAAGTCTCACCAGCAGTCTGGGACATGTCTGTATGTAGCAACCGAGCAGGGGGAGCACTGGGAGAGCCCTCCAAAAGTGGCACCGATGTAGCTGCACCAGTGCAGTGCTGAGCTCTGGTGGCCACACAGTTTGGGATGCAAGGTCGCATTTCTTCATGGCTCTGCACTCTGCAGCACTGACCTGTCAGCTTGCCTGAGGCTGATGTGGCAATGCCTGACACCGCTGTTTTGCACAGGAATACAGCCCTGCAGCAGGACAGGGTTTCTCTGCCCTTTTTCTTTTTGTCCTTTTGAGAGAGGGAAACAGAGAGCGAGCTGTGAATTCCTAGGGGCTTATGGCAGCAAATATTATAGTGATAACCGCCAGAGAAACATGATTTATGGACAGAAGCTGTCTCTATTATTAGGCTGACTAATATAGTTGGAAAAATGAGACAAGAATTTGGGTCAAAAACCCCTTTTTCAGGTCCAAGACGCAGGCACATCTTGAGGACAGCTTGTGTGCATGAGAGCTTGTTTGTTTGGTTGGTTGGTTTTGGTTTGTTTTTCCACAGTTAGAGCATAAGAAATACTGTGTTTTCTTTATGAGTGCTGCCTCATTTTTCTTAAATCATTAAAACTACAACATGATGTACATCTATTACCAGTTTAATGCATCTCCAACGTTATTCTCATCAAGCTTGCAGAATAATTTATCATCTTGGTTTGTCATAAGGAAGGGTATGTTTGTTAGCTCAGAATGAGACTACTCTTACTCTTATTTTAGGAAGATTTGTCTGAATTTGTTACAGCTGCCTTTGTGTCCTCAGTGAGGACATATAATAATACTCACCTTCTGTGAGTATTCAAACAAATGTTAATGAAAATAAATGAACTTTAAGATGAAAATGATTTTAGTGGATAATGGTCACAGAAATATTTTGTCTTAAAATATGAATACCTACAGTGGTCACAGTGTGAAAGATACCCATTTCTTCTCTCTGCCTCCCAATCCCAGAGCTCAGGAGAATGTAGTTGTACAGGGATATCACTGGTAAGTCTAAAGACATGTTCCATTCTATTTAGTATGAGTAAACCCTGGGTGTTGCACACCAAAAAGACATGGTTGATGGAGACCAGAGGAGGGCATCAACAGTGATCAAAGGTCTAAAATTACATCTTACAATAATGTCTGAAGGAATTTAGACTGTTTAGTCTGCAGAAGAATAAAAAGGAGTTGTGATAACAGCCTTCACATACATGAGAGTAGTGGCAAGAAGAATGAAAAAATATTTCCTCTGCCTTTTGTGCATAAAAAGGTAATTTAAACAAGGAAAAAATATCTTAGGTATCAGAGTATTGTCTCTATTGCAATAAATAAACAAGCATTGAAACAGATTGTCTAGAGAAACCAGTCCAATCAACAAGTCAAATCATCACAGGTACCCAAGAACAGGTTAGAAAAGCAAATGGTAGGAGTGATGTACATATAGTTAAACACCCTACCACAGTGAAGAAGAATTAGCTGGATAACTCAGTGTCCCTTAGAGATCTCTTTTCTCTGATCTTATGATTGAAAATTATATGATGATGGCAAAAAATTGCACAGAGAAAATGTCTTCCAAAAGCCTTTCGCTCTCTTCAGCCTGACAGTGAATCAAGAAAGGATTTTTCTCTACAAAATGTTCAGTGTTTTTCATCTTACACCTGACTGTCATGATAAAGTGATGTTGTACTAGCACAATGCAGCCACCCTCACAATGATCTGTGACTTTATTTCATGAGTGTGCTATTAGATTATAATATTATTGCTGAACAGAACAAGCCCACTGACTAGGTGCAGAGAAACATCCAGATGATATGAGCTTGCACTGTGTCCTGGTAGACATTTTTGAGCCAAAAATCTCCCCTCAGCAACCCAACCACTTGCTCAAAAGCCTGTTGCTGCTTGTGACAGATCTGAAAAATCACATTTTGCAAAGAGAGCAAACCTGCTTAGACAATGACAAACAATTTGAAAATAACTGGTCTGACGGGATGTCCGAATTGTTGACAGAAAGAAAATATTCATGTGTGCAACAAGCATGAAAGATGAAAGCCCCTCTCTGGTGCTCTTCTTCTGCTGAAGCCCTTTCTCCGACCTGTGGCCTCACCAGATGACCTGTGAGCAGAGAACAGGGGGAGTTTAAAAACAGTTCCTACTAAAGCTTTTCTGAAGGAAACTCTGCCACAGATGCTGTAGTTGTATCTTTTATATTGCCTGCTATCTGCCTGTAAAGAGTTAGTAAAGTAGTCTGGAAAATCTAGGAATTTTGCTTTTCGGACACAGCAAAATTCTACATTAATATTTATACTGCATATTTATAAACTTTTCTGGTTATACATTCAGATCCACCCAGGCCAGAAGCTGCAGGGCTGGGAGAGCTGTGGTGCAACTCCCTGTCTTCCCTCTGGTGCCTCTTTTCTTGGTGCCCCATGGATTCCTGTGACTCCAAAGCCAAGGATTTTGCTTCAAACTCCTCACCTTTTGTTGCTAGGTGGGAGCCCTGGGCAGCCTGAGTCTCACCTACAGCAGCTCCTGGCATAGATATCACCTGGCATGTGAAGTATTTCATACTTATAAAGGTCTGATATTATACTGGGACAGTGACTGCTTCTCTCTATGACCATCTAGTGTTAAAGACCACGATACTGTTGACTCGACTCAGAGCTACACCCCAGTAAAAATAGCTTCCAGAACTGTATCCATGCGTCTGTTGGTCCATTAGTCTTGTTTGTCTCAAAAACTAAGCAGAGGGTTTTTTTCAGATGTTTCCCATGGGAAAAGAGCTTTGCATGGCCAGATTATTTGGCAATACTGTTTTAAATGACCTTGGTCCTGCAAAATTTTGTTTTTGCTTTTAAATCTGTTATTATACCTTTCTCATATTTTAATGCAAAAGAAAGTGCATTCCAATACTTTCATCCTGTCCTCCAAACTCTTTACCAGTGCAATGGCCTGCTAGGGCTGCAGCACAGTTCTGGCTGGAATAAGTCTTAATTAGCTGCCAGTGATGTCATGTCCATGTCTGTGTTAAAAGCACAGGCCTAAGTGTTCCTCCTTATTTAATGTACTGCAGAAATACCATTTTGGGACAGCATTAAGATGCTTCAGAGCCAGTCTTGTATTCCTCCCGTAGCTGAGACACTTGGCCTTCAGCCTTCTGACTTCTGACACTGCCCCAGTTGTGCTGTAATGGTCCAGAAACACACTGCCTGTTGTGTTTTACTGCTTATGTGAAAACTGTCCAATTCCTTGTCAGTTGACAAGGGAGGAGTGTCACACTGAAGGATTGCACAGCAGTGTGTCTGGGAGCTACGTTATTTCACACCAGCAGCAACCTTCCAGCGTTTGCACGGCAGCCCAGTTGAGCCTTGGTGCTCATGCCATACAACAGAGAGCAAACCCCATTGTAGTCACTCTCTCTGCCAGAGAGACTAGCGCATGTTGCCAAATATCTCCCCTCAACACATTTATTGAACATTAAAACAGCAGAATAGCATTGAATGAGGTCCAGTAATTTTATAGGATATATTTTAGTCACTAGACTTTGAAGACTAGTCCAATGTTAATTATAAAGTTTCTGTGTCTGGATAACATATTGTTAACAGTTATTTTGTAAGTGCTAATGGCAAGATGGAAGATTTCCAATAGTTTTATTGAGGAAGTGGCAATTAAAATGTTGAGCACTGCAACATACACACAAAATAAAAATAATCCTGCATACACAGCACTTTGTGTCTAAAAAAAAAAAAGAAAACACAAAACCCAGGGATTACTATTTTTCTTTGAAATAAATGCAATCATTTTATTTCTAAAAAGTTTTGCCTTTGAAAAAAAAATAAACATTGATTTACTTGCCAGCTTCAAATGTCACAAGTCTTGAACAAGTTTGACATTGCTTAAAAGCACATCATGAAACTATTAGAAAGCTAAGACAAGTTGCTATGTTATGTTTTTCCACACACAAAGAGCAACAATATGTTCTCAGTTTGAGTAACTTCTTTTAGATTAAGGGAAACAAAACAAGAAAGAACAAAGGCAAAGTGTTCACAAGATTGTGTGGAAGTGTCTACACCGGTGAACTTTGATTGTGTGGGTGGGAAGAGGTTCTCTGCAAGCACCACCACTAGGTCAGCTGGGTGCAATGGTGCTGCTGCGTGCAATCAGAAGAAAAAAAAAAAAAAGACTAGCTGCAGATTTGTATTACCCATCATTTATAATAGCAGGTTCCACACAGACCTTGCTCTGCAGTGGAAATGGCTACCACCTGCTAAAAGGAGCCCTGCTGGCACCTATAGTGGAGACATGAGTCCAGCAGCACCCAGGTTGGTTGTTAGCATGAAGTTGGTCAGTGCAAAGCACATAATCCATGCAAGCTGAGTGGGAGCTGGGGGGTCCAGCTGTTTGAGTGGGTTTGGGTTTGCCTGCAACATACCTGTTTTAATCTAAACCTGCTGCAGTGGACAGGTTTTAAGGCCCTTCCTTAATGCTTTTCCAGACAGCTCTGTTTCCAGACAGCTTGGTGAGGCTGGATTTCACATCCTCTTCTGGCTGAGTGGATGTGAGTTCGTGGCTTGGGGGAGGCGAAAGCCTCTCTGGGCTGCTGTGGCATGTCCCCAGCTCCCTCGGCAGTGTCAGAGCAGACAACAGCCTTGGCAGCTGCAGGTATCTGGGGGAAGTTTTTCAGGCCCTCCAGACACCTGAACATTGATCAGCCACAGAGCAGTTACCCTGGATTTCCCTCTCCTTCTCTTCTTCCTCCTTTTCCTTTCTCTCTGCTCAGTGGTCCTGACATCATCTTGGTAGGCAGCTGACACTGACTTCCTGCTTGGGAGTTTTGTCTCTATTTCTGATGAAAACCACTGGGCGCACAAGTGCCAGCTTTGGACACCTGACTGAATTTCATTATTCTGCTACTCTCTGTGTAGCCTCAGGAAATCGAGTGAAGTGACTCCAGGGCCAAGGGAGCCCACCTGTGGTCTGAATCACCTCTGGAGACATCTTTCACTCTCCCCTGCCTACAGGGAAGCATGTTCCTAGCCCAGGTGCAACTCATGGTTCACAAGGTTCAATGGGGCAAACCTGGACCACCCGTCCTGAAGATTGCTCGCTTGCTCAGACAAAGCAACCAACCTATGATGCAAAGGAGCACTAGCACAGCAAGAGGTGTTTTGTTGAAGCAAATAGTAATATAAAAAATGAACGAAGTGAGTAAGAATCCAAGACTCAACATTCTCTGTCTGTTGTTCCTACCTTTCCCCTTGTTTTTCCACAGAAGGGAAAAAAAAAGAAAGAGCAGGGAAGTATTGTACTTGACATCCTTTTATGTTTTGCTTTGACTCTGTTTTCCCCTTTTTGCATGGTAATAAAAGACAGCAAGGGGATTCTGACCAGCATGAGCACAGTGCATAGTTGTCCAGCGTGACCCCACAGCTGTATGGCAGATCACAAGGACTGGGTTTTGGGGTTTCTTGCAGTCCCTGGGCAAGCTCTAGCAGAGGGTGTTCAGCTTCCCCTGAAGTTGAAAGCTGTGATGCATCAGGGATGTCTGCCTGGACACAGGGGAAAGATGCCAACGTAGACCTAAAGGAGACAAATCCCACTGACCCGCAATATCCTAATTATTTTTCAAGTGCAAGGCTGTCTGAGTGCAGCTTATAGAACAGTGTTTGAGGGCTGAGCACCTCTGAGCATTGGGGAAATTTGACTTCACACCTCGCATGATGACACAGGTGTACTTCTCACCCAGCAATAGTCAACCCTTTTCAGCCCACAGCCCGCTTTATATTTTTTCAAGGAATGTGCCCTTCATCACAAACAGAAGCCTCCTGGCAGCAGGAGATTGCCTGTCTCAGTCACAATTTCCAGGCCCTTTCAGAGTAGCATGTAACATCCAGCAGATCCGTGGGCTGAGACTCACTGCACATTTGAATGGCACTTCAGCTCTTTGCTTTGAAAATACTAACCTGACTGATTTTGGACACTGAACTTTGCCTAAGAGGAGTGCCCCGGGCTGTCTGTGTCTCCTGCCAGCTCTCACGATCGCCTCCTGCAGGGAAAGGTGGCCAGCTTTTGTTTCGAATGCCCCTCAGCCCAACCTGAGCTACATGGACATGCAACTCCCACCTCTGCTGCTGTTGTTGTGGGGAGCTGCAGAAGGATCACTCGTTGAATGAATGTTTCCTGAACAACAGCCTTTAGCACCACTTTTAACATCAAGTTTTGTGAGCACCATTTAAGCTGCTGTGTCCTGAACTGAGCAAGGAGTGGCTGTACTGGGATAAGCAGTCGAGGTGCCCTCACAGAGCATGCTTCAACTGGCCGCTGGGCTGCAGAAAGAGACCAACAGGTATTGGCAGTTATATGGAAAATCCCGTAGTGATAAAATAGCACTTTTGAGATGTTCAGCTGTAAAACCTGCCACAGACACTTTTCTAAATCAATCCAAGCTTTATGTATAACTTGATAAAAGATTTATTAGGTGAGAGATAATAAATATGTAGAAAAGAAAGGTATGGAAAATAAAAGTAATATACCTGTAAATGGTCTGCTATACCAAGCTGAACTAAACAAGAGCTTGTCTGGGACAAGTCTCTCCACATGAGTTGCTTATTAAAAAAGAAAGAAAACAACAACAACAACAAAAGGACCAGGGTATAATGATCCTGTGTAAGTTCTATGAGAGGGCAGCAGTTTCTGACCACTGATGTTCTGCTTCTCCAGCTGTTTCTCCAGGATCTCTGTTAGTTTGAGTGGGCTTTGAGGTGTTAGGTGTCCACGCTTGTGCTGTTGTCCACAAGAAGTCACAACCAAACTGCAGCCCAAGATCAAGAGGCATGAGGCAGCAGACTCTGTTCAGGAAACACAGATCACTGAGATCAATGCTTGATGCTTTCTGTGAGTGGTTAAATGATCCACCCAGTAACTAGTGGGACCTTGACACTGTGAATTACTGTTATTAAGAAAGTTAGGAACACCTGGAGAGAGCACTGGAAACTTTCCAGGAAATGGTTATACTGGTACTTTAGGTGTGGCCTCAGTAGTGATTTAAAGGCAATATGGTTGGAAGAATCCTTGCAGTACACTCTGAAAACTGTGCCATGACTGAACTGGTGCACAAAGAGAGACTCCAAAAGCAAAATTCCCTGTTCACAGGTAGACTTCTCTACTGATGATGTCATCATTTCTCACTGAGAATGGTGTTGTCAGTAGAGAATCTTCTTCAGAAACAGCCAGCAGTAAGGAACATTTATTTTTTGTTATTCCATCACCTAAAAATGTCAGCAGTAGTTTCTATGCCATCTCTCTTTGTCAAGACATATCTGTTCTGTAGGGAGAGCAGTGAAAACACATAACACCAAGTAAATATTAATGTGTGTGGCCATTCATGTCATTATGCTTTATTATAACAATTTTCTTCAAAGGTAGCATATAGCATCAAATAGGCTGGTTAGAAAACAATATGTCATTCCTGATTTGCCTATGCTTATGGACGAAAGGTTGGGTTTTTGTTGGAGTTTTTTTGTTGTATTTTCTTCTATTGGACCCCAGCCTAAAATGAAACAGCACTAGAAGAGAGGTCAAGAACTTGGAAGAATTCATTCAAGGAGAACCAGGTACAGCTTGATTCAATATCAATATTTCATATGTCTGAGATTGTGGTTCAAACTACAAGATAGCAGAGCACCATTTTTATAGCTTTCCATCTGTGAGAAGTTATTTCTCAAAGCACTCTGTATGAACAATCTAACAGATATTCATTTTTGAGATCATATGTTCTGCTAAGTGGGATCTTTTTGATGCACAATCTGGCTGTGATAGTAATTTTAAAACTAGAGAGAGTCTTAGGGCCAGATTCATAAAAATAAATGTCTTCCACGCAGTTATTTTCCATGATACATTAACTCCTCCTTTTCCAGGAATTTGCAGGAAAGTAATATACTCAATATTGTATACTTGTGGAGCAAGGGAAAAACGAATCAGTGCAAGAATTGTAAGGAGATGATAAAGTTTATATTTAAGTAATGAAACACACATACCCTTTCTTTTAAAAATATTTTCTTGTTTATTTCAGGACATAAATACAAATACTTTGAGAGCAGCCAAAACTCTTTCATGACACAGAAATAAGAGTTGTTTTGCATTGATGCTCTTCCAGTTACAATGCAGTTGTAGCATATCACATACTTGGTATTGAAGGCAATTTGAAAATGCTAGAAATCACTTTCAGCTATCCAGTACTCAGGACCCATCTGAGACCAGTTGTCTTGGCAGCCCAGGCTGGATAAGGAACCTTGTTTTCTGTGGCCAGCAGGCACTAGCATGGCTAGCATACCATGCCACTATCTTTGATTTCTCTGTCTAGATGAGCAGGAACTGATTTAGAACAGGGATGACTGGTGGTGGCCTTGGTTACAAATTTGTAGCCAGGTTTGACATGTGCCTTTGGACAGACAGTGAGGTTTCCTAACTCACACTGCCACCACAACCCTGGTTTCGTCTTACCCTCCTTATGCTGAGGTAACAAGAAATAACCAATGAATCTGTAGAAGCCACAGTGCTGACTCACTCAGTTACCCCAGTTCCTTATGCCAGATCTGAATTTGAAGCTCTGTGCCTGATGTTATGCAGAAGAACACAAGATTTGTAGATAAAACTTTTTTTATGGCTTTATCATTCATGACCCTTTTGGATTACAGCAACAGAATCATATGAATCACTATCACCCCACGCTTGTGACTTTTCTCTGAGCTTTTGAAGCATGCTGCAGTGGCACATGAGCTTCCAACAAAGGCTGCTTTGCCTTTGTTCATGTGGATGACTGTCCAGGAAATTCTCACCCATGTTGTCTTATCCCTTTTAGCTTTGCTTGCTCCAACTCTAAGTCCTTTAGGCATATTCTAAGGCTAAGAGGTGAGAACTAGGGAGTAAATGCCAGAGGTTAAATCTTGACTTTACCAAAGATTTTTTGTGAGCTCTGCCACTGTTTCTTGTGGAAGCAGGCTTTCAGGCTTTTAGATCAAATTGAGCAGGTGGAGAAATCCAGGCTTCCTTGCAGATTTCCTTTTTATTTTTTTTTTCCCCAGGGTGACATCCAAGTGTAAAGAGACCAACTTCCATATACATCTAGGATATTTGGAAGTGTGTCTAGCTAGTCATGGCAGTAGCAGTAGCTCAGACCAAGCTGTTGAACATCAGGAATTACCAGACATTTCTAATGTGTAAGTATTGACCAGTTCCATGGTTGATACGTAATAAATCAAATGTTGCTGGTAAAGCTAGTGTTACTACATATGCTATGTACACACAATCATCAAATGCATCGTGCACACACCAACCTTGCAGTTCCTGCGTGGATGAGGAGCTGAAAGGAACTGGTAGGTGTACTTCACAGAGTCAGGAGTATGTGGCAACCCCACTTATGCAGATGGCTCACTGCTGAAATAGGGTGACTGATGTTTTTTGTGAGTGAAGAAATGATTATCAGAGTGGTTCAGAAAGAGATCATCAACATCCAGGGCGTCTTGTGAGGCTGTAGGCTTGCATTTCTTCATTTGAGGTTTAATAAGGAAATATAATTGCATACCAAGAAAAATGAAGGCTTTTTAATTTTTGCTTGTAAGGAAGGAAATATCTAACTCAGTCATTAAAGCCAATTCAAGCTAAGACACTACTCTGTTTATCTGCTCTAGAGCTTTCTTCATCCACCTCTGTAGCCTCTCAGTGTCTTTCTGGATGAAAGGACAGTGCCTAACATGTTTCCTGCTGCCTTTTGCTCTTTTTCTTCCCTTGCTGCAGGACCAGGTCTTGGCTGAAATATTAATAGACTGTTGTCTGTCATCCACTTCTATTCTCATGCTCCATGCACTTGAATTTTCATATGTCCAAATTTTGAAAGAGAAGTCTTGCAACATGTTCTAAAGGTGGTCAGTCTCTGCTTAACTTTAACCTTTAAACTACATCCACAGCAGGATCTCTTGACCACAAAGCCTATTTCTTGCCCTATTTTGGGTTTTAGTAGCTGTATGGATCTGGAAAAGTGCAGATTTCTTGATGGTTCTTGGACAATTTAAAATTAAAAAAATAGCAACAGTAAAGGCTGATAGTGAATGATACAGCAAATAGCTAACAGCAAAAGCAATAGTGAATGAAAGGATCGGGTCATAGGAACGAAGCTGTTATGTCAGCTTATACTGTTACAGGGAAGAGCTGCTGTATTCTTCAGGGCCCAGAAGCTCTCCATTGCTGTTATGTTAAACCCCAGATTTGAAGGCTGATGGCTTTCATCCAAAGAAAAAAAAATCATGATATGGACACATATGAGATCTAATAGGAGTTCCATGACATCATCTTCCAATTTTAATTCTTTTCTCTGTTTGTCTGAAGATTCTTCTCTGGTGTAAGCATGTGGAGGGGCCTTGGGGGGTGCCTCCTGTATGCAAATGTGCTGTAAAAATTGCAGCAGTTTTAGTGCAGTGAGTGAGGGGGTATTGAACAGATCACCTTCATAATTTAAAGCAATGAGATCAGCAGAGCTCTTTGGAGGTATAACCCCATCAGATAGCACCACAGATGCTCTGCCCTCCTTTAAAGACAGAAGACAACCCAGTCTGAGTGGGATCAGGGGGCTTAAGGCAGGGGCTTCCTCTGAAATAGTCCAAAGAGTGGAAGCACTACTGGGTACTAGGGCCTCTCCTCAGCAGAAAAGGTACATTTTGAAATACGCGCAGAGACCTTTGGTATTTCTCCCTCTCCAGATGACCAGACAACTGGAGGGCATCTGTACAAGTCAGCTTAGATCCAACTGTGAAACTCTTCATATAGATCTCTATGACAGGAATCCTCTGAAACTTTAGGTCTGGAGTGTTTGCTTTAGCCGGTCAAAGAACAGAAATGATCCAGGACTGAGCAGCAGCGTGGTGAAAGAGGCTTTGTAGGTCTCAGAAAAGAACAATGAAGATAAAGAGTGTTTCACACAAGCATTCAGCTCTGGACAGGTTTGCTCCAACCTCTGACTCTCTGTCACTTAATGCAAATGTTGCAGAGGTTTAGAGTGGCACTACAAGTGTAATGTGTGGATGCACTGACATTTTCCAATGGGGTATATTAAAAATGGAAAGAAACTAGAAACTCATATGTGGCTTGTAACTTCAAACATTTCGACAGGATAAATATATGCAGAGTGCTTAACAATGCTGTGCAATATTTTTTTGAAATATATACTCCCTAATGTACTTGTAAGCAGGGGGAGTTCAAACAGCAATCAGCCAAAACTGAATAGGTACACTCCATCAGAATAGATTTTCCTTATAGTTGCCCTCAAAATAGCATCATTTCTCATACTACTTCAAGCTGATTTAAGTGTTGGGTCTGTGCCAATTATTTGTTAAGCCTTCTGTCTTTATTTTATAGCTTATGTGATACAACTGACCAACTCATGGAAACATCTGTTGCATGCAAAGGCAAAAAGTACTAGGATCCTACCAATGTTTAGATGTCCACTTTGACCCTTTTCTACCATTGTTACCTCTGAGGTTGGCATCAAAAGCAGATTATGCTATTCTAAAATGGTTTTTTGTTAATTTTGTAGAGGTGGGAATGTATTGCTCATTTAATCTAAGTCGATCTTTGTTAGCTAAGTGTACAATTAAAATTACAGTATTTGATGTAGATCTGGGTGGCTTATAGCACCAGTCTCTCACTTCTAAGTACAGAGTTAAAGTTCAGCCAGAGGTCTTGCATCATATGGGTTTTCAGGGATTTTAGTGTAGTCCCCACTGGAGTGTTATCTACAACACAAACAACTATACATCATTTGGCAATTTAGGACAAAATTTGATTAGGAGACATCCTATTCTAGCTAATTTTAACATATCGAAGAGTGTTTCCCCTTCACACAGCAGTTATTTCTGGCAAGACCTAAAATTGTTAATGAAGAAGAGGAGATTTGCCATACTATCTAACCTTCAAAGCATATCAAATTTGGCACTTTTCTCTTAACAAATCTATAGCATGATATTTCACCTAAAAGATTATATTGAAATATGACTGAGCCAGTGCCAAGAAGATCTGAATCTCTCACTCAGAAACAATTCTCTGCCTTTCATTATGTTTCATAGGCTTTATTTAATCCAGCACTGATTAGTGCCTTCAGTGCCACATTCTCTAAACACTTTCTGGTGAATGGCAGCATTTTATAGAACAAGGTCCCTTCCTCAGCAAAACTGTTGTACATTTTAACAGTGGGATTCATTTTGCTTTAGTGTATCTGTGTCAAAATAAAGTGTCCAGTCTAAGGAAGCTCTTCCTACAGTAAATGGAACAGCCCAACTCAAGTGAGGGGCTCCCATACCAAGTTCCTACAAGAAGTCTCTCTTGAAGGTTGTCTCTTCACTGAGAGATTGTGAGGGTTATAACTTAAAATGCTGGAAAGGAAAAGATGTCCTCATGGTTCAGATGACTCAAGCTTTATCACCTTCTAAGTCTGTCATAAGATGCAGTTCTTCTATGGGTCAATAATTTGATTTCAGCTGGACTATCCAGAGCCTAAAATGCATAACTTCTCTGGCTTTTCTTGCTGTAAGTCTCTTTCTCAACTTCAAACCTTAATGACTGCTAATTCCACACAAAGACAATACCATGCTGACACCTGTAGAAGGTGGGCACTGAAATTCCTTCAATGTGTGTCAACATTGGCATCTGAAAAAGAAAAATCCAATTTGAAAACAGTTTAAAATTTTATGATGCCTGTGGTAGATGCACTCGACTTCCCCTCCCCAGCCAAACCAGCAGCAGTTTGGTCCAGACTCCAGAGGAGGTAAAGGCCTGAGCCGCAGCCAGGCCAAGAACTCCTTCCAGGAGACTCACAAGGAAGCAGAACGGTGCACTGAACGCCGGTAACTTGTGGGCACAGGGAGTCTCGTGCAGACTTTTCCTACTGTATGCAATTCGACTACGAGTCAATCACTTCATTCTATAAATACGACAGCCTAGATGAGCCCAGTTTGAGCTCTCCCTCCTAAATAAGTGAGCTGTATGGCAATGGTTTTGCTACTAACAGGTCAGTGGACGAGCCCAATTCAAGTTCAATGTTGATCATTTGGCTTAAGTAGATGCACACCAAATGTAACAGATTATTTAGAGATATAAGGTTGTATGATTTTTAGTGTACTCTTTGATTCATGTTAATTAGTAGACTAGATTTGCTAAAATTTTAAGCTGTAAGGTCCTGCTCGTATTTACCAAAAGCAACTGCAGACTACACTAAATGCCTGCAAGTTAAAGTCTAGCTTGCACTTTGCTGGGAAAAATGGAACTGACTGAGAAAACTGTGATCCAAGGCTAACGCAGAGACATTACAGACATCTGCATAGCGGGGCCTGTTTTGCACTTCGCTGAGAAGAAAGGATTCATCCAGACAAAACGGCACCTTTAAGGATATGGACCAAAACCAACGTCAACAACTGAACAAACCAAAGGCCCACGTGGAGTCAGGGAAAAAGGGTCAAATGGGGAGCAAAGGACCTGGTGGTGAAATTTTGCTATTGGACTGGATCTTGGTGTGAATGGTCTGTAAAGATACAAAATTTCATAGTTTTCTATGCTTAGGTGGACCTCTGCACAGGTACCCAGCTTGAGCCAGCCCTTCTGATATTCTACTTCGTTAAATTTTTTATTTTCTGAGAATTTTGTTTCCTGAAAGTCTGTTTTGCATGCAGTTAAGGGCCTCGCCTGAATAGGCTCCGGAGCAAATGGTTATCAGTGAGAGAAGAATCCTTAACGTTTGCACCGCGATGGACATAGGCCTCACGTGAGAGTTTGCCTCCAGAGCTCCAAGACGCAGCCCCTGGAGCGAACGCTTATCAGAGAGGGAAGATGCCTGAAGATTTACTTCTTGAACAGGTACAGGCACCTGGAGAGAAGGTAAGCAGCATTCGACTTGGCATGTTTCCCCCATGCAGTAAATAATAGAGTGAACCTGCCACAGAACTCTTTTAAGTCATGCTTCTCTTTAAGAAATCTAAATATTGTTCTGCAGCAAGCAGAACCCTAAAATCACTCTCCTGTGACAACGTCAAAGAAGACATTGCTAGGAGAACATGTTTTTCAAAGATATAAATTCAAATCAACAAAATCTCTTAAACTATAAAAATTCAGACAGAAAATTTTTCTTTTCAGGGACTTGTATGAGGAAAAGAAAAAGACTGTGGAGCCTTACGCTGTGGTGATCTTCTCCCAGTTTCTGGTTGCAAAGGAACTTCCTGCTGAGCAAAGTTCAAGAGACTAATCTGAGCAGCCTTCAATATTAATTCTGTGAGCAAAGGTGAGATGAAGATAGTGCTTGGACAAGTCCAACTGTAAGGGGACAGGCAGATAGCTTTCAACTACATTCAGTTCCTGCACCTCTTCTCATCTGTTTTGATCAGTATGAGCTATATACCAAGTGTCTAATGATAGCCTGAAGTGTTTTAAATGGGATATTTAAACCTTGGGACCCATGAAATTCTGCAGGACCATAGTGCCTCTTCCCTGAGCACCTGCTGCTGTAAACATGGCAGCCAAAGCCTTCATCCTTCAAAAAAACGTTCCTATGCTTTTTTCCATGCTGTTGTCTTATCTCTTTTCCTTCATCTGCTCATTCTAAGTACTTGACCTTTGACCTTAAAAGTCTTCCTAAATATCAGTCTTCTGCTTTATGTCAGTTTGCAGCATACAGTGAACTGTCAGCTTTGTTGTTAGCTATTTATATGGTATCTTTTATTTTGATATGAAACTGTATCTCACAGCTTCTTGTTTTAAATAGTGTATCATTCATTAAATCAGATGAGACTTAAATTTAATTTAATTTTCTCGTTAGAAGTAGTTGACCTTTTTTTTTTCTGTTTGCCATTACCTGATCTCTGCAACAACAAAACTTACTTTTTGTTTCCTCAAGATTTGGATCTCAGTGTCTTCTGTCTCTAAATCTGTCTGCATATATTCCCTTATTGAATATACATACCTTTTACATTAACTACCTAAGAAGCTCATGTGATGGCATGTTGTGCCTAGCTACGTATCATTCTCAACATCTACCTGTTCCTGTCAGTTGACAGAGGCTCTACAACTGTCAGTTCCCCTAAAAAGCAGACCAGTTTCAGAGGAATTCAAGAGCTGGTTGGATACCTCAAAGTGCTTTAAACCACTGTAAATGTAGGTACCTAAACAGAGGAGGAAGATCTTATTTAGTACCTCCACCGAAACATGTGTGAATAGAAATGCGGTGGACATGTGTTGCCTGATCCTTCAGCACTGGACTTCCTGCCACTTCGCTAGGAAAACAGGTAGATATGGGAGGGCTGTTGAACAATAGAGGGTGACAAGGAGTTGAGAATGCTGGAAAAGATATTAAGGGGCATACGACAAAACTTTGTGGGAAATCAAGTTTGTTTAGCTCTGGTCTCATGGAACAAACTGTTTACTGTAATTGTCTCTTCTGAAGAGCTGTTACTTGCTGCTTTGTGTTTCTCTGACTGTCTCCATAGTTTTATATGATATTCTCCTCACATATCATCTTCTCCATCTGACTGCTATTTAGTTTTCTGCCTATTTAGTCATATAAAGTCATCTATGCAAAAACCAGACATGACTGAAGTTTTGTTTCCTTTTTTTTTAAATAAAAGAGACGGGGAGAAATCCCAGCTTGCAGCAGAACCAGACCAATTTACCAAAGCTGCCCACCCATTCCCAGGCAACCTGGGGACATTTTCTTCAAACAAGCCCTTCCAATATTTCACAAAGCAAATTCTGTGACTGATGAGGTTTTACTAAACCACTAAAGAAAAACCACCTCCCTTTGACCAGTTTATTCGTCTCTACCAGTATAAAATTAAATTTTACACATTGAGAAAATTGAGCTTTTTTTTTTCTACTTTTTCCTGCAACAAAAATACGGAAGGCACATAACTGGCTGTGGACACAGTCTTATACAGCTTTATAATGTAAATCTTCATTACATTCAGGTGACTGACCAGCACAAGAGAACACTTTGTGGTAACTTCTGATTGGGGCTGGTGGTCAACATAGCAAAACAAGTTTTGGGTCGGATAGTTCATCTACCTTGTAACAGCAAAGCTTGCTATCTCAGAATTACACTTTTTCACCAAATTAACGTGTTAGGAACACCTTTGTAGAAAAAAAAATGTTATATATGGAAAACAAAACAGAGGCAGAGAACAATTCAATGTTATTTCAAGAAAGATGAGACTGGATATTGATAATCATTTGCAAAGGATACAGCAAAAACTTCATAGCAGAAAAATCCACTTGAAACAGAGACTGGAAGTCAGCCAAATTCCCTAAACTGCTGACGACAAATCACGGTTACATAAGACATCCCCCAAATCATAGTAGAAACCAAACAGGGGAGTGAGCAGAGCAGATGTTTGGAGGTCATTAACAGGAGCTCAGTTTTCCTTGCCTGGTGGCTACCTCTACAGATATCTGATTCCCAGAATTTTCCTTGACCTCCAAACATCTGCTCTCTTCTCCTTTTCTCTTTACAACTGTACTGCAGAGAGCCTCACGCAGTCATAACCTTTTCAGTCCCTTCTTACAAAATATTTGTATCTCACTCCCCTAAATCATGATGGAAAGTATTTGACAGGTCTGGAGCTATCATCATTCATAGCAGGGCCTTCGCATTCATTGTGTTTGGTGCTAAACCATATTACTTGGCTTTTTTTTCTTTTCCTGCATGCTGTGAGTATGCACAGAAACTGTACAAATAAGCTAGTTTAGCGTACTTAGTTCTTTTGATTTGAACTCTTAGACACTTTCCTTATGGTCTATATTTTGCCATTTTACTGCATTTCTTTATCTGCTGCCCTTTGTCAAGTTCACAGCCTCCATAAGAACTAGACATACCCAAGACAGCTTTATTACTTTGCAAAACATGGGAGCCAAACACATATTTCCAAGTATGATTGCTACTGCTTTTCCTTCCTCTAATGGTCAAACATATCTAGTGAAAGTTGTGTACAATGAGTTCTGGTATTGCTCAGGGGTCCATTATCTATGGCCATTTAAAATGTTTTCCTGTGGGACAATAATAGCCAGAGTCATTCTTTCTTTTTGGACCATTTTTTCTCTTTTTTTTTCTCAGAATTTCCCATACCTCCCACTTTTCCAGGAAATCAAAAACAGATTACATGTGCTGCAATAAGCTTCCTTGCTAATCCCCTCACATCCCTCAAGGCTCATGTCTAGCAGATAGCAAGTTGCTTGTGTGATCATGTGTTCTAAGCATTTCTCACTAATATAAGTTTCTGGAGTAAATATTTTCATATTTTCTCTGCATTATCTAATTTACTAAGTAGCTTGTTTAGTTGGTTGTTTTTGTTTTGTTTTGGTTTTGCTGAAGTATTTTCTTCATCTCTTTCTCAGAAAGCTCTTAGTATCCCAGTCATTTGGGAGCTCTTGTTCTCTGTTGTTCTACTCACACCCTTGCCAGAATAAGGTGTTTTTTGGATTAAGGAACTGTTTTTCCAGCACAACAATCAATACACTTGCAACTAGAGAGGGACCAGGTTCCCTATTCATGTTTTGGATCCATGGGGCAATCTTGGCAGTTTAGGATTCAGAACTGAAGAGGACCTTGGAGTTAAAAACTGCAATCCTTACACAGGACCCTAACTCAGAGACTGTCGGGAGAGCTCAGCAGTCAGCAGCCACCCCCAGCCTTCAGGCTATTTTGTGGTTTCTTCCTTCCTCTCTCACTCTGTTGGTGTCCCTGGGGGTTCTGTCTATGGCCACATTTTCTTTTGCTCGATATTCTTTTGTACTGTAAAATGATCACGTGACTTTTTTACCACCTCAGTGCTGAAAACGCTTCAACCCTCTCTCACTGCCCTATTGCCCTTGGCATCTCAGTTTCTGTCCTTGTTTCTGCTCATGGGTGACCATGCTCAAGTTCAGCTTAGCTGGGCTGACAAAGAGGAGGAAAGCTCCTTCTGAAGGAACTAGGTGGGGCTTGGGGAGTCAAGGTTTGACCCTGCAATCCACTCTGATCTTCCCGTGGGCAAGTCGAAGGGTCCACCTCCACAGGGGTGGACACATTCAGACATCCTCCTGGAGGAGAAAACATGTACCGAAGCTGAATCGAAACTGTTTTGAACTCTTTGGATGCCCTGGACCTGGTGCTGTTAGTGTCAGATCCTACCCCTTCCTGCTTGTTAGGGAAGTTATCCCTTTCTCCCAGGTAGGAGCAAAGCCCCCATTGCCTTCAGGGTCCAGCCCTTCCCTGAAGCTGGACTAATGTGGCTTATGTGTCCTGAGCTAAATGCATAGGTGATACACAGGCTCCCGCTGGTACAGAAAGGAGACATACGCCATCTCTATGGCGGAGGCCACCATATGCACACCGTTCTATATTCAAATCCCTTTGGTGGCTTCTCATCAACTTTCAGAGGCAGTCTGAGGACTAAATCCTAATTTCTGAAAAAAAAATGGCTCAGGTCCCAGCCACATCAAAGACCGGGTTTTGATCTGTAGATGACTGTAACAGACTTCTTTGGGACAACAGACTTTCAGACTTGCTTACAAAAATGTAACAATATCCAGCAGCAAGGAGACAGAGTTCAACAAAGTCAGCTTAATGTAAATAAGTAGCAACCTCCTAGCTGTGAGCATAACTAAACATGGGAGCACTTTACCACAGAAGGCTGCAGACTTCAGTAAGCTTAGGTACATTTCTGAAAAGCATTACCATCTGGCATCTCTGGCAGCAAAATGGGTTTGGTCTAGGTTTGCAAAGGGAAGGAGGAGTCTGGCCTGTGTGATCCTGATGGTCTTTGCTGGTCTTGACTCTGGGAGCTGATATGTTCCTCTGGTCATGCCATTCTTCCATGGTCATTGTGAGGAGGGGGAATAGTCTCACAACACCAGCCTTTCTTCCTTAAGACAATAATTCAAAAGACTCTTCGGTTTCTGAGCTGCAGACAGCAAAAGACTGCCTGATAGCTTATGATCTGGATGAAACCTGGGCATGCTGCAACTTTGATTTTGTTTTCCTCTGAAGAAATGGGGGATCTGGCCTCTCACTGTAGTGACCTTGTCTTGTGTTGACCTGAGTTAGCCTCAGCGAGACAGCTGCAAGAGCACACAGCCTAGGAAACAGAGTAAATACCTGGTTAGCACAGGCTAAACTCAGAGCTTAGGGGGGACATGCTGGGACAGGACAGAGCAGCACACTAAGCTGATGTAGCAAACCTTTGGGAAAAGTTTAGCTGTTCAACTTACAGGGTCAGGCTCCTCTTTGCACTTGAGTGAGGAATCCTTTCCATTGGATTGGTAGGGACTCTGTAGATATTTTGAGACTCTTCCATCTCCCCAAGCTCACACCAAAGCCCACACTTTAATCAAGAAGTGGCTGTCATACAGTTACAGCAATTCCTGAAGACCCCTTTGAATGAGATTTCTGATACAGGAAAACAAGGAAACATACTGAAAAGTGAATGAATCTGAAGCTGAATGAGTGAATGAAACTGCAGCTCTTAATTTTTGTATCATTGTGGCTACAATGATGTTTTTCTAGTTTAGCAACTGTCATCTCCCCCGCTTTCTGTCTCACTCTGGTCACTTCTTACTGATTTCTCTCTCCACAACATCCCACATTTTGTCTTCTCATTCAGAGTATCCAAGATATTATTATCTTCTCTTTATTGTAGCAACTACTACCTTACCTCATTTCTTGTACACAAAGCTACAATCTCAAGAATTGACCTAGCTTGTGATCAAGGTAGATGCATCCCCTCCTGCATTGTTTCTAAGTTAATTCTACTTTAAAAGTAGTACAAGGTAGGTCTTGTTCTGCTAATACAAGCTGTCATCTTCAGCCAGTCACTGCTTGGGCACATCTGGTTGCTTTTCTTCACCATCTCATTCACATATACACATATTTCACTCTACTTCGGTATGAGGAAAAGTCTGCCTCCAACTTCTCCACTATATATTCTTCTTCATATGCCTTCCATGAGATCCATTGACTTCATCCTTTCTAAGCTACAGTATTGTTTTTATTGCTGCCAGCAATGGCTCAAGCCAGAGCAACTAGCAATACTTCCTTCTGATGGTTACATTCTGCATTATTGGTGGATATTACTTTACTTAACCATTTGTATTGCAGCTAACTCTGCATCTCAAGCACATGATCCTCTCTGGGTAAACAAATAGTCCCAGAATACATAAGGGAGCTCAAAGCCCTCATTAAAAAAAATGAAATGGTAGTTTTCAAAAGAATGAACTCAGCTAATTAAGTCCTGCAAAATTCAATTTTCTGAGCAAAGTTCTCCAGCCCATTCATTTTAAAAAACTGTAGTATTTTATGTTATAAAATGTCTTAAGTCTTTGACTTTTCCCTTTGGCCACCACTAGGTCGTATTTCAAATCCCTGGCACTCTTATTTGAGTCTTCAATAAGTTAAAATGTTATTAGTCACATTTTGAGTCTTTAATACTTTCTCCAAGTATACAATGAACATAAATCAAATATTCATCATATAATTGTGATTCAAATATATAATGTTCCAGACATGTTTAGGACAAATGTAGATAACTTTAATTAAGGGAGTTGTGATATTAGAAGTGAGATGTGAAGGGTGGCAAATCAGTAAATTTTAAATCAGCTTTATCAGAACCTCACAGAAATTATCATGTTTACATTACATCTCCTTGCTTTTTGGCTTAGCACTCTTGACCCAGACATCTTAGGTCTTTGTTACAGGGTAATCTTTGGCCTGTGCTAGAGTTATGATTATGTGTATATGCCAATGTCCATGTCATGGGTGCTTTCATTTGTTAAAAAGTGTTTGACTTAATCAGCATTATGTTCTAGACAACATTAAGACTCAACCAACAATTTCAAAACTAGACTTGGCTTCTTCAAGATTTCCATGCAATATACTTGAAGCTCAAATAGCTTTCCACAGAATGAGGCAGAATATGGAGGGAAACCACTAATACATTCTAGACATCAAGAGAGATATTTTTCTTTTCCTTCAACTGAAGTAAACATATGCCAAAGCCTCCAAAATCTTCAAAATTTTGCAAAAGAGCTTTCCATAGAGTTTAGCAAATAGAAGGCAGAAGAACTGCAAGACAAAGTTTGAGTTAGCCTATTTGTCTTGATCTTTCCCTCTTCCTCAGGTGTCCTTTGCAAAATATCAACATGACCCCTCTACAAGGAAAGTGTCCTTACATCTAGTGAAACAGATGACAGTGCCATGGGATGCAATATAATGTCATGAAAAGTTCACAGTGGAAATGGATTTGTGCCATAATTTTCACTGTCAGCCCCAAAGAAACACTAAGTAAAGGACAAAACCCAGCATCTCAGTAATTTAAATTTGCTTTGGCTCCTCTACCCATTGCTTAGCATGGGGAATCGTTAACTGTCTGTACACATCTTTTGTATAGTAACACTTTTTTGGGTAAAAAATTCAGCTGGTGAACTTGGTACCATTCCTTGTGTTGCCATATGTCACTCATCAAATACATGTGAGGGTTTATGTTCCTGGCCTATTGCATGTTTTGAGAAGTTTGTTTTCCTTACCAGTCTTGTTCAGCAACATCCTGCTATGAAAAGTCTATAAACCTGTAGTAGATGTAGCTGGATGGCTGCTCAACGATTGCAAATACCTGAACCAGTCATCTCCAACGAGCCTGGTTTTGTTCCCCTGACACTGATTAGTCCCAGGAATGTACCTCAATGATGAACTAGTTGGGGATGGAGGTAGATGTGACACTGTAATGGAGCAGCTTCTCTTACCTAAGGCAATGTTATTTCTACTTGGTAAAGGACGGTTGCCCTGGTTGGTAACCACAATGCAGGGAACTCTGGGTCTCCAAGAATGCCAGGGATATGTGTTCCCTTTTAAATATTCATAGTACTTCTCTCCCTCCATCACAGCTATATCCTGCATATGTATATAACCCAGTGCAAAGCCACTGCCATCATCACTGGAACAGCACACGGATTAAAAGAAGAAAAATAAATTCATCCTCTACATCCCAACAATTCAGATTTTGACCATGAAGGGGTTCTTTCTGTTACTTTTCCTGTATCTAGCATAAGCACCACAACTACCACTGCAAGTGAGCAAACACACCAGCAGCACTTGGAGCAAGGGGAAAAGGGTGGCTGTTCTCCAAAGGACACATTTCCAGCAAACACACCCAGCTGAAAGTGTTCAAAACCAGCTGGAACTTCTGGTTAGTGTTCAGATCACCTCACAGGGTGTCACGTGTGGCTTCTTCACCGCATACATTAGCAGCGGCGTATCCAAAGTGCTCAGGAATTCAAGTCGCATTTCTGCTGTGCCACTTACTACCTTAATTTACATGAAGTGTCTTTGATCAGGCCAAGTATGGCAATTACTGGACATTTCAATCCACTTGATTTATTCTACAAAATTCTGCTTTTTGTTTTGTTTTTTGCTTTTGTTTGTTTGGTTGGTTGGTTGGTTTGGGGTTTTTTTGTTTGCTTGGGGTTTTTTTGTGTTTTTGTGTGTGTGTGGGTTTTGTTGTTGTTGTTGTTTTTGTTTGGGTCTTTGTGTGTGTGTGTGTTTTTTTGGTTTGGTTTTGTTTGGTTTGATTTTGTTTTTTCCAGAATCCAGCAGGATGAAGACTTTTCAGATTTTCCTTCCTGGTGCTGGGGAGCTGAGATGACTCAGCTGTGCCTACAAGCACAGAGTAAAAGGACAAAGTGGAAGCCCTCTGCATCAGTGGGAGCACTCAGACTTCATGCAGATAGAACAGGACAAAAGCAGACACAATATAACAAATACCTCTTCTTCACTCTACTTCAGTTCCTGTTTCCACACACCCTTTACCCAGCCCAAGTCCTTTATATTTCACATTCTTGAGGATGCACGGGAGGATGCAGTGACATAGCATCATTAGCGTGGACTTGGGAATAAGGAATGAAATGGGGCCTCCATTGGCCCATGTGCCCCCGCCTTTTCCACCAGCTCTGTAATCCTGGATCTTGATGTGATTGCAGTGTTTGCTTGCTTAAAAGCTACATGAAACTGGGAGGGCTAGAAAGCCGTCAGAGCACTCTATTGAGTGCTTGCTTATAGGGAAGATAAGAATGTTCTTTGCCTGGTTTCACCTGTCAAGGAACTTCAGGATTCTGGCTTGTTATACACAGACCTGTATTAAATCAGAATTTAGCCTGCTATATATTTAAATGAATTAATATTGGCATATACATATAAAACTATATTTACACCCCCAAGTATATATTCACTGTATGTTAAATATGTGCTGAACGTATATTTAATGGACATTTATTTTGAATGTTTGATAAACAAAGTCAAATTACCCAATTTCTGCACAAAAAAGTAGGAAAAAAGAAAAGGCAGACAGAGCAGGCAACTTGGCTATAGTCACCTAAGATAAAACTGTAACACTCCCCTAGATTTCAAAGCCAGATGGAACCAGTCATGATCTTCCAGATTGATTTCCTGGGAAATGTCAAGATCATGCTCATAACTCCCAGTCAAACTATTGTGTATGAACACAGCAGAGCAGGAGGAGCATTCCTGGCACTGCTGTCTGAGGTGAGCCATGGAAAAGAGGTAATAAAATCTCACGTGATAACAGTGTTACTCAGAAAACAAGCAGAACCACATAAACTGGTTTACTCTGCACATATCCTAAACTCCAAATGTCCAGCACAGGAGCAGCCAGCACATCCTAAAACCATCTTTCCCTACAATATTACTGGTATAGCTCCCCAGAAAAGTATGTAGGGATATGATGGGGACTTGGAGAAATTCAAGCTTAATGAGGTAAAGACAGATTCAGTAAAGATGCTGAAAAGAAGAAAAACAACCCAAACCACAGTTTTGAAAAGGTTATGGTAGATAATCTATTTTTGTTCTGCTTGAGAAAAGCGATGATGCTATGGGCTAGATTAAATCATGGAGGTTACGGTGGTCTTATGCCAGAGTTCCTGTTTATAGGGGTACCTAGACACGGACTTTTACTGGCTTATAATGGCCAGTAAAGTACCTTAAGCTTTAGGTGCTCCTGCACTACAGGAGGTCGTGGAGGCCATGTGCATGTTGAGGAGCATGTGAGTGGCAGGGAGATGCAGAACAATTCTGGGCTTGCCCAGTCTTGCGCGAGTGGGATATCAAGGAGGTACCTTTCACCAGGGCTGCCACCACCCTCACTCATAGCACCCAGGCGCAGAATCTGGCCATGACACTTATCCAGGAGCCATCTCCGACACATACTTTTCTGCATGCTGGCGTCTGTGCAGTGTGGTGCTGACGCCAGGCTGGGGTGAGTCAGTGGCAACCTCCCCAGCAGGGCACCACCTCTCCATGCTCAAAAACTTCCTTGTGATGCCATCAGGTTGGACATCACTCATGGAGAAGAAAATAAAAACTGTGGGTATATTTGGTTGCTGGGCATATATGACAGGTGGTTATTAACCCAACTTCGATGTTAATGAAATTTGGTGACCTAATCTTACCTTCAACTATATCTCAACATGGATGGCCCTCTACTGGACTTTCTTCTTGTCTCCTTTGCAAAATCACATGCCTCAGCTATCCTGAAATGGTGTTTTCAGTTCTTTTGGACAGGAGTGATGAAGAGATGAATGAACTGTAACTTGTATCTGGGTAACACCTTTCTTAAAGAGAAGAAACACTGTCTCTTTGGTGCACCTAAGCAAGGCAATTTCCAGCAAAGTCAGCAAATGCCTTTTGTGCTATGGATGGTTTTTTTCTGCTAAGAAAACTCCAAGTTTCATCTCTAAGTGCCACCAGTCCATATCTAAATATTTCTTATGCAAAAACGAAATATAGGGTAAGCTGAGGATACATATTCCATGTTCAGGGAATAGGAGGAGTTTACGGGCTTTTTAGTAATAATTCTTTAAGAGCAAGTGAAGTACAAGAAGAGTACGTTACAGAGCAGACTGGAAATTGGAAGTGAGGTAAGTGAAAGGCATGTGATAATTTCAATTTACTGCTTCATTCTGCAGAGTACCACATGGATGTCATCAGCATGTATGAATAACTTGGGCCATGGATGTGCTAATGATGGCTTATGGCATCCCTGCCTGTTCATCCCCTCCTGCCCGTCACCTCCCCTGCCTTCAGACTACTCTGACAAAATAGTTCTTGCAGCAACTCAGTGACCCTGATCAGGCAAAGGGTCTGGATTTGCAAAATGCCTTCTTTCCCTTCAAAAAAATTTTTAAAAGCTTTTTCTTAAAGCTCTCTTCCTGACCTGTTTCACAGCCTTTCCCCCCAAACAGCTGTACTGGCAGAGCCACAGGGCCATTGTACTGCAGCTCACAGGCAGAGGGATGGAGTGAGATGCAGAAATAACTCTTGCCATTATTGCCACCAGGGACAGGACGTTGCAGAGCCACAGCCTTACGTTCTGCTCAGAGCTGCAGCCTTACTTTCTGTTTCTAGCTTGGCCTAGACTCAAGGCAGGACTCTGGGAAAGTTACTTACCATCTCTGCGCCTCAATATTTCAATTTCTTGCAGTGTAAAATGGAGTCACTGATGG